>NC_067165.1:33969073-34332823 GCF_903995435.1 Acomys russatus
TTGAGTGCTTTGCCCTTAGGAGAGAGGTGGGCACCCTCAGTTCAGACCTGCACTTCCAGTTGTTGGTAGCTAAAGCCACTTTGTCATGTACCTCTAAGCACACGGACAGCCTTCCTACTCTTGTCTTTGCCTATGGTAACACTTTGCCCTGTGTGAATCTACTGTACATAGCCCCACTTAAAGGAGGATGTTTTTCCTGCTAGCTGCTTGGGCCCACACATCTTAGGAGAGTTGGTGTGGAGGGTGAGCCCTGTGATCATGAGTGGGGTGGTCCAGCCAGAGCACAATCATCTTGGTTTTAGAAATGCAGGCGTGGGGCCGTCCCAGGGTGACATTGTGGGATCATGTAGAGCATTGCATAAGTAAAGAGGGCCAATAGGTAGGACTTCCTTGCTTCCAGAAGGTTCTGGTCCATGTTGGGTGGGCTCTCCACAGGGCTGGCTGGAGGCAGAGAGCCAGCTGCATTCGTTATTCACCTGGCCTGGTGTCCCACTGATTCTTGTAGAAGGTGCCCACCAGTAACACTGAGGGCGGCTGGTCCTGCTCTCTGGCTGAGTACATCCGCCACAATGACATGCCCATCTACGAAGCTGCCGACAGAGCCCTGAAAACCTTCCAGGAGGAGTTCATGCCAGTGGAGACCTTCTCAGAGTTCCTCGACGCAGCAGGTCAGTGAACAGTTTTCTCTTGTAGGGATAATCTGGGGCAAAGCCCAAGTCTGCCCTGGGAACTGGCCGTTATCTTCACAGAACAGGTGCACACTAACCACCTCCAGTCATAGGAAAGGTGTTCATTAAAATAGCCCACTTGCTGGGAGGAGTGGCACTTTCCTTCAGAGGCAGGTGGGTCTCTGAGTTCAAAGCAAGCCTCGTCTACATAAAGAGTTTCAGGACAGCCAGGGCTACACAGAGAAACCCTGTGTCAAAAAAGAAAAAGAAAAAAAAAAATCCACCCACAGATGCAAGAACTTCAGTGCAGCATTCTCCGGTGCCCAGCCCCACCGCTGCTACACAAGCTATTGTGCTGCTAATGGAGACGGTGGAGGTTAAAACAGTGGAAGTGGGAAGGTCCTTCTGGTTCTGACTTTTAGTGACAGCTCAAAGAATTAACAAGAGAAAGGGCACTCCTGTCTTCTTGACTCACAGCTGCTTAGGTGGGAGACAGATCAGCAAGGAGCACCTTTGAGTGTGCCACAGCTCCCTGACCTCAAGTCCGTTCTCTCCCTATACAACGTATTTGGACACACTTGTCACTCAATTGCTAATGCTTTCAAACTTACTTGGATTTCATAGCTGAAAAATGATAAGAACAGGTCATGACCTGGGCTCAGGCAGGCCTGGGAAAATCAGCCTAGGACTAGAGAGTCCACCTCTTGGGTCCCAGGCTCTGTTGTGTCCCAGCCTCCACTGGCACTGTCTTAGAAAGGGAAGGCTGCTGCACCAAAGCAGACGTAACTGGACCTGCCCAGCTCCGCTTTGTCAGCTGCCTCCCTGCTTCTCAGCTTTCTGCTGCTCACTGTGGGGACTGTGTACAGATGAAGGGGAAGTCCCCCAGGCCCTGGTGCCAAATGAACGCTGCTGTTCACGGTCCCTCTTACCTTTCTGTCTGGGAAGGAGACAGGCTAAAGGTCCACATGCTCTTTTGTTCTTTTGTTCCCCAGCGCTGGGGATCTGCAGGCTCTCTTCACAGCCCAGGGGGTGCTCGGCCCTGGGATGGTGTCTCTGGGTCTGCCTTCCTGTCTGCTCTGCCGTCAGCTCCCTTGCTCACCCCCTTCTCTTCCTTCATAGCTCCATACTCTTCACTCCTGTCCCCCAGGCTGGCTGTTCAGGCAGCATGCTCACCATCCCCCAGACTTAATCTTTGCCCACAGCACAGAGCTTGTCTTGCCTGCGTCCCCAGTGCCAGCTCTGTGCTTATCATATGAGACTGACAAGGTAACATGGAAATCTGAGCTGCTGAGAAGAGGTGAGGAGCGGCACACGGGGCGCTCCGGCCTCCAGGCCTGGCATCTGCAGCAGCAAGCCCTCTTGCCTCTCAGGCAAGGCCAGGCTTTAATGCCTTGCTTCAGACCTTTAAACTGCCAGGAGAGCAGACATGCCCTGTTCAAGTCCAGGAACAAAACCCCTTCCAGAACCAAGAGGAACAGGCTGGCCGCTTCGCCCTCATTGTTGCAGATGCTTAGAGAGGACTTGCTTGGGTGTTCAGACTTAACCCAAGCGTCAGTGTCTCTTGAGCTGTTGATGAGGTCAGATTCCTGGCTAGGGTGTCGAGGGTGCACTGGGTTCCTCCTCTCGGGAGCCCTCTGTTAGTCCCCCTGGCAGGCAGGGAGGAAGGGAGCCCCTGTGCTCTGTCAGCTTGATCAGCTTAAGATGATGACAAAGACTGAGGGTGGCTTGGCCAGGAAAGTGTCTGGCATGCAAGCATGAGGATCTGAGTTCTGATCCCCAGCACCCCAGAAAAACCAGGTGTAGCTATAACTCCAGCACTGGGACACTGCAGGCGGTGGGATCCCCAAGCTGAGCTTGCCAAGCAGCCAGGCTAGCCAAGCAGTGAGCTTTGGGTTCAGTGAGAGAACCTGTCTTAGAAAATGAGGTGAGGCAGTGGAGAAAGACACAGGATGTTGACACACATGTTATTGCTTGGGGATGTAGGGGAATGTGGTTCAACTGCAAGAGTACTTGCACTCTTGAGACACCAAGTTCAGTCCTCAACACCACACATACCAGGCATGGTGGCACAAAGGTCAGTGGAGATCCTCAATTACATAGTGCGCTTGAGGCCAGTCCGGGATGGGGAGCCTGTCTGAGAAAGAGAATGAGGAGAACTCAGTTGCACTGGTGTAAGTCCGACAGGTTGAAGTCCTTTACTCCAGGGAGTGTTTGTCACACAGTGATCCCCTGCCAGCCATTGCTGGAATCAGCAAATGGTCACACTGGAGCATCCTGGGCACAGTACGTTCTGTGTGTAAATGAGGCCTCTGTGACTCAGTGGGGCTGGGGCCCTGTATGCCACTCACACTCACAATTCCTCTCTGCCTTCCAGGTCTTCTGTCAGAAGTCACCGATCCAGAGAGCTTCCTAAAGGACCTGTTGAACTCAGTCCCCTGACCGTCCCCACAGACATGAGATCACAGTGACGAGATTGAAGCTAGCTTGCCTTCCTCCCTCATTTGTCCTTCCGTGTGCATTCATTTCCCCCACGGATGCTGCATTAGCACCCCCCTCCCTCAATTTTCTCGGAGTGGCTTGGGGTTTGTAGGCGTCCTATTCTATGGCGCGTGTATGTGTGTGTGCACGTGTGCTGCGCTGGCTATGAAGTTGTCTGTAGCCCAGGCCATTGAAGGACCTATACATACCCAGGAGCTGTGAGCTGTTCCAGCCAGCTTGAGTGTGCACATCTTGAAATAAATGAATGACTTAGTACACATTGGAAAGGGGTCTGCCTGCTGCTTGCCCCATGCTTTTCCAAAGCTCAGCCTTGCGATGGCGTGCCAGGAAGACTGCTGCATTTGCCTTCTCTGGGAGGGCTGAGGGTTTTTCGTCTCTAGCCAACAGAGGGCTTAGCAGAGCAGGCCGTGGGCAGCATCTCCTTCAAAAGCCTTGAAAACATTTGACAGTCTCCTGCTGGCTGCCAGGCAGAGAAGAGAGGCCCCAGGGAAGACTCCATGGTGAGAATAGCTGTTCCCACTGCTAGGCCTCTCTTCTGTCCACCTTCCCTAGAAAAGCATCCCGAGTTCCCAGCTGGGACCACAGTTGGCAGGTGTGGTGCCTCTGAAGTTGCTTTCTGGACTCCCCACCTCCTCGGCTCCCAAGAACCTTTCCCAGACTTTCGCCAAAGGCTGACCCAGTGGGGAGAAGGGTTGGCTAGTTCCCATCTCCTTTGTTCCAGGGCCCACTCGGTTGAGGCTTTGGGTGACATCAGCCCCTCTGAATGTCTGGTTCACAGGACTCACTCCCTGGGCCAGACCGTTTGGGCCTGTGGTGCCTCTGGTCCCCTTTGGAAGACTTCCACAGACAGCCAAGTCACCATGTCGCCTCCCAGGAGCCTTTGCAGTCAAAAGGCGGGAGTGTTGTGCTCAGTGCTCAGACCTAACAGGGACAAGGGTGCATTGTCTGGGTGTTGTTAGCCCTGGGACGACCAGAGCAGGCGTCCCTTCCTGCTTCTGCCACCTGGGGCTGAGGAGACCGCCTGCCTGCCCTGGAGGAAAGACACAGCTCCCCCCTTGGAGGGCTGCTTTTCCAGCTGCTTTGATTCTGCAGTTCTTTCCCATGTACCTCTGGGGTTCAGCAAGGAGGATGGAGACCTTGGCATTGGTTTGGTTGGTTGGTTGGTTTTGTTTTGTTTTGTTTTTGAGTCTCCCCCTTACACACTCTGTTTGTTCTACTGGACCCCAAAGAGGCAGTTCAGGCATCGGGGAGGATCAGCCACCACCCTGCCCCTTGGTGGGGAGTGAATTGAAGCAGCTTCCTGTGGGGCAGGGGTTGCCAGTGTAGATGGGGACTTGTCATATGTGGTCATACCTCGGATTATCACAGCACCTTCAGAAGGTTAGCCAACGCCTACAGACAGGGAGTCTCCAAAGCTCTTTACAAGGTCCTCTTGCTTTTTATTATTTCTTGGAAAGGCCTGTTCTGTCGTGTCTGGAGATGGACCTGCGGTAGCCATGCTTTTGGTTTTGAGTGAGCTTACAAAGCAGCAAATTAGTAACAAGTAACAAACTAGGCACTCAGTGTCCCACAGAGAGAACTGGAGTAGACCAGTGGGGAGTAAACAAAACTGATCACCTCGGGGCCCGTGGCCATCGTCAGAAGCTGCACTGAGGCAGCTGCTGAGTTCCCAGCTGAGAAGCCAGGCAGAGCAGAGCAGGGCGGACGCCTCATGATGAGCTTCTGGCTTTTCTTCTCGGTGAGCATTTTTTACATGGGCTCAACAGTAATGATGCCTCATGGAGGTGGGTTCCCTTTTTGAAGTTCTCAAGGAATGTTTTAACACCCCCAGCTGTTTGCTGTGTGTCCCTGGAGCCAGCCTGATCTGGGACAACTAACACAGACATGTTCGTGCCCACAGTAGATCCACCACCCTCACTTCGGGCTGCTGCTCAGCTTGAGTAGCGCGTCATCGCTTACCACTAGAATGCAACATTGCAAGGCCCCCAGGGATTTTGGGCCATGCCCCAAGCTTGTCTTGATGTCTTTGTCCAGCTTTTCTAGATGTCTGCCCAAGTTACTAGATATCTGCACCATCCCAGACAAGCTGCTGATCTGCAGGGCTGGATCTTGGCGGTGCCTAGACAGTAGAAAGCAGCCTGGTTGGTTAACATCCTCCCCACACCTGCATCCCATAGCTGGAACACTGAAGGGCTAGCCAAGCCCTCCCAGAGACGTGGGATTGAGGCCAGCTGCTAGGCCTTGTGAGGTCTGCGGCCCCAAGTCCCTAGAGTTTTCCACAGGAAGGCCATTGGTGTGTCTCACACTACTCAAGCCACTGGCTCCATCATCCTCACATTCTTCCTGGCCTCCTGCTTTCCAAGTATAGCCTGCTTGGGATTAGGATGGTGCTGTGTGTCTATGCCCATGGGAGCCACCAGCCCGCCTGGACACACAGCAGGGAAGGGAAGAGCTGAGACAGACCTGGTTCTGTTTGGTGTCTGACCCCTTGGTGAGACAGCCACAGTGAGGGCAGAGGTGGGCCTGAAACAGGTGGGTCTGGCTATCCTGATCCCTTGAGGCTAGTGGGAATGTTTGCCAAGGATAACAGTTTACTGCACAGGCCCCTGAGTCAGCCCTGTAAGGGCCTGGGCAGGCTGTAAAGCAATCATTGAACGAAGTGGGAACCCTTAGGAAACACGTCGGCCATTGTATCTCTCAGTATCAGGACACAAGTCCCACTCACGTGTGCATGTGCACACAGCAGAGTTCAGTCGCCTAGGTGATGCTTGTTTAATTTTATTCTTGCCTCTGCTAGTCTGTGTTTCCTGTCTCAGGTGGGGCTGACCAAGATTGGCTGCCACTCAACAAGCCCAGAGAGGCAGGACGAGGGGCCAGGCATGTGGAGACTCAGCCTGTCAGCACTGTCCTCGGGCCAGCCCAGCAGAAGGCCCCCTATATTGGCAGCTCATATCCCTTTGCTTTGACACTTTCTGTAGGGCTGGGGATAGTGGACAGAGTGGGAAGGGACTGAGTATCCACCTGGTATCACAGGGGACCTGGGTACAAAAGGCAGGAGCAGCACTTTAGACTCTCCCCTTGAACCGCAGGAGAGATAGGAGAGGAGGTAGGGGTGCAGAGGTGAGCCGGTGCTGTCCTGAAAATTAACTGGCACTTGAAGTACAGTTGTCCTCAGCTCACCTCTTACTACACTGGGCCCCCAGGTCCAATTTGGATTACTGCTCACACCCTCCTATAAATCCGTGGGGCTGTGGGAGACCCTGACTTCCTGCTGCAGGGGAGTGGGACTGCCCTCTTCAGCAGCTTCCTGGGACATAGCCAGAGAGGACAGAGATGAGGTCCCTGGACAATGTGGAGACAAGGAAACATCTGTGGGAAAGTGGCCACCACCTCATGGGGGCGGGGGTGGTCTCTGCTCGTTGCTCTTTGGGCTTCTCCTTCAGATATCTCTGTCCTATTCCTGGTGCCCTTGTCACTCCAACCACCCTTGCTGTCCTCATCAGTCTGCATGTAAGTCTGTCCCTGCTGGACACCCTGTCACCTGCGGCCACGGGCAGCCTGACAGTGCTGCTTCCGTCCTCTCCTGGCTTTAGAAGCGGTTGTCTCCAGGCTGGCCATTCTACCAGTGAAGCTTGCTTGATGACAGCTGTCATCCTGTCCCTGTTCTCACAGAGGCACCGTCAAATGGGAACTACTAACCCTTGGAGGTGTCCAAGCTATTGGTAAATAGGCTCCTCGTTGTCACTTCTGCCTCAGTGGCTCCCACTCTGGATTCTGCGCAAGGGTGTGTGCAGCAACCAATCTTGAGTTCTGTTGTGCCCACACTTGCTGAAGGGGACACTGCTGATTCTCTGAAAACAGGCCTATGGAAGCCAGGGAGCTGAGTGAAATCTGAACTTCAGGTGTTGACAGAAATACCTCAAATGGTGACATTGGCTGGGGCCCATTGGGCTCATGAGTTCTCACCTGGGGAAAATTCTTTCAGTCACATCTCAGCTCCAGGGGCTTAGGGCACAGCCATGCCTTCCTGGAAGCTACGGTGTGGTTGTGTGGTAGACAGGCCTGGAGTGTCAGGATAGGATATCAAAGGGGAAATGTCTATCCACGGCTGTGAGGAGCCCTGGTTTGTGAGTAGGGGCAGGAGGGAGTACAGCTCTTCAACAGCCATCCTGTTACATGGCCTCACTAAGACCCCAGGTTCTCAATTCTAGCACACCCCACACTTCTGCTTCACCCCGTTTGGGCCCTTAAAGCCAGGGCTGGAAGACAGTGTTGCCAGGGTCAGAGTCTGAAATCAGATCTCCGTTCAGGGCTAGCTATGTGTCCTTAACCCAAGACCTTCACCCCCTCTGGGCCTGTTTCTGCATGTATGAACTGAGCATACGTCAGGGGCTCTGGTTTGAATGACTTCACCCTGGGAGGGGCTTGGCTTCTAAGAAAAACCCAGTCAGGAGCAGGGAGCCTGCAGTGGCAAGAGAAGAGCTATGTGGAAGAAGAGACTTGTGGCACAGCAGCATCCAGGCACAGAGAGGTCCACCAGCTGTATCAGATACACCGTGTGGGCATGATGGTGTCCGAGGTCATGCCTCGTAGCAAGCCTCCAGAAGCTGCAAAGCTCAGGAGCTTCAGAGTCAGTGCAGGGTCCTAATTCTGGCTGTGGCACCTCTGCCTTGCCCCTGTGACCACTGTTTTTCCACCAGCACCTCGAGTATTGGGTTCTAGGAGGCGGTTTCCTGGGGCAGCAGGAGAGGGCCTTTGTGGAGCCACTGAGCCACAGGTCTCTAGATTACTCTGCGGGGCTGCCCAGTGAGTCAGAGTGTCCATCAGGATCCCCAGTGTCAAGAGGGAACCTGGGGAGGGTCTGGGTGAGAGACAGCACTGTCACCTCCAGGGATGAGCTCGATGAATTTTCCCAGCCAGGGCAGGTGAGCAGGGCTGCATCTAGTCTGGGGAAGCTGTGACCAGCAGATGGGCTCCTGTGTGTGGCTGTTAGCATCTTAGTAACTCTGGAAGGACATGAGGGCCCTTGGTGATGTAGCCTAATCAAGGGCTTTTATAAAAAGGAACCTGGGGCACTAGGGAGGTAGAGGCAGGTGGATCTCTGAGTTCAAGGCCAGCCTGGTCTACAGAGTGAGTTCCAGGACAGCCTAGGCTACATAGACACCCCTCTGGGCCTGTTTCTGCATATATGAACTGAACATACCTCAGGGGCTCTGGTCTTGAAAAAGAAAAGGGGAGTCGGGGGGAGGGACACTTCAGAACCCAGCTTCCACAACTGGTGAACACGCTGTTCAGAGGATTGGCTGCTGAGAAGTCTTAAGGGGTGCTTCATCTAACTAGCTCCATTGTTGCTCCAGTTTATAGATGAGGAAACTAGGGCCACCCTGTTAGAGCTGGGACCTAACTCCATGGTCCCCCACCAGCCACCATCCATGAGCATCTTTGCCATCTGATCTCAGTCTTTGGTCCCAGTTCCTTGTGGGATGAGCACGAATGACTTTTGTTGTCCCAGAGAGCCTGGCTTCATGAAGCATGGGGCATCTGCTCCAGAAGGGGCTGACTGAGCCAAGACAGCCTGTGAGTGCATTTACACTTCAGGGGTTTAGGGGAAAGCCAAGTGTGCACCTAACACCACAGGTGTCCCTCAAAGCCTGGAAGAGCTACTTGGGTCATTTGGGAAAAGGCTATCTAGCCAGGCAAAGTGATATAGGCTTGCAGTCGTGGCATTTAGGAGGCTAAGGCAGGAGACTAGGAAGTTCTAGGCCAGCCAAGTCTTTGTAGGGAGACTCTGTCTCAAACAACAAAAATAAAAGAAATGGCTTGCCAGTCTTGGCCAAGGGAGCTCCAGTAGGTTATAAAAACAACTAGGGGTTCAAATATGAGTTTTGAGTGGCCTTGGGTAGGTGAGCGCTATGTTCTGAAGGTGCATCTTCATCTCTGAAGCGCATGTAGCCAAGACTCCCTCAGGAGTTTTGTTAAGGACAGTGTGTAATAGTGACAGTCACAGCTGCTGCCTACAGACTCAACCAGGCCTGAAAGCTTTGCATCTGACTTGAATCCCCACAGCAGCCTTAGCAGCTGCTTTGTTCAGGTGAGGAAACTGGACCATAGTGACCTTGAGAGTCATTTGAAATCACCCAGATAGGCAGTAGCCTTAATGAAAAGCCCTTAGCAGGCTGATTCCGAGGTTCCTTCCTAACTCCTGCCTGCAGCAGTTCCCAGTGCCAGGCCCAGGGAGCCAGGAGCACAGTAGTGACAGTTGGATGGTATGGCTGAGGAGCCATGCAGTGACTTGCCATCAGCCTAGCCCTGTCCAGTGGCAGTGTGGACCTGGGTGTGGCTGGCCCAGCAGAGAGACAGCCTGGCTCTACTCATCACCCATCACCCTGCCCCACCTTAGCACACCTGAGGGACAGAGCATTGTGCATCCTCCCTAGGAAACCTTGCCCCAATAAGCCGCTCCTCAGTGTTCCATGTACCACATGCAGGCCCTCACCCATCTAGTCTTTGTCAGGAGACAGACAATCGGGGGGGTGGTCCTTGCTGGGAAGGGTAGAGCAGGCACCCTACTTCCCAGGCCCCCTGTTCATGGGAAGGGCAGCAAGTGTCTGCAGCCCATCTCTTGTCATCCAGCAGCAGTCCTTCACCCGTTTTTTGTTTTGTTGTTATTTGTTTGGTTTTGTTGTTGTTGTTTTTCAAGACAGATTTTCTCTGTGTAGCCTTGGATGTCCTGGAACTCCTTCTGTAGACCAGGCTAGCCTTGATCTCAGAGATCCACTGCTCCCAGAGTGCTGGGATTACAGGTGTGCTCCCTCTGGTCCTGTCAGCAGGATGTGTCAACACAAGCTCCAACACTGGACATGTTTGGCCCTGCCTCCTGCCCCTACCGAGACCCACCCCCAGCCCTGCCCCCATGGCCTTGCTGCTTTGAACCACTAGCTCTGACTTTAAACTGGTAAGGTGCATCTGATTGGCTGGGTCTAAGTCACATGATCACACTTCACACCCAGCCCCCAAAAATAGGACTTCCCCAGACCCACACCACACACCCACACACACACACACACACCCACACACACACACACACACACACACACACACACACACACATACCTGAGACACATTTCTTGGTGTAGCCTAGGCTGTCCTGTACTTGCTTTGTAGACCAGGCTGTAGGAGGCCTTTAAAGGAAGATGTGGATGTGGCCACCATCAGCACTCAGGACCAAGGGCATTATCACTACAGACTGACACTAGCCTATCCCAGGAGGTGGCCATGAGGGCACAGAGATGGTAATTTAAAAAAAGATTTTATGTTATGTGTACACACACACACACACACATGTCCATGTATATGCTGGTATCCCTGGAGGCCAGAAGAGGGTATTAGATCCTCTGGAGCTGGAGTTACTAGCAGTTATGAACTATCTGTTGTAGGCATTGGGAACAGAACACAGGTCCTCTGTAAGAGCATCAAGCATTCTTAACTGCTGAGCATCTCTCCTGCCCATAGTGGGTGGTTTACAGAGAAGCTTTGTTGTCAGGCAACCAGCAACCATCATGCTGGATACCTTGAGCAAATCGCCTGTCTGGATATTGGTTCCTCAAAGAGACAGCAACACCTAAAACAAGTCACATGAGATCAATACATACGAGACAAGCACCTGCTGCCCATCATGAACCGGGCTTGTCTCTTAGTATGAATGGTGTTGACCCAGGGCTGACCTGCAGGACCCTTCCCCCCAAACAAACACACAGGCCACCTGCCGACTCTCAAAACAGCCTCGGGAGTCCTGGCAAGGCAGATAAGATGTAAGGAGTGAGACCAGTGGATTGAGCTAGGGAACGACAGCCTAGGGCTTTAAGCGAGGGAGAACCCCACAGGAGCAGACTTCCTCAAGGAGGCGGCACTGGAGATGAGCTCCTTGTATGAGAGAGCACAGTTGAGACCATAGGAGAGCAAGGCAGACATGAAGGAGGCTCTTGGTGGGGAAGGCAGTCTGGGACCTATGAGGGAGGCTTCCTGCTAGTACTGGGGTGGCTGCATGGGGTGGAGTGTATAGGGCACCTTTAACGTAGGGCTGCAGGAGGAGGGAAAGGTGTGATGCAGGGCCCCAAAGGAGGCATGGCCGGCCCATCTCTCAGTAACCCTACTTCCACCTCTGAGAGCCCCTGGAAGCAGCCCATACCCCAGGGTTCCCCTTCTGTTCCAAAATGCCCATCGATTACCCATTCCTGAACCTCTTGGGGCATTGGACAATGTGATTCCTGTCCCCAGACTTGTCCCTTGCTTGACCCTAGCATCAGTAGGAAGCTGCCGTTCGGTGCTGTGAATAGTCAAGCCTCTATCGGTACCTTGAATAAAGTCAGCTCAACATACACTAAGAAACCAAGGCCTGGGGTATGGAAGGATAAAGCAACACTCCTGCTTGTGACCAGGCTGAGTGAGTCCAGGACGCCACACCCCTGCTCTGTGCTTTCCTTCAGGAGCTCTGCCAGTGATGAGGGCTGACGGCCAAGGGCAAGGTCAGTGATGACAGGCCATGGTCGGTGATGACAGGCCATAGTAGGCACCTTATGCTAATTCCTCAGAGTAGTGCTCTTTGATGGCAGAAAAGGAAACTGAGGCCCAAGAAAGGGGAACATTTACCCCAGGGTCTCAGGGTAGGCAGGGCTGAGCCCGGGTACATGCTCAGATTTCTCTGATGTCTGAGTCTATAAGCCTCCTTTTAGACTATTTATCTACTTACTTATTTTGTATTTTGTGTTTATTCTGTGCTGAGGTCTGCATGTGCCATAGTCTGTGTGCAAAAGTCAGGTAACAACTTGTAAGAGCCGGCTCTAGGTTGGGGTAGCCCCTCACCCAGAAATCAGGCTATGGAGCCTAGTGCCAGGAAACCAGGAAGGGAGGAGTGGTGGACATCTGTGCAGCTCTGGATCATCACAGACCCCCAAGGCCTTAATAAATGTCTGTGACACAGAAACAAGATGATGTTTCATGTCACACGGCAGCAACCCCTGATGGATCCACTTAGGCCTTGTTATAGATAAGACAGTTGGAGCCCCTGTCCTCAGCCCCCTAAACCAATGTAAACTGGGACACAGAATCCAGCTACTGAGATTCTCCCTGCCCTAAGCCCCAGCAACCTGCTTTATGAGGACATCAAGTCCTTTGGGTACCCCAGGAGAGGTTCCACCTCAACTGAGTTCAGGTGAGCCCTGCTTGGAAGCTGCAGGTAGCCATGGGCTACATCCATGTCCCCTGCAGTCTCTCCAAGACTGAAGGTGGCCCCTGGACCTCTTTTTCCTTGCTCAATCCCTTAGAACCTCCCCCGCCCCCTACTCCTTTCTCTTTTGTTCCCCTTCCCTAAGGTCAGCCCCTCTCCACCTTGTCCTCAGCAAAGTCTTATGTAGTGTCTCTCAGGTCCCCAGACAAGCCTGGGACTGTAGAGAGCTGGGGTCCACGGTACAGCACATGACACATTCCCAGCCTTTTGTCCCTGTCCTGCCACAGTGACGCACGCTTCCATCACCCTCAGCACAGCTTGTTCTTGTTCCTGGGCCACAAGGCATGGCATCACCTACTCTCAAACAAGCTTCCTGTACCGGGGTGGGGCCCCTGGGGTCAGCCTGGCACGTGTCTGAGCACCTGAGCCCAGGCACGTTGGGAGAGGGCCTAGGGCTCCTTGAGGATTTTCTCAGACTGCACAGGGTGTCACGGTCCTACTGCATCTTTGGACGGGAGTTCTTGACATCTTGAGGTTCTGCCTCTAAAACCCAGAGTCAAGGGAAGCTAAGTTTTAGAAAAAAAGGAATCACAACATTTACCCTGTGGCCAGGTTGGGCAGGGAACTAGGCAGGTGCCCCCAAAAAGCTGTGAGGCCTGCCCTGTGAGAAAGGGTTGCAGCCCTTCCCCGCTCCAGCAAACTGAGCCCTGTTTACTGCAGGGGCCTTTGCTGCCTGAGCATCCTTCCCTCAACTTGTCTGAGGTCCTTCAGGCCACGTGGCACTCAGAGCCTGAGTCATGCTGCCAGAGGGGCCTCACCAGGTTCTAGTCGGCCCCTACTATCCCCTGTCCTGCCTCATGTCCTGTCACACTCCAGGTCACCACACTACCTGTGACAACAGACCTGCCTCTCCTCTCGTGCCGTGGCCGCGGCAGGCTCAGCCACAGTCTTTCTAGTTGGGGGAGAAGGGCAATTACTTCTCTTTTATTTAATATTTATTGGGGTGGGTGTTTGAGCATCTGTACACACATGTGTGTATGCCAAGGCATAGGTATGAAGATCAGAGGACAACTGTGCACATTGATTTCTCTCTTTTCACTGTGTGGGTCCTAGGGTTTGAACTCAGGTCGCCAGACTTAGCATTTTATACAAGCTCACCTGCCCAGGGCCAAGGATGGCTTCTGGGCCCAAAGTCTTGCCTCTGGCTTCCCCCTTACCCGGCTGTGACTTTGTTTTCCAGCCTGGGAAAAGTGACAAGGCACCCATCAGGAGTACTGGACTGGGTAAGGGCCCACAGGCTTTAGGGTCAACAGAGGTCTTGAGCCCTCTGGAGGACCTGCCTCATGGACATTGTCCCTGCCTGCTTTCTTGTCACCCTGAACCCAGGTGGAACCGAGACAGAACCAAACTCAGCTCTCCAGGCTTGGACCTTAGGGGAACCAGGCCGTTGCTATTGCAAGGAGTGGTGTCTCCAGTTGGGCCAGGCCAGAAGCTCCACTCATAGCTCAGTATAGAGTTGGCTCACAGCGGTGCTTCTCCCAGCCCTGGTGCAGTTGCTGTGGTCGCAGAAACCTGGCTCCCCTGGGGCTCCCACGAGGCCATGCTGGTGGTTCAGTCCCTGTACACGTGCGGACTTAATGAATATTCCAGCCCAGCCTGCCACCCTGCCTAAGACGAGGCCCAAGCAGGCGAACAGATTCCTGGCTGGGGGAGCCGCCCTCACCCACAGGCAGTCCTGGCACTGGTACCTGCTGACTGAGGGATTTGGCTGTCACTGCTGCTGCCTTCCGCCTGTGGGACTTACATGGGCTGGGGCCACATTCTAAGAGAGGCATTGGTCATGGAATTTGTGAGACACAATGAAGTAACAAAGGGCTGATACCAGAAGACACACAAGTCATGCTGGTTACAATTGAAAAGAGAGGGCAACGGTGATTCCTGGAAGGGGAGGACATGGTTCCCAGGGACCAGGGTGTGGGTACCAAAAGCTCTGGGGACAAAGACCACCTGCTCCAACGATGTGCAACCCAGAGCCAAATACCTAGGAGTCCCCAGGAGGTGCTCAGGGTTGAAGGGAGCCCCCTGAGCCAAGCATCCCCAAAGAAGGAGACAGGCTGGTGGGACTTGGTGGGAAAGGATCAGGCCTGGGCAGGTGGTTCTAAATGTGGTCCTGGCCTCAGTTCCCCCCATGGATGCTGTGGACTTGGGTCAAGGCTGAGTCTACAAACCACTAACTGTAAAGGGAGTTTCTGAGCCCCACCTGGCCCAGGCTCTCAGGACTGCCAACCCACATTCAGTTTTGCCCAGTCCAGGCAAGCTGTAAAGTGCCATGGAAAAAGCAAGCTGTGGTCCTGGGGATGGACTTGTTGGTCTAGTATTCAGAAAGCCCTGGATTTGATCGCCAGCATCACATAAAACGAGGCATGGTGGTACACGGGCTTAATATCAACACGCCAAGGTTGGATCAAAAGTTCAAAGTCATCCTCAGACCTGGGTTAGCTTTCCCCAGCACCCACATGGTGGCTCACAACCATCTCAGCAACTCTGATGCCTTCTGACCTCTGTGGGCCCCAAGCATGCCCACGGAGATTCACATGCAAGCCAAACATTCGTACATGTAATAAATCTTAAAAATTTAAAAACAAAGGAAGTCACCCCCAGTTATATAGCAAATTCAAGGGCATTCTGGACTACACGAAACCTCGCTTCAAGGTTAAATAAGCCAATAAACACACAACTAAGATAGAGCCAATATCCTCTAAAGCAAGCACTCCAGTCCCAAGTTCACTTGGAGAGGCCTGAGGGCCCTGCAGGAAACAGCAGGGGCCAAGGGGCTCCAGACAGGGGGGCCTTTCCCACTCCCAGATGGACCTGTCTAAAGCCAAACTCCCTCCAACCCCACGTGTCCCAGCCAGGGCATCACGTCGCAGCTTGGTGGTCTCTCTCTCAGCTTTGGGGAGTTCTGTGATGAAGAATCTAGCTTGAACCTCAGCTTGGCCACAGGTGGAGTCAAAGGAGGTGTCCCTAGGACATAAGTATTGCAGAGCAAGTAGAGCCTGGCAATGAATGGGGTAGAGGGGAGACCTGATCGGGAGTGCCAGGGCCTGAGGGGAGAGGCGAGAGAAAGACGGAGGAAGAAGACAGAAATGGAGTGTGGAACACAGTGGGCAAAGATGTTAAGGGTCAAAATAGGAATAAAAGCAGCACGCCTTTAATCCCAGCACTCGGGAGGCAGAGGCAGGCGGATCTCTCTGAGTTAGGGGCCAGCCTGGTCTACAGAGTGAGTTTCAGGACAGCCAAGGCTACACAGAAAGACCCTGTCTCACAACAGAAAGCAGAAATTCCCACAAGAAGGGACTTAAATGACGTCAGGGGAGACGAAATGAGTCCTCAGTTGGCTTGGAATTTGGGGACCCTGTGTCAGCTCATGTGTGTTGTATGCTTACCACTCACACCCATCCCACCCCACCTGACCCCACACCACACCACACACAGTTTCCTTCAGTTACCAGAATTCCTGGGTGCTCCAAGGCCCTTATATAAAATAGGTCAATATTTACTTATGACTCATCCTGTGTCCTTTTTCTCCTCTCTCCCTCCCTGACTCTCTTCTCCCTACCCCAGGATTGTACAGTGTAGTCTGGGCTGGCCTTAAACTCACAATCATCCTGCCCCAGCCTCCCAAGTGCTGGGGTTAGAGCTGTGTTTCACTTCCCATGGCCTTCTCATAGACTTCTGACATCTCTGGGTTGTTGGTAATTCCTAATACAAGTGCTGTGGAAATAGTATAATCTGCCCTAATCCAGCACTGACAAGGGAAGCCTGTGTGTGTTCAGTAGGAATGGAGTTGGCAGGGCCGGGTGTGATGGCGCATGCCTTTAATCCCAGCTCTCGGGAGGCAGAGACAGGTGGGGCACTGTGAGTTTGAGGCCAGGAAGGAGGAGTATGTTAACATGGTCCCCACTTTGAAGTGGCAATCACTGGCCAAATTTTGAAACGTTTGATCATTAAAAGCAAACAAACAAAACCAGTGCCCAAAAGTACAATATGGGGTGCGGGGGGGGGGGGTGCCTGGAGAGATGATTCTGAGGTTAAGGGCACTGACTGCTCCTCTAGAGGTCTGGAGTTCAATTCCCAGCAACCACAGGGTGGCTCACAACCATCTATAATGTGATCTGATGCCCTCTTCTGGCCTGCAGGTGTACATGCGGACAGAGCACTATACGTAATAAAGAAATAAATCTTCTTTTAAAAAGTACAATATGGTGGTGCACACCTGCAATCCCAGCTTGCTGCTCTTGGTGAGCGAGAGTTCAGTTCCCAGTGCCCACATCAGGCGGTGATAACGATTGTAGCCTGTGGAATGCAGTAAGACACACGCCAATGCTTCGATAACTGAGCCAGTCGGTGGGAAGTTTGATGGGGGGGCATGTTTTTATTACACTGTATGTGTGAATAGACGTGTCAACAGTCATGTATGTGCTGGGATGCACAAAGGAAGGCCGGGGACCGCTCGCAGGAGTCAGTTCCTGCCTTCCAACATGTAGGTCCTAGGAACTGGACGCGGGTCGCTAGGCTTGGCAGCAGGCTCTTTATGTTGCTAAAGCCTTCTCACGGGCCCTGGAGGTATTTATTCACTCTCAAAGTATTTCTTGGGAAAGAGTAACTTGGAGCTGGAGATGTGGCTCAGTCGATGACAGCTTGCCTGGTATGTTTGAGGCACGAGCTCAGCCCCTCGAGTTGCTAAAACAAACAAAAACTCTATGCAGCCACCACCTAAACAACCAACGCTGACGTCATCATCAGGAAGCCAAGCCCAAAGCTCAGGTAGTGTCACCTGGGATGGCCCTGCTATATGGCCTAAGCCTGCATGTGTGTTGTGTTACATGCGTGTGTGAGTGTGTGTGTGTGTGTGTGTGTGTGTGTGTGTGTGTGTGTTTTGTTGATGGTTTTTGGGTTTTGGATGGTTGGTTGGTTTTTGTTTTTGTTGGGTTTTTTTGAGACAAGGTTTCTCTGTGTAGCCTTGACTGTCCTGGACTCACTTTGTAGACCAGGCTGGCCTCGAACTCACATTGATCTGCCTGCATCTGCCTCTTGAGTGCTGAGATTAAATGTGTGTGCTACCACACTTGGCTCATGTGTGTGTGTGTGTGTGTGTGTGTGTGTGTGTGTGTGTGTGGTGTTTTACATGCATATGTATGCACCTGTGCAGAGGCCAGAAGACAATAATGATGAATGTCCTCTGTTGCTTGCTGCCTTGTTTCCTTGAAACAGGGTCTCTCACTGAACATGGAGCTTGCCATTTGTTGGTAAGGCTGGCCAGCCGTCGAGCCCCCAGGATTTTCCCATCTCAGCTGCACACGGGGCTGAGGTTACATGTGTCACAGCCAGATTTTCACATGCTAGAGTCCCCATGTCTGTGCAGTAAGTAATCTTTTTCACCAAGCCATTCCTCCGTCTCTTGTTTAAGACTGGGTCTCGCCCGGCATGGTGGCACACGCCTTTAATCCCAGCACTTGGGAGGCAAAGGCAGGTAGATCATTGTGAGTTCAAGGCCAGCCTGGTCTACAAAGCGAGTCCGGGACAGCCAAGGCTACACAAAGAAACCCTGTCTTGAAAAACAAAACAAAAAGACTGGGTCTCACATAGTCAAGGCTGGTCTTGAACACCCCACCTGCTTCCCAGCTGTATGGCACTCTGCTCCAGATGAGGTGGAGAACTGATGAAAGGGACATTCCATCTATGTGACTTTCAGGAGCCTTTAACACGCTGGGTCTCGGTGGTTCAGTGTCGCAGCTGTTCGGAGTCACCCACACTCCTGTAAGTGACCTCAATAAACTCACTGATTTGGGCAAGTGGAGGTAGGTTCATGTCCCCAGGAGACATAAGAGGCACAACACAGGCTGGAAAGAGACATAGCCAGGCCAGACCACAGCACGCTGGCGGCATCATGCCACTGAGGACACTGGACTGGGCCCTTTGGAACTGAGGAACAGTTGGGTAAGGTCTAGGGAGTGGGCGGTGGTAAAGCGTTAATGTGAACTTGCTGTCTAGGTGGCTCAGCCATGTTTGCCTGGAGAAATATGCTTGTTTATGGAAAATGAGCACAGAGTAAATTTTTTGAAGATCTTTGAAAAACAGAAAACAAAAAACCGAATAGTCCTTAGTTTTATATGTGCAAAGTTTTTTTAGGTTTGCAATTGCTTCAGAACGTAGGCTGGAGAGATGGCTCAGAGGTTAAGAGCACTGGCTGTTTTTCCAAAGGTCCTGAGTTCAATTCCCAGTAACTACATGGTGGCTCATACCCATCTATAACAGGATTTGGTGAGTTGGAGGCCAGCCACAAGATTGTCTCAGAGAAAAGTTCAAAAATGAAAGCATCAAATGTAGCAAGTCTGTACACAGCACACACTCACTGGCATGACAGCGACGTGGCTGCTGAGCTCACCGTATCTGCAGGCTCTTCTCTTCTCTTCCTGCAGTTTCCTTCCGTACTCAAAAGGAGCCTCCTCCAGGAAGTCCTCCAGGAAGATGTCCTGAGAATTGGCAGCTTCTTGGTCCTGGCCTCCAGCTTTGTTTTAATCTACATTGCTTAGAGCTTGGGAAAGAAAGGAAAAGGTTGAGCTATAACATCCTGCCCCCAACCCCACCCCTAACCTTGCAGCACCCTATGGTGGGGTGTACACCCACTTCCTCGGAATGGGTGCCTTCTTAGAAAATCACCACCCAAGGTCAAGTCCGTTCCCGTCAGCCTGACCCAGGATCTGAGCAGATCAGGTTCATCGGGTCTGCTCTGTGCCTCGCTGGGCGGCTCTCAGTCTGGCTCAGCAGCGAAAGGGACCTTTCTTAACTTCCGTGCTGTTCCAGAGAATGTGATTTCAAAAGCACACCCATCAGGTGTTGGCTGGCCTGCCGAAGACCAAGTGCATGTGTGCACTCAATTAGTCACTGGCTGCAGCTGCAGCCTCTGGGGTGGGGGCTGCAGCGTGAGCAAGTGTAGAACATTTGCCCCAGGTTGGCCCCGACGAGTCAACACCACAGTGCTTTCCAAGCTTCTCCGGTGCAAGGAGCAGCACCTGTGTGCCCACTCTACAGATGAGCAAATGGAGCCACACGTCCCACCTCAGCCCCTCATCCACAGCACTCAGACTCAGTGAGGTGTGTGTGTGTGTGTGTGTGTGTGTGTGTGTGTGTGTGTGTGTTTGCACAAACATATTTACTAACCAAAGGAATGAGCCTAGGTAAATCAACACTGTGACATGGGCTTCGTGTAACAAGTTTGTGATAAAGACAATTGAACACAGTCATGAAAAATAAAACCAAAGCGAAGTGGGGCTAGCAAGATGGCTCAGCGGTTAAGAGCACTGCCTGCTCCTCTTCCAGAGGTCCTGAGTTCAATTCCCAGTACCCACTATACCCTCAAATGCCCTCTTCTGGTGTGCAGGTTGTACATGCAGATAGAGCACTCATATACATAAAATAAATATAACCTTTTGAAAAAACCAAAAAAAGAAGCAGCATGGATGTTTACAACCCGCTCGTTGAACTGAGCTTTCTCTCGCAGCTAACTCCCATCCAGGGACGGTGAGGAAGTCCTTACTCCACGTTTTCATAGACCCGAGTACAGGCAACCCTGTTCCTGACTCAATCCATCTTCAACTTCCCAACGGTCTTCCTGTGGTGCCATCCCACTACCAGGGCACCATCTCCAAAGGTACAGACTGTCTCGGGTTCTCTACCATCAGCTGTAGTTTCACCAGACTTCTCTCCCAGGGCACTAGAAAACCGTGTCCTCTTCAAAGTCCTCTCGTTTTTTGTTTGTTTTTGTTTTTGGGTTTTCTTTGCTTGTATTTTTTGGTTTGGTTTGGTCTGATTTTTTTTTCCGAGACAGGGTTTCTCCGTGTAGCCTTGGCTGTCCGGGACTCACTTTGTAGAGCAGGCTGGACTCGAACTCACAGAGATCCACCTGCCTCTGCTTCCCGAGTGCTGGGATTAAAGGCGTGCGCCACCACGCTGGGCAGTGCTCTCGGTTTTCATGGCGATATTGTTGCCGGCACATGTAATGATACAGTCTAGCTTGGCCATGGCACCCATTTTCCTAAGAGCCAGTCCTACTCCTACCTCCTTCCTGTACTCCGCAGAGCCGTGGCTTTCTGACAGGCGGCACTTACCCTTGAGGTTCCTAATGCTGGTCATGCAGGAGTGTGGACAGGCAAGCACGAAAACAGTGAGAAGACACCGTGTGGGGACACTGTCCTCTGTGTTGGGTACTTTGAAGATTTCTTTCGTGTGTATGAGGAGTGTGCATTGTGTTCATGCCTGGTGTCCACAAAGGTCACAAGGGGGCACTAAATCCCCCCAGAACTAGATGGTTGTGAGCTGCCATGTGGGTGCTGGAATTGAACCTGGGTCTCCTTGCACGCGTAATAGGTGCTCTCACCACTGAGCCATCCCTCCAGCCTCAACTCACTCAGCATCCTATTTTCAAAGGTCTGTGCTGTTGACTGTCCTCATATCTGCTTCTGGTAACAGCAAGGCCCATGAGCCCCTCCCTCACTTACTTAGTGTGTGGGTAGGTATGCAGATGCCACTGCATGGCCTGTGGGGGGAGGGGTTCATAGGATAACTTTCAGGAGTCAGCTCTCTCCTCCTTCCGCCCTGTGGATTCTGGGGTCAAACTCAAGTTGTCAGGCTTGGCAGTAATTGCTTTTATCTGCCGAGCTATCTCCTAGACCCAGTGTCTTATCTTGTCCTTCCTTCTTTCTTTCCTCCTCTTTCTTTTTCCTCCATATATATATGTGTGTGTACATATATATGCATGTGTGTACATATATGTGTGTGTACATATATATATATATATTTTTTTTTTTTTTTTTCTTTTCTTGAGAAGGCTCTCTCTGTGCAGCCCTGGCTATACTGGAGCTTGCTATGTAGACCAGGCTGGCCTCCAACTCACAGAGATCCACCTGCCTCCGCCTCCTCAGACAAAGGTGTGCAGCACCATGCCTGGCCTTCAGACCCGGTGTCTTGTTGATGCTGATTTCTGAAACGTGACCCTATCTAACATCAACCTTTATCTCCAGCTGAGCATGACTCTGAATTTCTAATCTTCCTGCCTCTACTTTCTGTACCACCATCCCAGTGCTGAAGGTTAAAGCCAGAGTTTCCAGCATGCTAGACAAGCATTATATTGCCAGCACACCCCCTGCCCCCGCCCCTGCCCCCGCCCTGCCCTGCCCCTGCCCCCGCCATTTTTTTTTAAAACAAGTTTGCACTCTTGCAAGTGTGCACCGCCGTTCAGCTGTCATTCTCAAATCACTTTCGTTCGGCTCCTTGAGATAAAGTCTCGCTATGGAGCCAGGATGGTCTTGAACTCACTGTCCCCCTGCCTTAGCTTTGTTTTGTTTGGTTGGTTTGTTGGTTGGTTGGGTTTGGGGGTTTTGTTTGTTTTGGTTTTATTTTTTTGTATTTTTGGTGGTTTTTTTGGGGGAGGGGGTTGAGACATGGTCTCTCTGTGTAGCCTTGGATGTCCTGGAATCACTCTGTAGACCAGGCTGGCCTCGAACTCACAGCAATCCACCTGCCTCTTCACCACTCAGCTGCTTTAGGTTTTAAACACGGGAATAACAGGCCTGTATCCCTGTGCCCAGCCACAGGAGACTCTTTAAGAAGAAGGCACAAGTCAAGCCCGAGCGTGTAACTGTCATCCCGACACTCAGGAGTTGAAGCAGGAGCAACAGCAGTTCAAAGCCACCCTCTGCTATATAGAGATCCAGTTACGCCTGGACCACACAGGACCCCGATACGAGGAAGAGCTGGCTGAGTGGGTGAGCGCATGCGCTGTGCAATCATGAGGATCCGAGGCTGGATTTCCCAACACCCACATAAATGGGTGGATGAGGCCGCATGTGTACCTACTACCCCAGTTCTCTGGGGAATAAAGACAGGGGGATTGCTGGGGCTTCCTGGCCACCAGCCTGGCTCCAGAGCAGGAGATGCCCTGTCTCGAAGGAATATGGCAGAATGATAAACAGCATGCCCTGTAGTCTCTATTATCTTCCATATCTGTACACCTGAGCACACATGCATATACACACCACACAAGTACACACCACACACACACACACATGCACGCACACCACACACACACACACACACACACTCCGCATACACATACATACACACAAGCATAGACTCTGCAAAACCCACTGTCTTTCACACACTTTACAAAGCCATTCAAGTAGGCGGACACGGCTAGGGCCCTGCCCAGGCTCTGGGGAAGCTTTGAGGTAAACTCCCTGGGCTTCCAGGTAACTCCCCAGAGAGATGGAACAACTTGACCTTGGTTCTCACTGCTCCTGGGGGACCCTATTCCCAGGATGGCCTTCCCTGTAGTGAGAATTTTAGAATTGGGGGATGTGTTTGGGGTTTTTTTTTTGTTTGTTTGTTTTGTTTTTGAGATGGGGTTTCTTTGTGTAGCTAGCCATGGCTGTCCTGGACTTGCTTTGTAGACCAGGCTGGCCTCAAATTCACAGAGATCGGCCTGCCTCTGCCTCTCTGAGTGCTAGGATTACAAGAGTGCACCACCATGCCTGGCGAATTTTGGTTTCTTAAAAACATACAAAGAGAGAGGGGGCGGAAAGAGAGAGAGAAATATTATAAGAATGTTCTTTGGGGGGCTGGAGAGATGGCTCAGTGGTTAAGAGCACCTCCTGCTCTTCCAAAGGTCCTGAGTTCAATTCCCAGCAACCACATGGTGGCTCATAACCATCTGTAATGTGATATGGCGCCCTCTTCTGGCTTGCAGGAGTACATGCAAGCAGAGCACTGTATACACGATAATAAATAAATAAATCTTTAAAAAAAAAAAAAAAAAAAGAATGTTCTTTGGTTTTAATCCCAGGATGTGTGGCTGCTTTGGACTGCCCGCTTGGTTTTGCAAGATGCAGATAGTTTCTGCAATTGTGTAATGTTTGGAATTCTGGGAATTTTTCAGGGGGCTATATAAATGCCAGGGCCCCGATAGGTTGTTGGTCACTCAGGAGGTTTGGTTGAGGTTTGTTAGTAGCCGTGCTCAAAGAAGAAACAAGAAGAAAGAAACTAGATTACGGTATCTTTCTCTCCCCTCTATTTTTTTTTCCTCTCCTATCTAGAGATAGGGGATCGATGAAACCAGGGGCAGGGGATAAAAGGTGGGAAAAAGAAGAACCCACAAAGTAG
Organism: Acomys russatus; assembly: GCF_903995435.1. NCBI lineage: Eukaryota > Metazoa > Chordata > Mammalia > Rodentia > Muridae > Acomys > Acomys russatus. Next base: position 33,992,687 of record NC_067165.1, read on the forward strand.
TAAAAGATTGGCTACACTTCCTCCTCTCCTATCGCTCTTTCCTAGGTAGTCTTAAATCCCTCCCAGGAGCAGTGGGGCCTGACTTGAGGGGCTCTACATGGCTTTGGATGGGGCTGGAGTTTATGTACTCCGGTCCCCACCTGAGCTTCAAAATCACCCTGGGAACTGGTCAAGAACACTGGCTTTTGCACTCAGTGCCCCAGAGGCAGATCCAGCAGGCCTTAGGCAGGGGGCCTGACCAAGTGATAGCTTTGGGGTCACCCCTTCCTGCTCCTCCAAGCTCTACCACAGCTCCCTGCCACTCTGGGCCTGGTACTGTGGGCAGAGGTTGTGGTAACTCCTGCAGGCCAGGTGGCCTCACTCCTCAGGTATGCAATTAGCAGCCCCAGAAACAATGCCTAGGTTCTAATGGCTGCCTCTTTCACTGGAGTAACAGCTGAGCCTTGGAACCAGGGGAGGTCACTGTCCTGCCTTCTGGCCTTCCCAAATACCTGCTGGCAGTAGAGGAGCTATGGGTGTGCGGGAAATGCCCCCATCGTGTGTCAAGGGGGGCATGGCTGCTGGCAAGACACCTTAAAATGGCTAGAATGTGGCCAAGCATGGGGATATAGTGGACCATTTCCACATGTGTAGAGCTTGGTCTGCTGGAGACCAGTAAGCAGAGAAACCATTGCCCCTGGTGACAATTTGAGTAATGTCAAGAAAGTCCCGTTCCAGTCACTGGGCATGCTGGTCAGAAGTGATCAGGCTGGTCAGAGCTGGATCCTTGCAGGGTGAGGAGAGGTGTGCCAGGACGTACAGGCATGGCTCATGAGCAGAGAGAGTTTTGGGGTAGGGGAGGAGACGGCACGTGAAGGAAGCCCTTTGGGGCTGTGGTGTGCATTTGTCCCATCTGAAGAGGGATGCTGCGTGGTAAGCTAGAATTTTCCTTGTACCATGGCTGCCATGGCTCTCCCACCCAATACTGAGACCAGGTCCCCTGCTTTATGCACAAAGGATGCTTTGTGCATATAGTGCAGCTGTGTGTGGGATTCCCCATGGCCTTCAAGCTTACATCATAGAATTCTTCTGTTTATTTATTTATTGTTAGTTACTGGGAGGGTATGTGTGCCATCCATTTTGTTTATTGAGACAAGGGACCCTTGAGCTTGCTAATTCAGGTGTGCCAGCTGGCCGTTGAGCCCTTAGGATCTGTCTGTCTGTCTATCTATCTATCTGTCTGTCCGTCTCTACCTCCCCTGCACTGGTATCACAAGCATGTGCTGCCATAATCAGCTGTGTGTAGGTGCTGGGAATTAGACTCAGGGCCTTGTGCTCATAAAGCAAGGTGTTATTGACTAGGCCATCTCCTTGGCCTCCTTCAGGCAGATCTTTAGCTCACTGTGGGCAGAGCCTGCTCTAACTAGAGTGGGTCTCTGTTCTCGGTCCGGGCCCTGCCGTGGACTATGGCCACACCCTGGCTCAGAGTTCTTTGACCTGAGAGGTTGGTTTTATCTTCGGCACCTTTAAAGGACCCACACAGGGTGCCCACACCTCACCCCTGACCTGGCCTGGCCCTCAGAATGGGAGCACAGCATTTCCCACCTAGGCCACCCTCTCAGCCACCCACTGTCCCAGTGCCATCAGTCCCAAGCTCTCTGGAGCCTGAATCATACACCTGCACAGGCCTCCGCACCAAGCTATGAGGAAGCTGCAGGGAGAATTCCCTTCTTGGCCTCTGCTGGGGGTGGCATAGGCAAACTGCCTCCTGGGAGTTGTGACCTGAGAGTGCCCTAGGCCTTGAGAGGTCACCCAGAGGCTCCTCCTACACAGTCTCACCTCTGTGGAGGGCAGCAATGGCAACAATTGACTGTATCCATGTGCCAGCTGGTGCCAAGCACTTCAGCAATTGAGCCAGGAGAATAAAAGTTGCTTTTACATATGGCTCCAAGCCTTTCTAGTGTCTAACCCACACCCATCATGCTACTGAATCAGCCTCCTGCACTGTTGGCTCTCTCCTGAAAGTTTTCTCAAGAACTGGCTAGGAATGGAGATTCTGTATAAACAATATAGAATTTTCTAGGATGACTAGGTTCTTAGCATACTTCGCGTTTTCCAGTTCATATACTTTAAAAATTATTTTAGATTTGTCTATTATATTTTATGCATATGGGTGTTTTGTCTGCATATATGTATGTACACCACATATGTGCAGTACCTGTGGAGGCCAGAAGAGGGCATTGGATCCTCTGGAGCTGAAGTTACAGACATTTGTGAGGCACCATGTAGGTGCTGGGGACTTAACCCTGGTCCTATGGAAGAGCACTGAGTGATCCTAACCACTGAGCCATTTCCTCTCCCTCCCCCAGTCCCAGTTCCCAGGTACTTTTGTGCCTATGACCCTAAGTGATGGGCTACCAAGGGCACCTGTGGCCTTCACTCTTCCCAGCCTTGGGGAACTGTCTAGAATATGTGTCTTCAGTATTTCCAGGTCAGACCAAGGAGACACTTCTGCTGAGTGTCCCAAGGGAGCCTTGGCTCTGATGCCATCCTGAGTCTCCACCCTTTGTTGGATCCCTGTTCTCTGGGAAGCCCCTGGGCTACCACGGGACTTGGAGGTCAGAGGATAACTCCATGGTGCCTTCAGCATGCCCAGCTTTGATAATACTGGGTTGTTTGTCTCATTAAACATTGGTGAACTACCCAATGGGCTACCTTGCCTTTCTTTTGCCCAGATCTCTGGGAGGGTTGACTACAACACTGCCACAGTAGATAGTAAATGAAAGAATGAATGAGGGCAGGGCCTGGGTAATATTCTCGGAGCAATATTCCCAATGGGGAAGCCCCAAAGTCTTTCCCCATCTACCTTCCTTTAGTCCCCATTTCCCTGTACACTGCACACATTGTGAGGTGTGGCCGTTTCATTGACCTGGGAGACTCGAGACCCTCCAGAGAAGGGCTGCTGTGTGGTGTGCTTCTCAGCAGGGACAGTGACGGTTCCTAAGGATGAGGTGGCCAGGTAGCCTCCTTTACCTCAGAGGGCTCTCTCCCTCTTCTCCCTACTGCAGAAAACCACACAGAGAAGGAGCTAGAAGGACATAAAACCATGACGGTCTTGAGAATGAGAATGGAAGATGGCCTGAGTTTGTATCACTCTTTTCCAAGTTCCCAGGCACATCCTTGTCTGTGAAGCAAGCCTGAATGCTTCCAGAATCCTGCCTGGCTCCTCAGGTTCCTTTTCCCCATTTCTCCTTTTGAGATCCACAGGAATTACATTCCTCACAGTCACTGTGCAAGCTGCCAGGCTTCCTGGCTGGTCTGAGCCACTCCAGGGGGCTGGGAGGTGAGTTAATGGCACCGCGGTGCCCATGTCAGGAATACACCCAAAACAGCCACTGGGACTACCCAGTAAACTCCATGGTCTGACTGTTGCCAAGGGATGTGTGTGTGTGTGTGTGTGTGTGTATGTGTCTATGTGTGTGTGTGTGTCTATGTGTATATGCCTGTGTGTGTGTGTCTGTGTCGTGTGTGCCAAGAGGCAAAGACTCAGGGCTGGAGATGAGCACAAGTCACTTGCCCACCTCTAGCCTGACTTGTTTATTAGATTAATAGAGACGATTTATAACCGTCGCCACCTCTGGTCAGGCCCTCCTTACTGATTTTTTTTGTTTTGTTTTGTTTTGTTTTGCTTTGTTTTGTTTTTCTTTTTCTTTTTTTAAAAAAATATTTATTTATTATGTATACAGTGTTGTGCCTGCCTATACACCTGTAGGCCAGAAGAGGGGCATCAGATCACGTTAAAGGCGGTTGTGAGCCACCATGAGGTTGCTGGGATTTGAACTCAGGACCTTTGGAAGAGCAGGCGGTGCTCTTAACCATTGAGCCATCTCTCCAGCCCTTCTTTTTCTTTTTTGGTTTTTTGAGACAGAATTTCTCTGTGTAGCCTTGGCTGCCCTGGACTCACTTTGTAGACCAGACTGGCCTCGAACTCACAAAGATCCACCTGCCTCTGCTTCCCAAGTACTGGGTGTTTTGTTTTTCAAGATAGGGTTTCTCTGTGTTGCCTTAGCTGTCCTGGACTTGCTGTGTAGACCAGGCTGGCTTCGAACTCACAGTGATCCATCTGCCTCTGCCTCTGCCTCCTGAGAGCTGGGATTAAAGGCGTGCACTGCCACCACCTGGCTCTCATTGATTTTCTAATATCCCTTCTCCAAAGAGTGTCCCTTCCCAGAATTACCTCTCTTCTGCACAGACTGACCTCTCTTATGGGCCAGGGCCTAGACAAGGTACAGAGGCCAAATATTCCATCCAAAAGGCCCTAGCTCTAAGGAAGCACTAGGCAGCCAGGAAAAAAGACCCAACTGAGGTACCCAGCACATCTTCAAGATAGATAACCCCCATAGGAGTGTCCCAGGGCACTGGAGGAGGTTTAGCTGGGTGGGGGAAAGTAGGTAGGGAGGCCTGGGCAGCAGCCATGACCTTGTTCCCAGAAGGTGCGTCTGGTCCTACACTCCATGGGGCCATTAAAAACGTTGTCTCTTAAAAAAAAAAAATTGTCTCTTTATTGAAAAAAAAAATTTACTTGGAGAGGGGAGGGAGAAGATAGGTGCTACTGAGGTCAGAGTATGGAGGTCAGTTCTCTTCTTTCCCCATCTTGGTCTCGAGGATTCAACTCAGGTTGTCAGGCTTGGTGGTTCAGCCATCTTGCTTGCCCCCAAGTCACTTTCTATGGCCTCCCTAACTTTGGCCATGGCCACTGTATCACGTCGTTGTTGTCATTATCATCATCGTCATCGTCGTCATCGTCGTCGTCGTCGTCATCATCATAACTGTCCGTAAAAGTGGGAGCTAAAGTCAGATTGAGGGATTACCCGCAGGCCTCAATTATCCTGGCTTTATTTGTAGCTACTGATCTGGCCCCTGGTTTTGTTACCCGGGAGTTACTGTGTTATCCAAACACAACTGTTGGCAGGAGGGCTCCGGAGAAACAGGCCCCCATTTCTGCCTCCACCCGTGTCTCTCCCAGCCCAGGGCTTCCTCCCAGCCACCAGGTCACCAGAGAATAGTTAGCACACGCTTCCTGAGTGGCAGAAACAAGACCCTCCCAGAAGACTCCACCTAGGTGGCCCGCCGGCCTCCCAGAGGGGTTGTTGGCTAGCTTTTTAAAGAACTAATAAATGGAAACTGTGAGATCCCCTAGGGAACCAAAGTCTACTCTGTGGGGGGAAAGTAACGCTTCAGAAGAGCGGCTACTCTGGTAGGTCAGTAACCAGACCCGAACCAAGCAGAAACAGAGAGACAGGCTGGCCTAGGAGGTGGCTAAGACTCAACACTCCTGGGGACCCCAGCCCCTGTTTCACACACTCCCATGTTGAGCCTGGGCCTGGGTCAAGCCAAGGGGATTTGGGTTTGGTGAGGCCACCACCCACGAGTCCTGATTTGAGAGGTACGATGGAAGTATTTTGTCCCAAGCAGGTCCTTGAGGAAGCTGGACAGCAAGAAATCAGACCAGAGCCCCAGGGTCACAGCCCCAGGGTCACAGCCTGCCTAAGCTAACTCCCAGTGAATGCCCAGCTTAGCCCCAAGCTGGGCCCTGGTGTCTAGGAACGCACTAGTCCTGAGGCAGGGACTTGCCTGGAACACCCATCAGTGGGCCCTGTGCAAAAGGAACAGGTATCCCTGCCCCCCTCACTCAGGAGCTGGCAAACAGACATTAAACCAAACTTGACCCTTCTGAACCCTAGGTGACTGTGCCGGTCACACACCCATGCCTCCTGCTTGGGCACGCCAGAGCTGAGGTCCAGGCATTGGTAAATTGGTGCCACCAAAAACCCCAAGGGACATAGCTCAGGCCTCTGTGGTGGCTTCTGGCTGCCAAGAGCATTCTCCCATTCTTGCTGTCACATGTTCTTTGCTCTAAACATGCTTTGTCCAGATTTTCCCTTTTTAGTAGAATCCCAGTTATCTTGGGTTGGGGTTACACCTAAGATCTTGTTTGTTTGTAGCCCAGGCCTGACCTCGAAGTCACTATGTAGCCAAGGAACTTTCCCTCCTCTTGCTTCCTCCTCCCAAGTGCTGGGAGGACAGACAGACAGCTCTGCCTACCATGTTCACTCCATGCTGGGGGAAATCCAACCCAGGGAGGGCATCATGTACAGCAGGCAAACACTCTACCAACACACACACACACACACACACACACACACACACACACACACACACAAACACACACTCCTATCCTCTATAAGCTTGATCCTGCTAGAGACTCTATTCCCTGCCTCAGGCCACTCTGGGGGGTGATCTGGAGATCGTATGAGCCCTGTGGATGGATCCCTTTTGGGTTTTTTTTTTTTTTTGGCTCAGCACAGCGGATGATAACAGACACCCCGATCCGCACCACCTCCCTCTCGCCCAGGTGAATAGGCCTGCCAGTGAGGCCTCCTGAACCCTGGGGACTCTTCAGCAGGAGCCAGGATGAGCTCTCAGGACCTGAGAGATGACAGACATGTACACTGCCTTGAGGGCTGGGGATGCCCAAGGTGGCTTTGAGAGAGCAGACTCTACCTGACACCCCACTGAGTGGTGACCAGCTCCCACCAATGACCACAGTGGGGGCCCCAGGGAGCATCCACTCCCAAAGAATGACAGCTGACAGGGTCTCTTTCTCCAAAAGGATGACACTAAGAGAGCCGTGGCATCCGCTCTCTAGTGACATTGTCACTCACTTGCGGTGGGACTGAGAAGGGTTGGGTCACTGGTAGCCACTTTGTAGTTCTGCTGTAGCTTGGGATACTTGGAGTTTAATGAGTGACTGATTACCAAGAGCTCATCAGGCAGGGCTGGGGGAAAGCCAGCGTCTCACTGTCACCTTGGTCCAGGATCTTGGTGACATAGTACAGCCCAAATCCTTCTGGGACACACTGAAGTCTCAAGAATGCTCCGCCCCAGCCCCCATGAAGGGACAGGCATCTTTGGGGCCTGATAGGTGGGTCCCAGGCACAGAGATGTGGGGGAAAAATAGGCTGGGTCCTGGCATTCCACCTGGCACACACCTAGGGCTCCTGCTTGGGCTCAGCCCAGGATGGTGTCATCATCATTTTTTCCGAATGAGCATTAACTGCCTCCAAAAAGCAAGGCCAGCTCCAAGCTCTGGCCTTCTCCCTCCCATGGCTTGTCTTTTTTTTTACCCCCCTCTTAATGAGTGATGTACTCAAGAGAGCCAGGTGAGAAGACGATGGCTCCTTTAGAAGGGCAAGGCGTTGCCCTGACCCTGACTCACCACTTTGCTCTTTGGTCCCCAAGCATGCACCTTGCTTGTTAACAGCGTCCCAGGTGCCACGCCTTCTGGGAGGGTGGACCCCCTGCCCCCCCCACCCTTCGTGTCTGGGAGGCTGACTCAGCGGTGAGGTCATCCTTGGCTTGGGTCTCAGACAAGCACCTTCTTGCCTGGCCTGTTGGGTTCCCACTGGCACCCAGCTCCACCTGGGCTGACATGTGGGTTGGGACCCTGGACATGTGGTCAGTGAGCAGAGGCAAGTGCCTGCCTGTCTGATGCCCTGGTTTCCATTCTGTGTAGTTTTTAACCAGCCCTGGAGTCTGAAGACTGGTTCTTGGCCAGATTCTGCTCAGAGAAAGGAACCCTCCATTGCCTGGGGGGGAGGGGGGGGTCTGGAAGACTCTCAGAAAAGGGATGCTTGGATGAGCTTTGAATGGCACATTGGAAGCCACTAAAGATGGAGAAAAAGGTCTGTCAATCACAGGGAACAAAGACCCAGAGACACATCCAGGGAACAAGAAAGAGAGACTGAGGTGGAGAGCAGGGCTGGGCAGCAAGAGTCTCTACACCACACCCCAGGGCTCCCACCAGGACACTGGAAGCCTTGGAGGGTTTGAATCTGGGTGACATGGCTGGTCTCCATTTTTAGGATACCAGTGCAGCAGGCAGCAGGGTGGGGGAGCTAGACAGACGAATGGAGACAGGTGCTTGGAAGCCATACAGTGGTCCAGGGCAGGAAGGGGAAGGTTCTGGACCACGTCAGGTCAGGGGACTGAGAGTAGAAGATGGCTTCAGCTTGCTCAGGGCCTCAGCCACATAAAAGACTTTTCTTAGCTATCAGTGTCTTTGTCCCATTTCTGGCCCCAACATCCCTTCATAAGATTCCTGACAGACTGATTTTGCACGGCGTGTGTCACCCCTTATATGCTACAATCCAAAGTGTGGCCAACCTGCACAGAGGACCAAAGAGATCTTGTTCTTCAGCTGCTACAATGTGAGGCCAGTTCTGACCCAGGACTTGCCAAAACCTTATCCACAGTGCCTCAGCCTTGAGTATTTCCCCAGAGCATCATGGGAGTGGGCCTGGTGTCAGGTCTGGGGTACCCCACTTCTAGCAGCGAATCTTGGACAGGTTACCAGGCTCTTTTTTTTTTTTAAGCTCTTCCCTGTTAGGCCAGCGAGAGACTTAATGAGGTTGGGGCAGCCTGCACTCGGGACCCAATGGTGTGTTATGGTAGTGACCAAAGCCCTTGCTTTTCTTGCCTGCCAATCACCTGGCTACTGTGGCTACCGTAGGATGCTTGCTTGTTTACAGAGCTCCACTCTCAGCTTCCTTCAGGTGTCTGCCCACAGCGGCCTTCACGTAGGATGAGCTCTGTGTGACAGGCCACTGAGTCCTGACCCCTTTGGCACTTTACTCCGCTGGTTAGATGGTTCCTGAGGGGTTAGGGTCAAGGGGTTGGGGGTCAAGGTAGGCTGTGGTTCCTGCTCATTAATACTGACTGCATCCCTGACCCTCAGTGAGTATCTGTGCACACTGTGGGAACAATTAGGATGGCCACTAGTGTCACCACCTGTCTGTAGACCGGTGTCCTAGATCCCTTTCCAAGTCCAGGAGCCATGTGTGGATAAATGGAGACATTGAGGAACACGAGCCTAGATTGGCAGAGTGCCACAGAGAGGATCTTGGGAAAGCCCACTAGCATAGACTATGGCCATCTTAAAGGATGTTTGCTTTCTTCTGAGACACTGGGGCAAGGAGCCAGGGAGCAGGACAATTTTTTTCTGACTAGGGTAAGACCCCTGGACCAAGCCAGGCAGTGGTAGCTCATGCCTTTAATCCCAGCAGAGATAGGTGGATCTCTGTGAGTTCGAAGCCAGCCTGGTCTACAGAGTGAGTCCAGGACAGCCAGAGCTACACAGAGAAACCCTGTCTCGGGGGATGAGGGGGAAAGAGGGACTCCTGGACCACATGCAACTTGAGATGACAATGATTTTGGCCTCTTTCTTCTGCCTAGTCTCCCTTTCTCTTCCTTCTCTCTTCCTTCTGTCTTGAGACAGGGAGTTATGTAGCCCAGGCTGGCCTCAAACTGTGTTGAGGCTGGCTTTGAACTTGTGCCCACCTTCCCGGTGCACCACATCCAGTTTATGTGGTGCTGCGTTGGAACCTCCCGGCTTTGCGTGCACTAGTCAAGTAGTGAGCTGCATCGCGCCCTTCTTTCCTCTTCCCCTTCTCTCTGTTCCCCTCCCTTTTTTCCCCCTTTATGCAGCACTAAACCCAGATCTTAAACATAGACTAGGACTTATACAAGACAAGATTCTACCACTGAACCACAGTCCCAGCCTGGATTTTACATTTTAAAGGGTCATAAAAACAAACAAACAAACAAACCAATGAGCAAACATTAACAAACTGACAGACTAATTAGCAATCAAGGGAAGGGTAAACTCAGCTACCATGTGACCTACAAGCCCCTGGGACCTTCACAGGAGAAGGGTAGGCAAGCTTTGGGCTGGAAATGAAAGCCACAGCTGCATGCCCCACCGCAAGCATAATCCAAGATGTGGAGTGTGCCCTTTACAAGGCACACTTAGCAAACGGGGCTCCAAGAATCTTCTCTCTCTAGTTCTGCCTCACACTTATAAAGGCTAGGGGGTGCAGTTCAGTTGATAGAGTGCTTGCTGAGCATGCGCCAGAGCCTGGGGTCGAACCCCAGTATGCTAAAAATAAGACAAAGAGCACCCCAACCTGTGGGCTGAACACTGCATAAGACACCCTCCCTCCCTTCCTCTCTTCCTATCAGGAAAATGTGGAGATGAACGAAGGGCTAGGTGCCAATTGCAAGCCAAAGAACTGCGTTCAACTCTGGGTATGAAAGAGCCTAGAGGGTCCAGGTGGCAACGGCAGGCACATGGGCAGCCTCTGTGGGTCAGGAGGGATGAGGCAAGGTGTCTGGTTAGAGATTGCGAGGCTCTTGCAATCCTGCAGGCCTGCACCTCCCTGCCCAGACTGCCAAACCAGTAGAAGGAATTGGGAAACGGCTGCTGGAGCTGGGGTGGGAAGACAAAGGGACACCCCTTCCTTCCTCTTAGTCACAGGATTTAACTTTCAGTACATCTTTCAAGCGTTAGTCATGCCTGAGATAATCCTGACTTTCCTAGCACCCAAGACAACTGAAGCACGGAGCCAGAGAGGCAGGTAGGCCCCAACCTCAGGTTGCCTGCTGCCAGTCCCCTCCCAGGGCTGAGACTCCCTGAGGCCAGTCTCATTTGTGTCCTGTATCTCTGGAGTTTGGGTAAAGCCACGACGTCCTGGTTAAATCCTAGCTACCTTGTTGAATGACCTTGGAAAAGTCACTGGATCTCTCCGGACTCCAGTGTCCTAAAATGGGAGATGGAACGGGTTTGTATGTGTACCTCAGGGCTGGATGCACAGAGAGTGCTCACGGACCATGCCATGGGGCCAGCCGGGAAAACAGCCTTCTGCCTGCCGCATAGGCGCCCCCTGTGATTCGAGTTCACACCCCCAGGACCTGTGTGGATACGGGTTTGTGATCACAGCATTCTCTCATTGAGACCAGAGAATCTCCTGGAAGCTTATAGGTCTCACAGCCTGGATTATGCAGCTTCAAACAAGAGAGACTCTTATCTTAAATACAAGGTAGAAGGGGGCTAGAGGGATGGATGGCTCCGTGGTTAAGAGCACTGGATGCTCTTCCAGAGGACCCAGGTTCAATCCCCAGCAAACACATGGCAGCTCACAACTGTCTGTAACTGTTCCAGGGGATCCAACACCCTCACACAGACATACTTGCAGGCAAAACATCAATGCACATAAAATAAAAAGAAATACATTATTTTTTTTTTTAAAGAAATCCACCCCACCACCAACAACAACAACAGGGATTGTTCTCTGAACTCTATGCCATCCACGGCCTCACACACAAGCATAAACAAAACAAATGTGCTTTAAAAAAAAAAAAAAGATCTGAGTATACACCAGGCAGCCAATAAGACTGTTGCCTCCTTTCTAGGCATATAAGGAAGCCATAGAAGCCAGGCTCTGCCCTTCAGGGTTGCTGAGGTAGCTGGGACAAAGTTACACCCTTGCAACAAACAATTAGGTTCACTCACAGACAATATCACATACGGCAAGATTCTGCCCTGCCCTTGGGAGCGCAGTCTATACCCTGCACCCTGTGGCTTCCCGAGGTAGCGTGCTAACTATGCTCTGGCCACTAAGCATATTGGGTCAGGAGGTCCACTCCTTCTGGGACCCTATCCTTTCTGCCACACCAGTCCTCCTGGCATTTGGGATCCCATCAGCATCCATGCCATGGTCACCATGGCTACTCTCTCAAAGTGAGATCTGAGTGAGTTTGATCCCTGTTAGAAGGAGGGAACTGACTCCTTCGGGTTGTCTTTTGACTTCCTCACGCATACTGTGGCCGGTAATATGTATGTGCGTGAGTGCATACTCCCAAATTGAAAGAAAATGTAATAATAATTTAAACAGCCACCTGGCCCTTTGCTGGGCAGGAAGAGGAAGGACTTGAAGACAGTTCCCAGTGTCCCTCTCCATGGTCTCAGCTTCCAGGAGCCTGGCCTTCTCCAGCACTCTGTCTCCTTGTCCAGAATGGGCTGGTGGCCCCCTGTGAGGTACACTCAGTATTTGGGGCTCCTGGAGGCTTGTCATTGTCCTGCAATTACTGGGTCATGTGCCTTCCTGCCCCATGGACCAGGTGACTGTATCCATGGTAACTCCTCTTTTGGCCCATCTTGCCTGGAAAGTTGACAGTTTGTAACACGTGGATGTCGGAGCAGATGGGAATTAGGTCACAGCCTACAGCCTGTCCCTGGATTTCTCTTCTCCACGACCACTCTCTCTGCGCATTCGGTGAAAGCCATCCGCGTTAAGCTCTCTGTTGGGTGAGCATCAAATAATTCGCACAGCGGTGATGACACCACACTACGGCCACGTGACGGTACCCCTACATCTTCCTCCTGTCCCTCTGTGGTCTGTCTCCACCCACCGATGGCTTCAGAGCTGACGCCGTCCCCAAACTTTCCCTTTTCTAGAATCCCTGTAACTGATCCCCACAGCCTGTGTCTTTCCCTTAGCATGATGGTTTTGAGGTTCACCCACATGGTGTGTAGCAAATATCTGCCATTTTATTTTTTTCCCCTTAGCAGCTTCCCATTGTCACATTTGTCCACCATGCTGCAGAAAGAATCCCAGTTGTATCACCCTGTTGATGTATGAACAGAGCTGCAGGTTTATATAAACCTTCGCGGGATGTGTTTTCAATTCCCTCAGGTAGAGATAGATGTTGGAAGAGATCCACATTCTCAAAGCACAAAATCTTAATATCTGAAACTTTGAGACAGCTGCCATGCCATACATGGAAAATGCCACTTGGCTGACAGGTCTCAGTCTAAACACAGGCTCCCCAGGAAGTTACCTCAGAGCCGGCTATGGATGGAAAGTGCACACAAAATGTAAGGACCCTGTGGCTGTGTCTGGTTCTCTGATAAAGATGTCTCCCTAGGAGTGAGCAAATGCTTTTTAAAAAAATAAATCTTCCTGGGCGTGGTGGCGCACGCCTTTAATCCCAGCACTCGGGAGGCAGAGACAGGCGGGTTTCTGTGAGTTCGAGGCCAGCCTGGTCTACAAAGCAAGTCCAGGACAGCCCGAGCCGCACAGAGAAACCCTGTCTCAAAATATGAAACAAAACAAAACAAAATCTTAAAATACTTGAGGTTCTGACCATTTCAGATGAGGGGTCTCCAACTTGTGACTCACTTTAGAAAGCCCGCTTGGCTGTCTTGTCTTTCCGAGCGGCTGTGGCATTTGACTTCTCACTCACAGTGCAAAGGGCACCTGTGCCCATCTCTCCATCTGTCCCAGTACTTGGTGCAGTGGGTTCCATTCTGGTTTTTGTCATAGTTATCCTGACAACTGTGTTCATGACAATGGTGACAACTGACATCGCTGCCTCGGCTTTGGGGTTCTCCGTTAAGAGTGACCCCAGCTGTAGGTTTTTTTACAGATGCCCTTTACCGGGTGGCGAAGTTACTTCCCTGTGTTCTTGGTGTGAAGAGGGTTTTGATTGTGAGGGGACGATGAATCTGTTCAATATTCTTTCTTTCTTTCTTTCTTTCTTTTTTTTTTTTTGTGACTTTCCCCTTTAGCTGATAATGTGGCATGACCATACCAACCTTGTGTGTCGAGGAGGTTCTGTCCCTGTGTGTTTTGCTGCATCCCTTGTGCTAATATTTGCCAATGAGTTTTGTTTCCATGTTTACGGGAAATATTGATCTCTATCTCCCTTCATCCCTGTCCTCCCTTCTTTGCTCCTCCTCCCTCCTTCTTTTTCTCCTTCTCCTTCCTGAGATGGTTGGACAGAACTCAGGGCTCTGCCACTGAACTGTCATTTTCTTTCCATGATTTTTTTTGTCTGGCTTTTGGTATCAGAAAAACAGCGGCTTCCTAAGGCGAACTGGGACCTGCTTCCGCCCTCCTGTAACGCCTGCCTCCTGGAGACGATGCAGTAGCCTTTCTCCCCTAGGCTGAGCGGGAGTCCCTGGTGAAGCCAGCTGGGCCTTTCTTTTCTTTCCTATTTGTTTTTTTGAGACCAGGTCTTGCTCAATAGCCCAAGCTAATCTCAAAACTCGCCATTCTCCTGCCCCAGCCTCCCAAGTGCTATGATTACAAACGCGTTACCACCCCAGCTCAGTTTGTTTCCTTAGTGTGGCACTATCTAGGGCTGCATGCCACTGAGTGAGGTGTAGTGCTCTTTGCTTCGCTCTGTGCCGCCGTAAGATTCTTCTGCATTTGTAAGTGTGAGGTATAAAGCTGTCCAAACCACCCTCTATTTTCCCTTTTCTTCTTTTGCTTGTATTTATTTTAGGATAGCCTTTCTGAGGCATGGTTCCCACAACAAGCCACATATACTGCAGGGGTATGATTTTATAGTGTTTAAAAAATAATTATCTGGGCTGGAGAGATGGCTCAGCGGTTAAGAGCACCGTCTGCTCTTCCAGAGGCCCTGAGTTCAATTCCCAGCAACCACACGATGGCTCACCACCCTCTATAATGTGATCTGATGCCCTCTTCTGGCCTGCAGGGGTACAAGCAGACAGAGTACTATATACATAATAAATAAATAAATCTTAAAAAAAAAAAACTATCTACTGAATTTTGTGTGTATGGATGGATGTCTGAGTGTTTGTTTGTTTTCCACAGGCAAAGACAGGTGTGGCCTCCCATGTGGGTGCCGGGAACTGAACCCGTTTCCTCTGGAAGAGCAGCCATTGCTCTTCTGAGCCATCTCTTGGAGACCCCAGCTTCATAGTTTTGATACATATACACATGGACACACGTACGTCTGTACACTCTGTGACCCCCAACAGTATCACATCAAGTTAATTAGCAAGTTTTCTTATTGCGTTTCCCCCTATTGGTTCTGCGACATGGCATCATGCAGTCCATGCAAGCCTGCAGTGGGCCTCCAGGTTCTAATACTCCTGTCTCTGCCTCCCGAGGGCTGGAATCACAGCCATGCGCCCGCCACGTTCCAGCCCTGTGTCCCTGTGTGCATCCCAGGAGAGCTGGTTTTTGTTGGTGGTGGTGGAGGCGGTTTGTTTGTTTGTTTGTTTGTTTGTTTTGAGTCAGGGTTTCCCTGTGTTGCCCTGGCTGTCCTGGAACTCACTCTGTAGACCAGGCTGGCCTTGAACTCAGAACTGATTGTCTCTGCTTCCCAATTGCTGGGATTAAAGCTGGGCATCACCACTGCCATACTTCTGTATAGTGGTTTTTTGTTTTGTTGTGTGTGGTTTTTTTTTTTTTTTTGTTTTTTTGAGACAGGGTTTCTCTGTGTAGCCTTGGCTGTCCTGGACTCACTTTTAGACCAGGCTGGCCTCAAACTCACAGCGATCCACCTGCCTCTGCCTCCTGAGTACTGGAATTAAAGGTGTGTACCACCACGCCCGGCCTCTGAATATAGTTTTAATACATTGAAATATCACAGTCGGCTAACTGCCATGTCTATGTCTGCTGACTGCTACATTTTGCAAACCTGGGAATGGTTTGCTTGTGAGTTTTGTCTCATCAGATGCTAAATTTTTTAGCTTTCTATATCTTAGTCCATTTTCTGCTGCTCCACTGAAGCACCTGAGGCTGGGTTCTTCATTGGGAGAAGAGTGTTGTTAGGCTCATGATTGTGGTGACTGAAAGGTCCAAATAGTATGATGCCCACATCCTGGTACCTAGTCCCCTGGCTGTGTCACAGTGTGGGGAAGGTGAGCTAAGGGAACCTTTTGTCTGCAGAAGAGTGTGTGTGAATAAGCAGCAAGAGGGGCTCAGGGGGAGTACCTGGCTTTACTGCCCTCTCCCAATCTGGTCTTGGGGACTCTTACTAAGTTTCCAATGCATTTTATAGCTGCCACATTGGGGACCAAACCTCCAGGGTGTAAATCCTGGGGGAGGGAACACATGAACTTCATCAAACAATCTTGCTCCCCACCAGCCTGGCTCTGGACATGGTTAACCTTCATAGATAGAAAACAGAATCAGTTTGATGGTTTAGGGGGTCTTACTTTTTCTCAGTGTGTGTGTGTGTGTGTGTGTGTGTGTGTGTGTGTGTGTGTGTATGTGCACGCTTGCAGGCGCGCACACGCGCGCGTGCGCATGTGCCCACTCCAGTGGTGGGGTTCTTATAGCTCAGGCTGGCCTCAAAGTCACTATTAGCTGAGGCTGAACTTGAACTTATGATCTACCTGCCTCTACCTCCCAAGTGCTGGGATTGCAGGTGTGCACTGACATGCTTGGTTTATTCCGTGCTGAGGGCTAACCCAGGGCTTCATGCATGCGAGGCAAGCACTCCATCTAATGAGCCACATCCTTAGCCACCTTAACCCACTTCCTGTTCCTGCAGAATCGAAGCCAAGGGAAAGAATAACAAGCGCCCTCTCCTTCCATGTATTAACCACAACGCATTATTTCAATTAATAACAGTAATTACATTGTGACGTGATCATCTATTATACTTGTATTCACTTATGTCTAATGTATTATAAAATTATATTAAATTATAATTCACTTTAACTGTTTGCTAAGCTCTGTGTAAGTGCTTTATGGGTGGTACACTCATTCAATGCCTTCTACCTGCGAATGTCAAAACTCACAAGGATGGCTCAATGGTTAAGAGCACTAGCTGCTCTTCCAGGGGACCCAAGTTCAATACCCAACAATCACATGGTGGCTCACAGTCATCTGTAAATCCAGTTCCAGGGGATCCAACGTCCTCTTCTGACTTGTAATGGGCACCAGACATGCAGGTGGTGCATGTGCGTGTATACACACACACATACACACACACACACAGAGAGAGAGAGAGAGAGAGAGAGAGAGAGAGAGAGAGAGGCGCAAATCTCTCACATACATAAAATAATAAAACATCTAAAACAAACAAGATCCTTTGGATTGTGAAGGTGCCACTCTAGCCGGGCAGTGGTGGCGCACACCTTTAATCCTGGCACTTGGGAGGCAGAGGCAGGTGGATCGCTGTGTGTTTGAGGCCTGCCTGGCCTACAGAGTGAGTTTCAGGATTGCCAGGGCTATTACACAGAGAAAATCTGCCACCCCCAAAAAGAAAGAAGAAAAGAAAGTGCCACTCTGTCTTAGCCAGCCTGAAATGACAGACTTTGAATAGAACCAGCCTCCAGGTTACCAGAGGCTGGAATTGCCCCTGGGAATATGTCTTGGACTGAGATGGTATAGCACCCGCGTTTGTGGGTGACATGTATCATACTCACTGAGAAATGTCTTCTCATTTATTGGCAGCCTGCAGCTTGTGTTCAGGAGTCTCAGAAGAAGAGGAGGGAGGCCTTGAGGGTCCCAGATGCTACTGACTCCAAGCCCATATGCAGTGGTTCAGCAAGGGTTTTTTGGACATCATCTTAGCCAACTGTGGTTTTCAAGGGAACAGGTCTTTGGGTGCACAGCGCAATCTAGACTGTGTGGTTCTCTTTGTACAGGGCTCTGCTTGATGTCATTGTGACTGCATGCCCTTTTTAAAAAAATATTTTATTTAATTTTAATTTATGTGTGTTGGTATGAGGGTGTCAGATCTTGGAGTTACAGACAGTTGTGAGCTGCCATGTGGGTGCTTGGAATTGAACCCGGGTCCTTTGGAAGAGCAGGCAGTGCTCTTAACCACTGAGCCATCTCTCCAGCCCCTGAATGCCCTATTACAACGCTCTCAAACACCACGTCTTTGCTTCTCTTTTGCTCTGCTGGGTGTTCCCTTGTGGCAATAGGTCAACATACCCATCAGACCTCAGGCTTGTCGTGGGAGCCTCGGGAGAGCTTCAGCTTCAAGGCTCCCCTCAAGAAGCCTGGGCTCTGCTGGGTGTGGTGGCGCACGCCGGTAATCCCAACACTCGGGGAAGCAGAGACAGGCGGATCTCTGTGTGATCGAAGCCCACCTGTTCAAGTCCAGGACAGCCAAGGCTACACAGAGAAGTCCTATCTTGAAAAACCAAAACCCAAACCCCAAGACAAACAAAACAACAACAACAAAAACACTTGGGGTCCAAGTCACCCTCACCCTCAGATCCCCGGCTTTATCAGCTTAGCTTTGTATAGGGAGTGTCTGGAGAGCTAGGCAGAGCCCAGGCTGGCCTGCCATGTTGAAGTGGGACCTTAGAAGCTGCACTCCTAGAAAATTCCCAGGTAGAACCTATGCTGTATGCTCCGGGTCCTTACGGCAACACAACAGTTGCCAGGTCAGAGTGACAGGTGTGTGAAAACTGTCCAGATCTGGCCACCAGCTGTGTCAGCCAATGCTGTTATGTGCAAAAGGTTGGCAGAGAGCTCAGTAACACACTCACTCACTCACTCAGCTCTGCTTGGCTGGGTGTGATTTAGGACACTAGGATGCATGTGTGGGAAGCTTGGTCCTCAGAGCAGCCAGACAAGAGGTCCTTGGGTGCTGGAAGTTGATGCCTGGGGAAGGGATTAGGGACCTCTCTGCTGGGCCCCTGGAGAGGCGAGTTGTAAATGAGAAAGTCTTCCCCACCCCTGCTCTGGCCTCCTGGTTTTTCAATGACCTCTTCCTCTGTGTGTGTGTGTGTGTGTGTGTGTGTGTGTGTCCCTACAAGGATGCTTTGCTATTTCTGCCATTCTGAGTTCTCCAAGTTCAATGACCCACGAGCTGCTGGGGGATTCTCTGCTCTCTGCTTTCTGTCTCGCTGTAGGAGTTCTGGGATTATAGACAGGAACTGCAGCATAGGGCCTCGCACTCAAAGATCCACCTGCTTCTGCCTCCCCAGTGCTGGGATTGCAGCTGTGTGCCAGCATTGCCTTCAAGTTTTGTTTTGTGTACTGTGGGCCCCAGGAACTGAGATCTTTATAGGCAGGCTCACATGGCAGATGCTTTTTTGATTTTTGTTTTGTTTTGTTTTGTTTTGTTTGAGACAGGGTTTCTCTGTGTAGCCTTGACTGTCTGGGACTCACTTTGTAGACCAGGCTGGCCTCAAACTCACAGCGATCTGCCTGTCTTTGCCGCCCAAGTACTGGGATTACAGGCATGTGCCACCGCTCCCAGCGAGGCAAGAGCTTTTACTAACAGAGCCATCCCAAGGGCCCCACACCGAATATGTTAATCACAAAATGTCATCCATCTTAATCGAATCTTGACTGAACCTTGCTTTTGCAATTCTTTGTTGGATTTAATTTCTTCGGATTATTACTTACATGAATGGCTCTCTCCAGGTAGGATCCTGTACCAAAGCCACTGTTGAAATTGAAGAGGAAAGGTTTAGGAAAGCCTCTAAAACGAGGAGATCATTGGGTCAAAGGGTATGGCCATTGCAAAGTCTCCTGGTGGCTCTTGTCACATTCATCCCATCTTGGGACAAAGAGGTCACTAGTTGGGACTTCTGTGGCCTTCCAGAAGAGTTTAGCGATGGGCAAAGATGGCAGGGCTCCCAGCCCCTGGTGCAAGTATATGTTAAATATTTCTCTTCTCCCTTCCCTCCTCTCTCTTTCCTTCCTCTCCCTTCCCCTCTCTCCCCTCCCTCTCCTCCTTTCCCTTTCTTACTGGGCCTTGCTGTGCAGCCCAGGCTTTGAACCCACAATCTTCCAGCCTCAGCCTCCCGAGTGCTGGGATCGCAGGCGTGCACCCTCACTTCAACTCCATCTTTGGCTCTCATTGCATCTTACTATACAGCCGTGAATAAGGATATGTAAAGCCTACCTCCCCGGGGCTGTGCATCTCTGTCTCTTTGCTCTGAATGGGGAATGTCTTGGATCAGTGGCAGCCTGGCTCTGGCTTCCCTTAACAGGCCTCTAATGGCTCTACTGCGCTATGGGTTTCTAATGAAGTGTGAGCCTGGCATTTCCTGGTGACCTTTATTCAACTCAAAGCTTGGCTCGATCGCTCTAGTCAGCTGAGGTAGGTGGTAATGGAGCATGAAGTGGCTAAGTGTGTGGTTGTTTAAAGTGAATCTCTTTCCAAGGGAAGGGCTGCCTGCACCACCCAGAGCCCAGGCTTACCTGCGCCTAGATTTCCCACTATGGGCCACTTCTGTTCCTCACAGACTTGGTTTCAATGACACCAGAGAAGCTCTCCCAGATGCTAGGGGCTCCAGTGAACCTCCCCACCTCTGAGAGCTGCGCTGGGGCTGGAGGTCTCCATAGGTCTGGTTTCAGTCAGTGCTCACATCGCCCCAATTCACAGCCTAGAACACTAAGGCTGTGAGCAGAAAGCGAGCTAAGCCAGATAGGGATCTGCAGGGCCAGGACCTAAGTCAGGTCCAGCATTTGTAGAGCCCCGCCACCTGGCCCTGGTCAGTCCTGAGGAGGACCCAGCCTAGAGCCTTTCCTGTGTTGTGACTGGCACCCTTATATGTGGAGCCCATGTCTGTCTTGTTTTGTTAGCGCCTGAAATCTCAGATTCCTCTGGAAACCTGGCCTGGACAGTGCTGGGCACAAAACAGGAGCCAGAGGTGCTTGGGGACACCCGCTTTGCATTCCCTCACCCTCCCTCCCCGTCTCCCATCCCGTGCTCAGACGGGATGGCCCAGGGTGCCTAACTCTTGTTTCAGAAAACTAAATTGAGGACGGGGAAGCATTTCTATCCTCATCTGCCTAATTCAGTTTTTTGTAGAGGGACAGTCATCCCTCTACACTAAGTCACCCTTCCACTAAACCCATTATGTCTTCAAGAAAACAAAAGGGTAGAAATGGCTGAGGCTTGATATTCAGGAAGCCAGCGTAGCAATGGATGCAAAGTTTCCAAAGGAGGCGTGGCAAGCACCATTTGCCCTCCTCCCCATTCACCCCTCCTTCCTACTTACCCCCACCCCACTCACCCCTCCTTCCCACTTACCCCCACCCCACTCACCTCTCCCTTCCCACTTACTCCCTCCCCACTCACCTCTTCTTCCCACTTACCCCTCCCCACTCACCCCTCCTTCCCACTTACCCCTCCCCACTCAACCTCCTCCCCACTCACCTTTCTCTCCACTCATCCCTCCTCCCTGCCCCCCACTCCTCTTCCCCAGTCCCCCTCCTCCCCGCTCACCCCCAACTCACCATCTTCCCCTCCCTCTCCTCCCCACTCACTCTCCTTATATAAGTATTTCTAGGAGCACTCAGCCCCAGCATTCTTGATGCTTGGTAGAAGGTCAAGTGACAGGTCACTACTGGCCAAGGCATATTCTTTGTGAGAGAAATGGTGTCTAGTTGGGAACCTGCATTTTCCTCTGCCCCAGAAGTGAAAGGATGTGGATTATCACAGTTGTGGGTAGTTTATTCTCCGGCAATTTCCCCAGAATCCTGCTAACCCTCCTTGAGGTACCACCTGGCAGCCCCATGGGTGCCATGCCTTGGGAATGTGAATTTTGAGTTTGACTGGACACAGGCTGACCTCCTGTGATAATATGCTGCCCCATGGTGTGTACTGATGTATTTTAAATCACTGAAACTAAACTGTGGTAGAGTACATCAGTTCTCTACACTCAACTGTCGGATAGACTGACTTCAGACGTGTTAGGGGACAGGTTCCCTTTTGTCCAAACCATTGCTGGTGACAACGTCACAGCCCCAAATTAGTTAAAATAATACCATTTCATGTTTGCGCCCCCACAAAGCCACTGGTTCACGCTGATCAGTTACTGGCTCTGTGCCCTTCCATTCCTGCCGCCCACAGCCCTGTGTGGCCAAGTGTGCCCATGAGAGGGATTTTCTCACTAGCCTGGGAGACCCCGGGGCTGTGGGCCTTAGTTCTCAGAGCCACCCGGTCACTTTCCCACCTCCTACTCCATGAGCTCCCCTTTGGGACATCCTACCTGCCCTGCCTGCTTCCCACTAGCCAGAGTTCCCATCGCAGACGTGTGTGTCAGTGCTGGAACTGAACTAAGGGTCTCACACATGACTAGGCAAATGTTGACCACTGAAGTCCAGCTATACTGCTGAGCTCGGTCCTCACTTCAGCGCCAATCCCAGCTTGCTTTACTCTTTGTTTTTGGGCACTTCTCCGCCAGAATATGCACTTAGTAACTTAAAAAAAAAAAACTTTACTGTGTGTGTTTGTGTGTGTCTGTCTGTCTGTCTGTCTATCTGTCTGTGTCTGTCTCTGTGTGTCTGTCTGTCTGTCTGTGTGTGTGTCTGTCTGTCTCTTTGTGTCTGTCTCTGTGTGTGTGTGTGTGTGTGTGTCTGTCTGTCTGTCTCTGTGTATGTCTGTGTGTGTATGTGTGTGTGTTGTGTGAACATATGCACATGTGCCACTGTGTATGTGTGTATACATGATGGACAAGTGTAAATATGAGCGTGTGCACACACTGTATGTGTATTTTCCCATTGGAAACTGCTGGCTTCCCACTGTTCTAGCATGGTTCCTGATACACATATGAGGCTTTTGCTACGTGCTTAGGGTTAGAGGGTGCAGGCCTGGGTGTTTTTCAGGCTCCTTCACACAGTGCTGACTTCACAAGGGAAACAGGCCCCGAGACATGACCTGCCTGGGTCAAGCAAGCTTCAGCAGCGAGAGAGAGGGGCAGAGTCAGGCGGGAACTGAACTTGGCTGGGCTTATGAGTCAGCCAGGGACCTTTGCACTTCTCTGGGTTGCCAGTTCCCCTCCAAGCTTGACGGATTAAACAGAAGCAGAGAGTTCAAAGGAAATTGACCGCAAGGCAGTGTTTACCAAAAGATGACTTCACCTCCACTGCAGAGAAAGGCTTTGCCGAACAGACCTGAAAGAGATGCCTTTGCTGTGAATGAGCTGAGCCACCAAGCTGGGGCTGACTCACCGCGCAGTTTTCACTTTATAAGGACTTCATTGGCCCCCTCTGGCATGCCTTGTGCCCTGCTCAGCTCTGGGGCAGGATAAGTGGGGCGCGCCATGGCCAGCTGGATGATGGATTTAGCCTGTTGCATGTCCACCCTTCCCCGCCCCTCCTGGAACATGCTCTGTCCTGCACGGTACCAGGCTATGTTAACAGCACTCACCGGAACACCAGTGTGCTTGGCTGCCGGCTGCTGCAGAGGACACCTGACCCCCTGCAAGCCCCTAGTGCCCATGACAGTCCCCTAGGTCTTGAGACCCCACCCCCACCCCAAGCTTCAGATACAACCAGCCCCTAGTTATCTACCACCCTTTCCCCTCTGTTCCTCCCCTTCTGTGTCATTTACCTTTGAAGCGCTGAGAGAGCCCAACCACAGTTGACAGTGTCCTCTGTGGGAATGCAGAGGTTAGGGCCTCCCTGTTCTGTATACTGGGTGCCTGTGACAGTTGTGAATGGGGTTATAGACTGCTTAGTTGGAGGCTCTGCCTGGCCTGGTTGGGCCTTCCAGTCTGTGCCTGGCTGGCTGTCCCTACCTGGGAGTCACTAACAGGAGTCCATTGATACTTGCAAACTGGCTACTCTTGCCCACTGACTACCCCCCCAGCCCCCCCACCCTCACCCCTGCCAGACATCCCGGGATGTGTGTGGATTCTGACAGTGTGCATCTCTACTGCTGCTCACAGAAGCTTCTGGAAGCTGCTCACGACCCACCCAGTTCAGAGCTAGAGGGGCCTCTGCCCCTTTTCAGGGGACCAGAATGTGTTCCTCCGTTGTCCCACAGCCAGCAGCAGGTGTAATGGTTTCCCCTGTGATCCAAGCCTGCCAGAGACGCTCCTGTGGAGGAGTTGGTGCTATAAGAGAGAACCTTGGAAATGTGGGACCGGGCTTGAGACCATCTCAAGAGTTCTTAGCACCTGCCCTAAAGTGACAGCAATAACTGGGGGCTGGGGGTGGGGTGACATCACATGGAGGGTCTTTCATGTGTGCTCTGTTTCACAGACCTGGATAAGGACCCAGTTGAGGTTAGGAGAAGAAAGGAAATGTGTGAGTGAAAGCCAGGGGGCTGAAACCACCCCTGACCCTGGCAGTAACTTGCTGTGTAGCCTTGGGTAAGTTGTTTGGCCTCTCTGGGTCTTAGGTTTCCTGTGTATACACAACGGAGGTTTGGATGGGACAGCCTCTATTCCTTCCAGCTCTGAAACCCAGGGATCCCACAGTCCTGGTGCTCAGTCTATGGAGGAATATGGGGGAGGGGAGAGGAGGGGAGGGGAGAGGAGGGGTAGGGGAGGGGGATGGAGGGGAGAGTTGTTGCTGGTAAAGGACTCAAGTGAAGGAGGGCGCCAACTAAGACTTGGAAAGCCGCATGGGATGGAACGTAGCTGGGGTGTGCAGCCGCCCATGTCTAAGACAGCAGACTGCTGTGGCCAGTCTGCCAGGTCGGGGCGTTCATTCATGTGACTCTTCCCTGTCTGTTCATTCACTTGTGTCTTCGGTCCTGGTTTCATTGTTCACTCCTTCCTGGCGAGGCATGGTGCCTGACAGCGTAGACTCTGAAGCCACTTTGCTTGGCTTTATTAAATCTTGGCTCTGCTACTTTTTGCTGCATGACCTCAGCAAGTGCCTCAAGTTCTCTGGGTCTCTGGGTTTCTTTTCTCTTATCTATAAAGAACCTGCCTCTTTGGGCCATGCTTTGTGCAAATGACTCTGTCAAGTGCTTGCCTCAGAGCCCCCCCACCCCCTCCTCCACAGGTACAAAGTGCCATATATGTGTTGGCTATGCCGCCCGCCCGTTCACTCATTCACCAAGAACCAGTGTGCTGGTTAGGTTTTTGCTAATTTGACACAAACAGGAGTTGTGTGGGAAGAGAAACCTCAGTTGAAGCATTGTTTCCATCAGGCTGGCATGTCTGTGGGACATTTTGATTGATGTGGGAGGGCCCGGCCCACTGGGTGTCATCTCGGCTGGGCTTTTATGAGAAAGCAGGGTGAGCCAGGCAGTAGGGAGCAAAGCCAGTAAGCAGCACCCCTCTGAGGTCTCTGCTTAAAAGTCTGGCCCTGAGCTGCTGCCCTGGCTTTCCCTGAGGGGGACTGTAAACTGGAAGGTTAAATTAACCCTTTCCTCCCCAAGTTGGTTTTGGTTAGTATTTTATCCAAGCAACAGAAAACAAACTGGGACAGCCAGTCCCTTGGAGTGGCAGGTGCTGGGCTGGGTAGTCACAGGGATCTGGACCTGAATAGTAACCCCAACCTTGAGTTGGTCACAAAAGGCCAAGCCAGTAGTCACAGAGTGCTATGGTCACCATGGTGGTCCAGGCATGCACAGGAAACATGTGAATTCAGAGATGGGCTGGTGTATCTGGGGGAGGCTTCCTGGCAGAGGCTACACTTGATCTGAGTCTCATAATTGGGAGGCAGGATGAGAATAGACTGGCAGGAACCTTTAGCTGCTCACAGAGAGGTTTGGTGTGGCTTGTCAGGGGCAGCGCAGGTACTGGGGGAGGAGCAAAGCATGGACCATGCTGGACACCCTAGAGATGATGATGTCAGCTGGGTTCCAGAATATTCTTTTATTTTGTTGTTGGTTTTGTTTGTTTGTTTGTTTGGTTTGGTTGGTTTTTTTGAGACAGGGTTTCCCGGACTCGCTTTGTAGACCAGGCTGGCCTCGAACTCACAGAGATCCGCCTGCCTCTGCCTCCCAAGTGCGCCCCCATGCCTGGCTGGGATATTCTTGAACTGACAAGAAAACATCCACCTCAAGGAGATGTGCTCATCACTGAGGTTCAGGATCCACCACCACACAGATTCTTATCAATGTACGTGATAAGACACTCGAAACAGAAAATGGAAAGCCTGGGACAGATGATGTGTCTAATGGAATTTGCTACCGTTCCCCCATCGCTTCCTATGTGTCCCTGGGTTGCTGCACTGTCCCCACCTTTGGTGGCTTGGCACTATGCTCCTGATACTTTAAGGCAAGGAAACAGGAGGGAAGCTTCAGGGTTTTTTTTTTTAACACTCACTTTTTGTTTATATATGTGTGTGTGGGTGCACATAGACCACGGCACGCTTGTGTGGTCAGAGGGCAACTTGTGGGAGTCTGTTCTCTCCTCGCTTCCTATCACGTGGTTCCAGGGATTGAACCTGGGTCATCAGACTTGATGACAAGTACCTTTACCCCTGTTTAAGCCATCTTGATGGCCCTGAGAGGAGATTTCTCGACCTTATGGGAAACTGAGGGAGAAACCAGAACAGATACAGAAAACTACCGGGCAGAACCCTGAGCTCAGAGGGACCCATTTCCGTGTGTGTGTGTGTGTGTGTGTGTGTGTGTGTGTGTGTAAAGGAGAAAATGCTCTGGCTCAGACATTTGCCTTTGGGTTACCTTGAGGAGGGCCAGGGGTGGCATTCACCTCAGGAGCCAGAGGATGGGTAACATACAAACCTAATTCTTATCCAAGCCATTACTGTCTAATCCCAGGGCAGGTGACATACTGCACTGACCTGGAGTCCCTCCTGAGTCATGCTGTCTTGAAAAGTGTCAGTCAGGACTCCAGGCCAGTGTGGGAGCCACCCTGGCCACCCCTCAGGAGCCTTCCAACTCATGGGCAGTGTGGACAAGGCCCTGCTTTTCACTCCTTGATCCACAAGGACACAAGCTCCTTACCTTGCTACAGAATCGGGGTGGAGTGCCCAGTGTGACAGCCAGGTCCAGCTGGGTGACGCTGTTCAAGTCTTTGGCTTCCACCTGTTTCATCAGTGATGAGTGTGGAAATTTCCAGAGTGATGATGGTTTTGTTAGTGTCTCTCTTCTGGTATGCCACCTTTACTCTCTCTTGGAGCTCTGCTATGAGGCATGGATGCATTAGGAGTGTCAGGGCGTCTTCAGTTGCTGACCCCTTTCTCACTGATAAATGTCCGTTCTAGTCTCTGATAATTGCTCCGAGGTTGCTGGGGCATTAACACAGCCTCTCTGGTTTTCTTTACTTGAGTGTTTTCTCCATGCCGGGTATTTTTCCATTTGACTTTTTTGTGTCTTCATATTTAAAATAATTTTCTTGGGGCTGGGGAGATGGCTCAGTGGTTAAGAGCACTTGCTGCTCTTGCAGAGGATCTGGCTTCAGGTTTCAGCACCTGCACTGTGGCTCATACCACCCATCACCCCACTTCAAAGGCACTCAATGCCTTCTTCTGATCTCCTCAGGCACCAGGCATGCGCATGATGCGCAGACATACACGCAGGCAAAACATGCATACACACAAATACATCTAAAGAACACAGCAATTTCCTTATCTTTAGGACTTATTTTTGAGACAGCTCTAGCTAGCCTGGAACTGTGTGATTCTCCTGCCTCCGCCTCCCAGGTGTTAGGATTAGAGGTGTGAACCACACAGCTGGTAATTTTCTTATAAACTATACAATTAGGTCCCCCCCGCCACCCTGCCTTTTAACTCAGTCTAATAAACTCTGCCTCTAAATAGGACCATGTGTACAATTAACAGGGTTTGTGTGTGTGCTTGGTTTGTCAAGATAGTGTCTCTTGTAGCCCAGGCTAGCCCTGAACCCATTATGTAGCAGAGAATGATCTTGAACTCCAGGTCTTCTTGCCTCAGCCTCCCAAGTGCTAGGATTACAGGCATATGCCACCACATCTAGTTTCATGTGCTGCTGGGACCAAACCCAGACCTTCATATATGCTGAAGAAAGCTCTTTACCAACTGGGCCACATCTTCAGTACATTTGGCGTCATCATTCACCAGGCTGGATTTAAGCCTTCTTAGCTTGTGGTCTGCTGTCTACTTATATCTCTCTTTGTCCCCTGTCTTCTCTTTGCTGGACATCTTTGGGTTGTTTAAAATACCATGCCAGGTTTGGAGATTCAGGCCTATCGCCCTGGTACTTGACAGGCAGAGGCATGAGGATCAGAAGTTCACGGTAATCTTTGGCTACATAGTGAGTTCAAAGTCTGCCTGGACTGCCTGAGACTGTCTCAAACAAACAAACTCATTTCATTTAATCTTGACTTTAAAAAAAAAAATGTGGCTGGGCGGTGGTAGCACACGCCTTTAATCCCAGCACTTGGGAGGCAGAGGGAGGCAGATCGCTGTGAGTTCAAGGCCAGCCTGGTCTACAAAGCGAATCTAGGACAGCCAAGGCTACACAGAGAAGCCCTGTCTCAAAAACCAAAAAACAAACAGCAACAAAAACCCAAACAAACAAACAGGAAAGTGGACACATTTCTGGAGACACATGGCTTACTAAAATTGAACCACATGGGCTTCGGAAACTCCAGCAGGCCAATGACAAGAAACAAGGCTGAATCAGTGAAAAGAAAAAGAAAAAAGGAAAAAAAAAAAAAAAAGGCTCCAGTGAATATAAAGCCAGGACCTGAGGCTTCGCTGATGAGTCTGATCCAATCTTTCATGGGGAGTTAGGCATGAGAATCCCAGCACCACAGAGTAGGGTGGGGTGGGAGGGGGGAAGGGTGCTTGAGGCAGGAGGATTGCAGCAGTTTGAAGGCAGCCTCAGTTACATAGTGAGTTTCAAGCCAGTTTCAGAAACATCATGAAGTTTTGGTGTTTTTTGTTTGTTTGGTTTTGTTTTTGGTTTTCGAGACAGGGTTTCTCTGTGTAACAGCCCTGGCTGTCCTGGACTTACTTTGTAGACCAGACTGGCCTTGAACTCAGAGATCCGCCTGCCTCTGCCTCCCTGCCTGCTGGGATTAAAAGCCTGTGCCAGCCACCACCACCTGGCCATAATGAAGTATTTTGCTTAAGAAAGAAAGAAACTTGCGGAGGTCCAGCCAGCCTAGGTCTGTTCTTCTGGACAGTTGTAATACATTTTGCTTTTAGATAAAATGTAACCCTCTGCCAAACACTGTTATTTTGGTTTGAAACAGTTACCATTTTAGAGCTGGAAAAACCTCCGGCTCCCCCAATTTTAACTCACAAATTCACTCTTTGACCTAAGTTTTTCCAGTTTCTGTTCTGGGCTGCTTTCCTTTCTTAGACAATTGCCTTTCTTGCTTCTGACAAGCAGGTTTGCTGGTGACTGATTCGTTTAGCTTTTGTTTGTTTTGAGACAGAGTCTCTCTGTACAACACTAACTATCTTGGAACTCACTGTGTAGACCAGGCTAGACTGCTCTGGAACTCACAGAGGTCTGCCAGCCTCTCTGTTGCAATTAAAGGTGTTGGACACCACCCTGGCTTCAGCTTTTGTTTTTCTGGGAAAGGTTTTTATTTTCATTCCTTGTTGGGCCTTGGACCCTGTCCACAGTGTGTTTCTTGCAGCATTTTGGAGGGGTTCTATCTTCCTCTGGCTACCATAGTTTCTGTTGAGGAGTCTCTGAATCCTTACTATTGTTTTAAGTACACAACATGGGGCTGGAGAGATGGCTCAGAGGTTAAGAGCACTGGCTGCTCTTCCAAAGGTCCTCAGTTCAATTCCCAGCAACCATATGGTGAGTCACAACCATCTATAATGAGATTTGGTGTCTTCTGGCCTGCAGGTGTACATGCAGGCAGAGCATTGTATACATAATAAATAAATAGATAAATAGCCAGGAAGTGGTGGCACATGCACTCGGGAGGCAGAGGCAGTCAGATCTCTTTGAGTTCGAAGCCAGCCTGGTCTACAGAATGAGTTCCAGGACAGCCAGGGCTACACAGAGAAACCCTGTATCAAAAAACCAAAAATAAAGTTTTCTTGAGTTCAAGACCAGTCATAGCTACATTGAATGATCCTATCTGGGGAAAAAATTAAATTATTTTTCTATCTTTAGAAGCTCCCATTTATTTATTTTCACCTTCATTTTCTTCATTATGATGGCCTTTTCCTTTAAATCCTTCAGCACTGCTGCAATGACTTGATACACCTGTATGGGCAGTTCTGCCATCTCTCCCATCTCTGGACCCTTTCTCCTGGTGAAAGGTCATACCTCCTGGCATATGTAGAACTTCTGACTGGGTCATCCATGATGGACTTTTCAATGCTGACTCTCTACCATGCCATCTCTCTCCAGTGCTGGCCTTTGTTTTTATAGGTACTGTGGCAATTAACTTATCAGCATGGCCTAGGACACCAATAACCAACCCAGTGAGATTATAGTGTGCTTTAAAGCTGCAACCACTACGCTGGGCAGATTCTAAACTATTCTAATCCTATGACCTCAAAACCTACATATGTATAAATAACTTGCCACTCTGATGACTCCTGGGGCAGTTTTGTTGTTGATGGTTTTTTTTTCCGGGAGGGGGGTTGTTTTGGTTTGGTTTTGGTTTTTTCGAGACAGGGTTTCTCTGCATAGCCTTGGCTGTCCTGGACTCACTTTGTAGATCAGGCTGGCCTTGAACTCACAGCGATCCGCCTGCCTCTGCCTCCTGAGTGCTGGGATTAAAGGCGTGCGCCACCACCACCGCCTGGCTCTGGGTCAGTTTTTTTTTACTGTCAATTGTCCAGCTACTGGCTCATCCAACCTCCTGCCCAGCTGATTGGCCAAACAGCGCTCTGTTGACAACTGCTATGTCCTCTCAAGGCGTTTCTCCACAATTCCCTCTTTAGTCTAATAAGAAGCCCCCCTTTATCTATACATTTATATTATTACACATACATGAAAAAAAAAACTACCTACAGCAAGATGAAGCATGAAACAGAAATTATGTAAATGTTACATTCATAGTGTTTTGTTTATTTATATTTGGCAACCTTGAAGAAAACATCTTTCCTATCTTGGTGAGTCTAAAATTCTGAATGTAATCAATCTCTATCATATCTCATCTCTATCAACCTAAAAACATCTTAACTCCTAAAAAAAAAAAAAAAAAAACTAAGCTTAATTGTAAACTAAACCATCCATCTTCAACCCCATCAGAGACTTGAGAAGGAATAAAATTAATTACCTGAGTAAACAGAAAGTGTAGGTTAGCAGCTTCCAAAATGAAAAAGTGACAGAGACAGTTTGCTGCCTGAACAGTCACTCAAAACTCTGACACGTTGGAGCATCATCTTCAGCCGTCTGGACCAGTATATCAGACAGACATACTTGTGAATCAGGGACTATTGAGAACTTGCTTACCCTGTCTTGGCAGAGTTTGGCCGTTGACTCCACTTGCATCCAAGCTTGCCCATTTCAGGCAGAATTCTGTCTGTGGCAGAAAACGAGGACATTTTTGCCCAGTGGTTGGTTTGCCACATCTGAAGCCATCTCCATAGGGAGGTTTTTCGATGATGTTCATCATCTTCTTTGAGGTAGGCTGGGTGTTGCCGGGAGTTAACCTGTTACATTGTTAAAGAATCCTCAAAATGATAAAAATATCTTTGAATGCCATATTCTATACGTCTCTGAGGTTTTTGAAGACCTCATCTAACTATTTTTACCTTATCTATTGAATCATATCTGTCTGTTAAAGTTAGGATATATATTTTTGTGATAAAAAGGTAGTATTTGACATGACCATAAATTGATCAACTAAAAATTAACTTGTATTACTAATTATCATAAATAGCATACAATAGCATTTTCAAAGTATTGGAAATAAATCCTGTATCATAATTGAGTTGTGTGGGTATAATACCTCATATTAGGGTAGAAATACTTATAATGTATGTGAAGAATAATCTTAAATTTTAATTCTATGCCAGTGTATCAAAATTAAACTTATTTTGCATCAATACATAAAACCAAAAATAACCCTACTTGTGAGTAACAAGTAAGGCCTTAGGTTGAGGAGTAGATTCAATAATCTACCTGGGTTTTTTTTTTTTAAAGATTTATTTATTTATTATTATATATACAGTGCTTTGCTTGCATATACTCCTGCAAGCCACAAGAGGGGCACCATATCACATTACAGATGGTTATGAGCCACCATGTGGTTGCTGGGAATTGAACTCAGGACCTTTGGAAGAGCAGGAGGTGCTCTTAACCACTGAGCCATCTCTCCAGCCCCTCAATAATCTAATTTTTGTCCTATCATCCCTATATATATTTCTATATTCCCCTTTCTTTCTTTTAAACCCCTACCTCCATACCTAAGAAAGAAAGATAAAAGAACAGGGAGAAATCCCTGAGTCCAATCTTGCTTTCTCTCTGAATAAGACCAATAATAATAACCAACTCCCAATGAAAATAAACATCCATAGCCCAAGAAAACAACCAAAGCCTTACCCAACCCCCCCTTAAGGGAAATGGAGTCTTGCTCTCTTTTTAAGGCTTCTTCTGGCTGATTTGGGATGAATAATACCTTTGTAGGGGACCAAATAAAATTGGTAAAATGGTTAAACAAGCTGAGGATAGCATTTGTTGTCGAGTCTCTAAATATTGAGAAATTCCAGGCTTAAAAGGAGTCCTGTGTGGGATGGTCTGAAATGCTGGACCAACGGGAATCAGGAGCTTTCTTCCAAGCTGTCCTGGGAGCTGTTCTGTTCTGATGAGGAACAGCCACTGAAGCAATTGTGGCTGAAACATGAAGGGTCCACGACGTCAGTGTCTCAGCATGCTGGAGGATGAATCCTGTCAGGTCGAATCCAGCATCAGTGTCTAGTTCTTTTCTTTTCTTTTTTCTTTTTTTTTTTGGTTGTTGTTCTAAAAACATATAATTTCTCACAAGCATTGTACAGTCCTAAAACTATAAATGTATGAGGCTCATGACCATTCCTTCCACAGTTTACATTTTATAGGAACTCTTTCCCCTGAATTATTAGCACTATAGAATAAGTTATCTTTAGGAGCGGTTTTGTTTATCGTCCTCTAGGGACGATAACTGAATCATGAGCATTTATTTCTATGTCCGCAGTAGTTTTTTGTGTTGTTGTTGTTTTCAAGACAGGGTTTCTCTGTGTAGCCTTGGCTGTCCTGGAATCACTCTGTAGATCAGGCTGGCCTCGAACTCACAGAGATCCGACTGCCTCTGCCTCCCGAGTGCTGGGATTAAAGGCGTGCACCACCACTGCCCAGCGTCTGCAGTAGTTTTAATCCATTCATGAAGAGGTGCAGATCTTGTCCTCAAGGGTCTAATAGACTTTTTGCATTCAGCATTAGCATTTTCAAAAGCTAGGGATGAAAGTAGAATTTCTCTAGCATTTGAGTCTGCCATGGTTCTAGTCAGAGCTTTAGTTATTGTCTGTAAAAAGCCAGTAAAAGATTCATTTGAATCTTGTGTTATTTTTGTCCCTGTTGTTCAACCTTGTCTAAAGCATTCATGGCGGTTGCTCGCATTGTTCTAAGACAGCATCGTCAAGGGCAATCTGTACTCTTAATTCAGAATATGGGTCTTCACCTAGTAACCGATCCTTGACATTATCAATGCCTCTAGTTCTATTTTGTTGCTCCATAAGTGAGGCCTCATCTTTCCACCATGCTACCATTGTAACTGGGGACCCAGCTCTAGAATGGCAGTCACCAAATCTCTCCAGTCTATTGGAATTATGTGATTCCGTGTGACCTAGTTGTTAAGTACCTGTTTGTCATGTGGTGAGTGTAAACCATAACTGCTTATTGCCTCCCTAAGCCCTTTTAAATCTTGTGCATCCCTAGGTTGCCAGACCTGATAACCTTGTGGATTTTCCTCATCTCCTGGAAGTTCCCTTATCAAGGCTGGGAAAATCATTTTTGGTTTTTTAGCAGATAACGGCCACCTTGTTAGTCCTGTTACAGAGTTGTGTTGCATGTTCTGACCCTTCTGCTTCTATCTCAGTATCATTATCCTTAGATATAAACCTTTCTAAAGTTTGCTTCCAAATTTCATATTTTTTATTTTGCTTTGTCTCTGATACTCTAGCATTTTCCTCAGTCCAACCTATAAATTTTTGTAACTTTTTTTCTCTAGAGCCTTTTCCTTTGAAGAAGTATAGAAAGCAAAAATGATTATTAAAGTAAAAATTGTAGTCACGATCAGTAACAATCTCTCTTATTGTTTCTCGGCATCATTTAAAAGAGTGTTTAATAAACTCCAAAAAACTCTGTGTTATTGTGTCTTTCATTTTTATGCCCCATCAAGCTATGAAAAAGTATGATTTTTCAAGGGTGTGGATACATTAAATTTGTTGCAACTAATTTATCAGTATGGCTTAGGGCACCAACAATGGACACAGTGAGATTATAGTGCATTTTAAAGATGCAACCACTAAACTGGGCAGGTTCTAAACTACTCTAAACCTATGACCTCAAAACCTACATATATACCAATAACTTGCCAATCTGATGACTCCTGGGGCAGATTCTTTCCAACTGTCAACTGTCCAGCTACCAGCTCTTTCAACCTCTGTCTTCCACTTCCTGTTCTTCTGCCCAGCTGATTGGCCAAACAGTACTTTATTGGCAACTTCTACATCCACTCAAGGCATTCCTCCACAAAGCACCTAGGTTACCAGCCAGTTGGCTTGTTCTATTTGTAGTCTGGCTTCATATTCTGCTATGGCTCACCTGGACTGGCCCTTGCTCTGGGGACAACTCAGCTTGCATCTAAGGATCCATGGGGCATTCATAGTGGCTCCTCAACCCTAGGTCACCCCTTTCTACTACCTCCTGCCCCCGAGGGACCTGGGAATTGCTCAGTTTGCAGCTTTCCTGTTTCTCTTTGCATAGCCTCACAGTGTCCCATCCTATACTCCGAAAAAGATGGTGGTCTTATTGCAGTTTCCTCCTTTCTAGAGCTTTCCACGCATTTCCAAGCAGAATTCCAACTTTCAAACCCTCAACCCAGTAGCATCACTGTGTACTGTGTAAGATGTTTGCCCCCCAACCACGATCCAGCTAAGAACCACAGCAGTCACTGGCTTTTCCACTTTTTTTTTAAAAAGAACATCCCTGTTTTTCTTTTCTGTTTATTTTTATTACATTTTTAAACTTTACTATTCATGTAGTGTGCATTTGTATAGGAGTGTATAAATGGGGATGCATGACATGACATGCATGTAAGTCAAAGGACCACTTGATTCTTTCTATTCTCAGTATGGATCTTGGGGATAGAACTCAGATCATTAGTCTTGGTGGCAAGAACCTTTACCTGCTGAGCCAACTACCAGCCTGGATTTTTTTAATGTTTGGCAGCAGATGTTCTGTATACTTTGTTGATGTTTTTTTTCTGCCTTCATTATTGCAATCTTCCTGCCTCAGCTTTCTCTCTTATTTATTTTTGGTTATTATTATTATAATCATTTTGTATTTTCCTTGTTTGTTTGTTTGTTTGTTTGTTTGAGACAAGGTTTCTCTGTGTAGCGCTGGCTGTCCTGAATCTCACTTTGTAGATGAGGCTGGCCTCGAACTCACAGAGATCCATCTGCCTCGGCCTTTCCACGTTCTGGTATTACAGGCATGCACTGCCACACCCCCAGCACATTACTTTGTATTCTCAAGGCATGGTTTACTATGTAGCTAGCTCTGACTGTCCTGCAACTCACTGTATAGACCAGGCTGGCCTTGAACTCACAGAGATCTGCCAGACAGCCTCTTACCTCTGCCTCCAGAATGTTGGGATTAAAGGTGTGAGCCACTATGGTCAGCTTTGCCTTAGCTCTCCGAGTGCTGGGCTGTGGGAGTAGATGTTACTCCATCACAGACGGAAGCAAAAGGCCAGGAATTGCAGTAGAGATAAAACCTTAATGGTGAGCCAGGTGTGGTTGCGCACACCTTTAATCCCAGCTTTAGGGAGTCAGAGGCAGGCGGATCTCTATGACTTCCAGACCAGCCAGGGCTACAAAGTGAGATCCTGCCTTAAAACAAAAACAGAAATCAAACAACTTAACTTTAAAGACTCACTTTAAAATGCTGCCTGGTTTTTGTGATGCCTCCTTTGGAGGTATCTGTGTGTGTGTGAGACTGTCACTCTCTGTCTATAACATGCGTGTGCGCGCGCGCACACACACACACACACACACACACACACACACACACACACACAAGTTCACTTTGGAGGTAGGCAGAGGTCTCTTTGTTTTTAGTAGCGTCTGCCAGCCTGGGCTATAACAAGCCCTTGGTAAGTGGAGCCGGATTTCCTGAGTGTGCTGACAGGGACCTAAAGTGACGCCCAGTGTGGCTATGGGTGTCCCAAGCAGAAGCCCAGGACACTGGCTCTCTCCCCTGTGTGGTCATTGGTCAGCAGAGTCCCAGGTAGAACCACAGAGTGCTCTTTATTCCTTATTAGGCAGGGAACAGGGCTTGGCTAAAAGAATCTGGCTTGTCCTGACTTGCCAAATGCGTTATCCTGACACCAGGCTCTCAAGGCGTCCATCTCAGCACCACAGCAGGCTAGTGCAGGTGTCCAGCACGCCAGGTGGTCCTCCAGAGAGGGTGGCCTCACCCTTTAGGCTTTTGTCTCTTGCTTCCCCACTTCTCTCCTTATGTCTGTCTTCTGCCTGTCCATTTTCCTTCTTTCCTCCTTCACTTCTCTTTCCTTCCTTCCTCCTCCTCCCCTCCCTCTCTTTCTTTTCTCCTTCCTTCCCTTTCTCTTCACCTACTTGTTTTCCTTCTTTATTTCCTCCCCTTCCTCTTTCTCTCTGCCCTCACCCCAAGCCCCATCCCTTAACATGATGATGGCCCATGATGTTCTCAAACTTGGCCTCCTTATTGCTGAGACTACAGCCCTGGACCGCTATACCTGGCTTGCCCAGAAGTGTAGTAAAGATAAAAAGTGGAGATGCTTAGATATGAGCCCCAACGTTGTCACTTTGATCAGCTGACTCAGTTTCCCCAACTGCAATCCAGTTGAGCTTCAGACAGTATTGCATCTAAGCTCTTTGCTCTTCTTCTTCTTCTTCTTTTGTTTTTGTTTTGTTTTTCAAGACAGGGTTTCTCTGTGTAGCTTTGGCTGTCCTGGACTCACTTTGTAGACCAGGCTGGCCTCGAACTGATAGCAATCCACCTGCCTCTGCCTTCCGAGTGCTAGGTTTAAAGGTGTGCGCCACCACGCCCAGCTGTTCTTTGCTCTTCCAAAGAGCAGGGTCTGCCGCTGCTGATAGTGGACTTAGCGTCTGTGTGCCAGGCCCAAAGAGGTTAGGCCTTCCCCATGAAATTCCATGCTGGACAGAGGACTGGCTCCCATGACTGCTTGAGACCGTCATGGTCCTGATGATTCTAGAATCTATACATGCCTATTTCCTGGCTGCTGTTTCATTTCCTTTCTAGACACTTTGTTACCACAATAGACAGACAGGCTAAGAACTTCTTCCTCCCTAGTTTTCACCCAAACTAAAATACTTTCATTTTTCTGTTTCTGTCTACATATCATGTCATTTTCCCATAGTGGAGTTAAGTGCTTGGCCCCATGCCCAAGTCTAATAGCCAAGGGCTTGGGTGATTCTAGGAGTTCATGTTTCTGGTTTTCTGTGGCTTTGTGACCCAAGCCTTCTGCTATTCTAATGGTCACAGCTGATGTGGTTTTGTGGTCCTGTGTTGTGGCTCTGTGGTCCTAAAGCATCCGTGGCACTGATCTCCATCAGCATCCGTGGCACGGGTGTTCCTCGGATCCAGCTCCTTGCCCGTGCCAGCGGAGCCCACACCTGCTCCCAATTCATTGTTCCCAGGGTCATTAACCAGAATGATTCACTTTAAGGAGCCAAAGGGAAACAGGGGCTGGAATGGCTGCCTAAGCCGCCCTCTGCCTGAAAGGGTGAATTGTCTGCCTGTCTGAGAAAGCCTTTGTGTTATGTCTGTTGAGGGCCTGGCAGGCTGGGCTGGGCCAAGCTGTGGTGGGGCCCAGATGCCATAGCCCTGTGCCCACTCTAGAGTGAGTTTTATCTTTCCAGCCCATTGCTGGGCTTCCTTGGAGATGCTGTGGGCCACCAGGAAGGGCGAGCCAGAAGGCAGGCAAGGCCCTTGTTGACTCTTCTCCAGGATGCTAGAGCCAGCCCTCCCTGGGCTCCTGTTTTGTCAACTATGGGTGGCATCCTGATCCTGCCTAGTCCCTAGCCCAGACACCTATTGAGATCATTTTGATGTTTGTCTTACTATTTTGCTCTAAACAAGGGCTTGGGAGGCTGTGTCTTAGCTACTCAGCTTGCACATTTGGGCAGACTCCTGCCAGTCCTGTCCAGGAACTGTGATTGTCAGCATCTGACACTCAGGAGCAAGGTTTGGGTGCGGCACAATGGTACAAAACTCATCTGGCATGCTGAGACCTTGAGTTCAGCTCCCAGCACCACACACACACACACACACACACACACACACACACACACTCACACACATATATATTCACACACACTCATGTACACACACACACATATATACTCACACACACTCATGTACACACACATACACACTCACACTCACATACACACATACACACTCACACTCACATACACACATACACACTCACACTCACATACACACATACAAACTCACACTTATATACACATACATACACACACCCTCATATACACACATATTCATATACACACACAAACACATACTCATTACATACACACACTCATATACACACTCACACTCATATATGCACACATACGCAAGCACACACATTCATTCACACACACTTATATACACACACAGTCATATACACACATACATATGCACACACACAGTTATATATACCCACACATATACACACATACAGTCATATACACACATACATTTGCACACACCCAGTCATATACACATATACACACATACACACAAACACATACTCATTACATACACACAATCATCACAATCATATATACACTCACACTCATATACACATACACATATACTTCTATACATACATACACACACACACACGCGCACACACACACACACACGCACGCACACACATACACACACATGCACACACACACACATACACACACACGCACACACACATACACACACGCACACACACATACACACACACGCGCACACACACACACACGCGCACACACACACACACACACACACACACACACACACACACACACACACAGACCAAAAGACCAGTTCCCAGGGGTGGCTGTGGGAGAAATGAGGTGCAAAGGTGAAGCCACTACACCACCCCCTACTTCCTGTGTGACCTTGGACAATTTTTTTCCTCTCTGTGCTGAAGGTTCTTTCATACCTACCACAGAGGGAAGCATGATAGGATGGAAATGGGATCACTCAGGGGCCCACGGGCAAGTTGTGTTCCGGGTGACTCTTCAGAAGACTCCCCCAGACTCCCTGCAGAAACGTTTACTGTCTGCTTCTCACGGCAGAACAAAGAGAGAGACTGTGACCCGAGAGGCTCACCCATCCGTTCCTCCACCTTAGTTCATTGGTTTGTTTGCTCATTCCTTCCTTCCTTCATTCGTTCGTTCATTCATTCAGCTCATTCTATTTGTGAGCCTCAATTCCAAGCTGGAATTAGAATCTCCATCCTGAGGAGCTGGGGCAGGGGCAATGACTCTGTGGCTGCGAGTACAGAGACCCAGGTTTGAATCCCAGCACCCACAGCAGGCAGCTCACAACTGCCTGTAACTCCAGCTCCAGAGAGTCCCGTGCCCTCTTCTGGCTCTGTGGTCATGTACACACACACACACACACACACACACACACACACACTTAAAAACACATATAAAACCTAAATAAGTTTCACCCCAAAAGAGATTTCACTGGCTCTGGACTCCAAGAGTGGGAAAGAGGGAGGGTGGGCAGGAGGTGGACAGGAGGTGGGCATGGCCTGGCCAGCCTACTCTTAGCCTGTCTAAGACAACAGGTTCACGTTTGGGTCAACAGCAAACATGTTGGACTCAGATGTGAGTCTCTGAAACAGTTGATCTTACTGTGCAACTTTGGGCAGATTACTTAGCTTCTCTGAGACTGCTCATCTATAAAACGGGCATGAGACGGATGACTCCTCCAGAGGTTGCCCTAGGCCTGAGAGAACCATAGGTACACGGGAGGCAGGCAGGCAGGACGCATGGACCCCAGTAGTATAAATATTTCTCTGCTACCTGAGGACCAACCTGCCTGAGCAGCGATTGTAAACTTCTGGGGGGATGTTTGCCCCTGGGAAAGGAAACAAGACAAATGTTTATTTCATACACGTGTGTATCAAAAAAGCTATCCTTTCAAATTTTCTGTTCTGGCCTGTCAACATGTATGTGGTAACATGACTTGTCTGTGGATCTGTCTACTAGAGAGTGGGCAAGTTGGTTGGGGACCCCTCTGGATTCCCTCACCTC
Organism: Acomys russatus; assembly: GCF_903995435.1. Lineage (NCBI taxonomy): Eukaryota > Metazoa > Chordata > Mammalia > Rodentia > Muridae > Acomys > Acomys russatus. The sequence goes on from NC_067165.1 coordinate 34,032,445, forward strand.
ATAGAGGACAGGTGGAATTCTGTGACCTTGGACAAAGACTCAGATCACATGACAAATGGGACCTTGGTAGGGAGGTTGGGATTTCTTTATATGGAATGGGCCTGCAGCTTAGTTGATCCACCAGAAATTCTAGATTCCGAAGACACCGAAGGAGAAGCGCCCTCCGCACCCTTTGGGTTTCCCGGGAGGGCTTGGTCTGTTTTGACGCCTTGTTATTGGGTTCCCATGGGGCTGCTGGGTCTGGCGGTGTGATCTCTGCTGCACCACCTCTGCTCCAGGGCTGTCCAGAGGCAGGAAGAGGCTATGCCTGTAGCCTGCCTTCCGGGGCGAGGCAAAGCAGAGAGAGGTTTGTCTTTCCCCTAGGGGTGGGGTCATGGAGCTAGGATGGACACTTTGGTGGAATCAAGAGTTAAGTTGGTGATTCGTAAGAGTAGCCGTGTCTAGGGCCCCACTGGGCCCACGAACCAAATGGTGAGTCCTCCTTGCTCCTAGAGCAGGCTCCTGTTCCCCATGTCTTCCAAATCTCAGTGTGTCAGTCTCCCAGGAAGTCTAAGAGTTACATAGTCATGGCACTCTGGCTCTCAAAACATTTATTCATATTCACATCCACTTACTCATCCATCCGTCTGTCTGTCCAGACGGACATATTACAACCGAACCTAACTTTTTTGAGAACTAGCGGGGGATTTGAGGGCTTCTAGACACCCACAGGCTGGAGGATGTGGTCAGTTATGACCCAACTGAGACAGGGCAGTGTCAAAGAGTGTGTGTGTGTGTGCACCTATGTTGACGTGTGTTGTGTGTGTGTGTGTGTGTATTGGTATGTGTCAGTGTATGTGTTGGTGAGTGTATGTCACAGTGTTGATCTGTGTGTATGTATGTGTGTTAGGGTGTGTATGTGTGTGTTGGTGAGTGTATGTGTCAGTGTTGACCTGTGTGTGTGTTAGGGTGTGTGTGTGTGTGTGTGTGCACCTATGTTGACATGTGTGTTGGTGTGTGTGTGTGTATTGGTATGTGTCAGTGTATGTGTTGGTGAGTGTATGTCACAGTGTTGATCTCTTTCTATGTATGTGTGTTAGGGTGTGTATGTGTGTGTTGGTGAGTGTGGTGAGTGTATGTGTCAGTGTTGACCTGTGTGTGTGTTAGGGTGTGTGTGTGTGTGTGTGTGCCTGTGTTGGTGTGTGTGTTGAGCTGTGTATATATTGGTGTGTGTGTGCGTGCCTGTGTTGGTGTGTATGTTGAGCTGTGTGTATACTGGTGTGTGTGTGCATGTGTGTTGCAGTGTGTGTGTGTGTGTGTGTCTATTGGTAAGCATGCATATGCCTGTGTTGACATATGTTCATGTGTTGGTGAGTGTGTGTGTTGGTGAGTGTGTAGGTGCCTGTGTTGATATGTGTGTTGGGATGTGAGTATATTGGGTGTGTGTGTGTGTGTGTGTGCCTTTGCTGATGTGTGTGTTTTGGTGTGTATGTGTGTGTGTATGTGTTTGGAATTGAGTGTTTTGGTGAGAGTGTGTGTGTCCCTGTGTTGACATATACACATGTGTGTTGGTGTGTGTGTGTGTGAGAGTGTGTTGATATGGTAGACTCCTTCAATGAGAACTAAGAATCGTTGCTCCAGAGAGTGTAATAAGCCCACACATGGGCCATTTTGTTACAACTTTAAGATGCTCAGGAGATTCTCCCAAGAGTCCCCAGGACCAGAACCAGAGACCTCTGCTGAGACAGCACACCAGTAGCTGAAGGAGGGCTGAGCAGTTTCTGCTCTAGGAATTCAGGAAGCACTTCCCAGAGGAAGTCCAAGCTACTCACGCAGCAAGCATGCATTGAGCACCTACTGCATGCCATCCGCTGGGGTGTCACTGATAAGAATGGAAACATTCTTCCTCCTCCGAGCTTATGTTTGGCAGGAGATAAACATGGCACGGAACTGTATGAAATGGAGGTGGCAGGGAGGCTTTGGGAAGGTCACGCTGAAGTGCCACCCAGAGATGCAGGGGCTGATGGGAAGACAGAAAGTTTACTGAGTGGCCTGCGATGGAGAAAGAGATGTAAGCAAGGGCTGGATCAACAGGACATGTTCTTTAGAAGCTGTGGTTTCCCACTGACGGTCATAAAAAGCTGTTTTTCTAAGTTATCATTCTCTTTCTCTCTTCTCTTCCTCCTCCTCTCCCTCTGTCTCATGTAGCCCAGGCTAGCCTAAACTCACCACATAGGCAAGGTTGACTCTGAACTCCTCATCCTCCTGCCTCTGCTGAGCCACATCCCCAGTGGCTTTTTAAGTTTAGAATTTTAATCTTGCACAAATGGAAACTGTGTGCTCATCATCTGTAGCTCACTCCTTTTCCTGACAATATTTAGTAGATGTGGGGTTGTCGATCAGTTATTAATAATTTATTTTCCACATTGCTCAGGAGGGAGCATATGACCTTACTGGAAAGTGAGTGCTCTACCACCAGGCTCCATCTCCAGTGGAATTAAGTTGTTTTTAATTGCTACCTGGTGCCTGGCTTGTGATGGTCTAATGTGAAGTAAAAAATGGCTTTAAAATGTGATAATTATTGTTAATTATGATGATGGTGGTGGTGGTGTTTGTGCACATGTGTGAAAGTGCCACAGCATGCATGTGGAGGTCAGACAAGAGCTTTGTGGGCTTCAGTTTCCTTCTTCCACCTTTCTGTGGATTCTAGGAATTGAACTCATGTCATCAGGCTTTTGGGGGAAAATCAGGCTTGCTCAGCAAGTACCCTTACCCACTGAGCCATCTCTCTGGCTCCCAAGTTAGTTTTTCCAATTCTTCTGTGGGTTAAAGTGATGTGTGCTCCCCACCCACAAACTGATATGAGTTTTGAATTTGATCTTCTGGGCTATCAGTACACTGTTTGGCCCTGGCTTGTGATAATGGGAACAGGGGAGGTAGTGGGAAGCCGCAAGCAGTGGGCTGCCCTGTCCTCCATTCTTTTATCACACAGGAAAACAACAAATGATACTGTGTTGCCAGCAGCTTGCAGAGGGAAGCAGGTATTCACACAGGAGGCCCCACATCCTGTTCTCCATAGCTCATTCGGAAAGGAGTGAAGGAGTGATTGACAGGTGGGAGGGTAGGCGCGTGTCCCCTCCCCGTCTGCCCCCCTCCCCCCATCCTGAGAGGTTGTCACTTGGCTCCTGGAAGTCCCCAGGCTGATTTTTATTCCCACTGGCCGCATCTGAAAGCTCTTCTGTCTTTAAACCTTTGCCAAGGGTTGACCTTGCCAGCCTTTTAAAGTTTTGATGATGTTTTGGGCGTAAAGCAGCAACTTGTTTTAATTTGTGTTTGCCTGATTGCTTGGAAGCAGAACGTCTAATTTTATGTTTATTGGCACTGGGAGTTGCTTCTCTTCGGAATTGTCTCTTCATACCCCTTGCCCTTTTTTTTTCTACAAGGCTGCCCTTTTTCTAATTGACCTGTGGGAGTTGTTTATGTGTTTGAGTTACTAATTCATTGTCTTCATAACATTGCAAATGTCTTCTACCACATCTAAAGAGAGAGGAGGGACAAGAGGCCCTTTACTTTGTTAAAGGACCTTCTGGGTAGGCATGAGGAAAGCATGGGGGTGGTGAAACCAGTAAGAAGTCATCCTGGTGGTCCAAAGAGTATGAGACTATCCTAGACCAGGGTGGCCAGAGGGGGAAGAGCGCAAAGTGGATGGTTGTGGGCAGCAGGTTGGAGGTGGATCCCACAGAGTGTGCTGATGGATTGGGAGTGGGTGAGGAGATAGGCATCAGGATGATGCCGGGGTTTGGCCTGAGTAACTGGGTGGATGGCGGTGCCATTGACTGAGATGGAAGCTGACAGGCAGCAGAACAGGTTCAGGCTGGGAGCAAAGGAAAGGAAACAGGCTGTTTTCAGCACAACGAGTTGGCGATAGCCAGAGATAGCCAAACCGTCGTGCCAAGGGGGGCAGTTCAAGGGTTCAGGCAGGGCTAGGCTAGACAGCTGGGTCCTTGACATGTGGGTGGAATTTAGAGTCACCAAACAGGGTAAAGTCAGGGGCTCCAGTTAATTGTAGCACAGACCAACACTGAGGTTGACAGTGGTAAAGATTTGCAGGGCACTCATTAAGTAAAGGTGTTTGCTGTCAAGCCTGAGTTGGGTTTGTAGAACTTATATAGTGGAAGTACAGAACTGATTTCCGAGACCTATGGCACATGTTCACATACACATGTGTGCGCGCGCACACACACAAGCACACACACAGTATTAAAAAAAAAAAAAAACAGATTTGCCTCAAATGTAACTCCCCAGGGAGCAGAGATTTGATTGACCACCTATTGTGTTAGTATAAGGCCCAGCACACAGTAGGCCCTTTGCATTTGAATAAGGATGAGGCTAACAGCCATGAGCTGGAAGTTGGGGTATAAGAGAGGAGAAAGATCTAAAGGCAGGATGGTCAGTTGTGCTGAGCGCTGCCAACAAGTTACACAAGACAGGGACAGAGAGGTGACCCTGGATTGGAACCCAGAGGTTATGACAGCCTTGACAAGAACAGATGAGGTTGGAAAGATGGAGGCATGGGGTCGGGGGAGTCTACTTATGAGGTAGGAAGCATGGGAGGGGTGAAGGGAATGCATGGGAAAGGACAGAGGATGAGAAGCAGGTTGCGCCAGCCAGCGGGTTAAAGCAGGGTCCGTTGGAAGGGGCCTGGGCTGGGGGAAGGCTGCAGGTTTTAGGCAGAGGACTAGGGAGGGTGGGGGCGGGGAAGGGGGGCCAGTCACACGGTGACTGAGAGAGGGGCGGCTCTAGAGCTCAATCCCATCAGCTCAGTTACCCAAGTCACCAACTTGGTCTCAGTGTTATTCCAGATAGTTTAGAGCCAGGTGTGCTAACACACTCCTAGAACCTGAGAGGTTGAGGTAGGAAGAGCAGGAGTTCAAGGTCTGCTGGGCAGTATGGGCGCAAGCCTTTAATCTCAGGATTTGTAGAATATCAGGGTATTTTAAAATTGTTTAGCATATATATATACATATATATATATATATATACACACACACTATATATGTGTGTGTGTGTGTGTGTGTATGTGTGTGTGTGTTTATACAAGTGGAGGTCCAAGGACAACCTGGGGAGTCAGCTCTCTTCTCTTGCTATGTAGGACTCAGGATCAAACTCAGGTTGTGGAGCTGGGTGTGGTGGTGCATGCCTTTAATCCCAGCACTCAGGGAGACAGAGGCAGGCGTATCTCCGTGAGTTCGAGGCCAGCCTGGTCTATAAAGTGAGTCCAGGACAGTCAAGGCTACACAGAGAAACCATGTCTTGGAGGGCGGGAGGCGGGGAAGAATCTCCATCTTTCCAAGGCTCAAAGTCTTCCTCAGACTGAAAATGTAACATTCCTGTATTTTATTTGTTTATCGTGTCTGTGATCAGTCTCTGTCACTGGGCGATAGATGTTTTTCCTCCAAGAGTCTGAAAGAGCCTAGGGAGCTTTAATTGATCATCTACAGCATGGCTTCTGGCTTAATGAAGGTGGCCCAGCTACTAACCTCTGACCCGGGCTGGTAAACACTATCACCGGGTTATGCACTGGGTGGCATGAGGCCCAGCGTACAGCTGGCAGACGGTGCTGTGGGAGTGAGCCGACCATACACCTGGCCAATAGAAACCTCCAGCCAGCAGCCTCCCGTGCCGCCTGAGCCTCCCAAGAGCTGGACGGGACCTTGGGAAAATTCATCGGGAGCCCACGCCTGGCCCTGGAGTGAGGCTGTGGCCTGTGGGTGTGGGTGTGTTTGGGTAACAGCCTAAAGGCTAGGAGGGGTTGTTTGTGTTGTCGATATTTGGAACTGAGAGGGGCTATTGTTGGTGAAGTCTTGGCTTGTTGGTATATAAGGTTGGCTGCGAGCCGTGGGGTGGGGACTGGCTGGGGTGTTGGTATCGTTTGCTGACATTCCTTCATGGGAGCAACATTCACCTCTGTCTGTCTCTGGCTGGCTGGCTCTCACCTACATACATTTGAATACACATGACAATCTACATAATGCCATTTGCAGGCCCAGTGCAAAATGAAGAAATGCAATCTTTTGCTCAAAAGTCCAGCTTGGGGGCCGGGGAGATGGTTCAGTCAAAGAGCCCAAGGACCTAAATTTGATCCCAGAACCCCTGTAAGAAAGATGGATGTGAGGGGCTGGAGAGATGGCTCAGCAGTTAAGAGCACTGACTGCTCTTCCAGACGTCCTGAGTTCAATTCCCAGCAACCACATGGTGGCTCACAACCATCTAAAATGTGAGCTAATGTGCACTGTATACATAATAAATAATAAATAAATCTTTAAAAAAGAAAGAAAGAAAGAAAGATGGATGTGGTAAAGTACGGAATCATTTTGGGGCCTTGCAGTTCAGGCAGCCAGGCCCAGTCAGCACGTTCCGGGCCAGTGAGAGGCCCCGTGTCATGCACCAGTGCGGACTGAGGAATGATACCTGTTGTTGAGCCCTGGCTTTCACACACACTGGCACATGTATGTGGATGCTCATACGTACCCTCACATTCACCCCCCGCCCCCCAAAGTTCAGCTTCAAGATGACATTGCAGAGTTGTCAACCAAGCTCAGGAGACTTCTGAGATCAGGTCACGTGGCTGCTCAATTCAAAGGCCCCAGAAGTGGCCCTGCACACATACAGTAGAAGGCTCCCTGCTGTTTGCCTTGGACTGTCCCCCACCCTGGACTCCCACTATCCTTCCCTGCTCTGCTAAGGCCAAATGCTGCGCTCGTGCCAAGTGCTTTCCAGACTCATCTCACACTATCTCCACAACATCCCACAACATCCGGATGTGGGAACCAGCTGGCTGTCGGGCCTGCTTTGCATATAAGGGGGAAGCTGCGGAGGGTGACCTGAGACTTGAACTCACATTATCTGAACCCAAGCCAGGGCCTTGCGTTTGCATCCCACCCCCACCTTGTTCTTTGTGTTCTAGTTCCTTGGGCCTCCCCCACCCAACGTATTTTTCTCTGAAGTTTTTGATGATGAATGGGGTTGATCAAAGGCACATAACTTTACCTTTGGCTAGTGCTCACCATGAAGCCTTCTGGCATCTCCACACAGGACCCCTGGGTCCCCGTATTTGTTTATTGAGTAGCCTCAGGCTCCCCTTCATCTTCCTCTCTTGGGGATTACCCATGGGAGCAGCCTGAGCTTCTGAGATGTGGGGTCATCAGGAGAAGAGCCAACAGTTTGAAGGAGATATCGGCGTTGATTGGTTCAGCCATTTCTAAGCCACCACTGCCCTGAGCCCTCTTTCCATGTTAAAGACTTTCTTGCTTCCTCCACACGTTCTTATTCTTCCGTCTTTTTTTTTCCCAGTCTCTTGACTACCTTTCCTTATCTATTCTCTCATCATCCACCTATCTGCCATCATTCATCAATTCATCCATGCATGCACCCATCCAATTTTCTATTCATGGATCCATCTATTCATTTATCTATATATTAACCATCTCTCCATCCATCATCTACTCACCCACCCATCTATCCATCATCCATTCATTCATCATCCAACCATGCACCATCCATCCATGCATCCATCATCTACCATCCTCCATCATTTATCCATCCATCCATGCATCCATCATCTACCATCCTCCATCATCTATCCATCCATCCATGCATCCATCATCTACCATCCTCCATCATCTATCCATCCATCCATGCATCCATCATCTACCATCCTCCATCATCTATCCATCCATCCATGCATCCATCATCTACCACCCTCCATCATCTATCCATCCATCCATCCATCATCCATCCATCCATCCATCCATCCATTCATCTACCCATCTGTCCAACATTTATCCATCCACCAATCATCTAGCCACACTTGTTGAACATCTAAGATGTACCAGGCTCAGGGGTTGGGTGCTGGAGGTACAGAAAACAATTAGGGCATTTCCTGTCTTAGACCATTTCAAGGATGGTGGGAAGATGGACTGGAAACAACTTACAGTCTTGGCTGACAAATTCTACAAAGGCAAAGGGTGGAAAACAAGAACAAAGAGGGAAGGTTAATCTTCAGCTGTGTTTGAGACAAGGCCTGTAGGATGCATAGAGCCAGAATGAACAAGGGCTTCGCCCTGGGCAAGAGGGAGCACAGTTCTGCATGAGTAGAAGGGGACCTAGGATATCTGGGTAGGAGCCACAGGGGATGGAATTGGCCTTTTCTAGACGAATGGGTAGCTGATGAGTGCCTGAGAGGTGTGGGGGTGGGCATAGCTTCTGGGGGAGCCCCAATAGGCTCCCCAGTAGGCTTTAGCTGTGTCAATGCTGGGGCACTGAGTTCAGCCCTGGTTTCTTGTTTGTTCATGGAGGACAAAGAAGGCTGAGAGACCCTTGGGGGGTATGAAGGACCCAGTCAAGCACCAGATGGTGAAAAGAGTAATCAGTCGCTTCTTTCCTTAGAATTGTAATACATAGAGCCCGGCGTGTTGGCGCACACCTGTAATCCCAGCACTTGGGTGGCAGAGGCAGGCTGATCGCTGTGAGTTCAAGGCCAGCCTGATATACAAAGTGAGTCGAGGACAGCCAAGGCTACACAGAGAGACCTTGTCTAGAAAAACTTAAAAAAAAAAAAAAGTAATACACACACACATGCACACATACACATGCGTGCACACAAGCAAAACAAAAACCCCTTAAAAGTTTGATATTATATGTTGGCGAAGGGACTGGGAAAACTACTGTCTTAGGTGGTGCTGGTGAGAAATCAACTGGGGGTTAACCTCTTAAAATGTGTGTGACCAGGGACTCAACTCCTCAGAATCTCCCCAGAGAAACAAGTACAGACTGTGCACATGACGTAGAAGACTAATCAGACACCTAAACTAATAACCTAAGCATCCAACAGTTGGGGATTGCTTGGAAACCTGTGATGGTGCATACTGTGGGTTCCAGGGACCAAAGGGGACCTCGTTATGCTACCATGTAAAGATCTCCTGGGTCTATGATGAGGAAAAGCACACAACTCAAGAGTGTAATGTGTGCATTATGATATGAATGATGCAAGAGACAGAAACCCCAAATACAGCTGCAGAATACTTTATTTATTTATTTTTTTAAAAGATTTATTTTTAGCTGGCCATGGTGGCACATGCCTATAATCACAGCACTCGGGCAGGTGGATCTCTGTGAGTTCGAGGCCAGCCTGTTCTGCAAAGCGAGTCCAGAGCAGCCAAGGCTACACGGAGAGGAACCCTGTCTCGAAGGAAACCAAACAGATTTATTTTTATTTCACATGTGCAAAGTCTTTCCTCCATGTGTGTATGTGCACCACATGCCTGCAGCACCCTGCCCCCAACTACAATTACAGGTGCTTGCTAACTGCCATATGGGTGCTGAAATTGAATCCAAGACTTCTGCGCCAGCGGCCAGTGCTCTTAACTGCTGAGCCATCTGTCTGGCCCCAAAAGCAAGCTGTACACTCCTAAATGTGCACATACAAAGGACAGAGAGAGGACCTAAGGGAGGAGCAGGTAAGCACTTACCAGTGCTCACTCATGCGAGGGAGACAGACATTGATGATGGTGGCAGTGGTTGCTATGAATGACGACGGCTTTATGAATTCTGTGTGAATATTTATTCTGTATTACGTGTGTAATTAAAAAATTAAAGACTTAATCCCAGCACTCAGGAGGCAGAGGCAGGTGGATCCCTGTGAGTTTGAGACCAGCCTCATCTACAATGTGAGTCTGGGACAGCCAAGGCTACACAGAGAAACCCTGTCTCAGAAAACAAAAAACAAAAACAAATTTAAAGACTGCAGGTGACGGCATCATGCACCTTTAATCCCAGTACTTGGGAGGCAGAGGCAGGCGGATCCCTGAGTTTAGACAGCCTGCTCTACAGAGCTAGTTCCAGGATAGCTGGGGCTACACCGAGAAACCCTGTCTTGAAAAACAAAACATAAAAATTTAAAGAGAGCCAGGTGTGGTGGCACATGCCTTTAATGCCAGCACTTGGGGAGGCAGAGGCAGGTAGATTGATGTGAGTTTGAGGCCAGCCTGGCCTACAAAACGAGTCCAGGACCACCAAGGCTACACAGAGAAACCCTGTCTCAAAAAAAAATTTTAAAGAAAAGCTGGACGCTGTGACCCATGCCTGTAACCCTAACACTCAAGGAGGCAGAGGCAGACGGATCTCTGAATTCAAGGCCAGCCTGGTCTACAAGACGAGTCCAGGATAGTCAAGGCTACACGGATGGAGAACCCTATCTCAAAAAATTAAAAAAAAAAAAAAATTAAGAGCTGGGCATGTGGTTCAGTGGCTGGTGTGTATGAGGTCCTGGATTCCATCTCTAGCAACACACACACACACACACACACACACACACACACACACACACACACGTTAAAACTGAAATTAATATATAATAATTGTATATAACTAATGTATCTTATTTGTACTAATGTATACGTTCATCATAAATCCTTTGGAAATGGAGCTACGCAAAATTAAAGGGGAAACAGGAATATCCATCTATCCATCTATCACCCATTTACCCATCTACTCACCGTCTGCCCTCCCACCCACCTGTCTATCTACTCATCCATGTATGCATCATCCACCTACCCACCCACTCTTCTATCTGTCCATTTATCTATCACCCATCTTCTATCATCTTCCTTGTCCATTCCTTCCTCCATCCATCTATCCATCCATCCATGCATCACCCATCCATCCACCTATTTGGTACCATCCATCCATACACCCACCCATCCACACTCATCGAGCATCTAAGATGTACCAGGCACTGGGTTTGGGTGCCGGGGATGAAAGAAGAATTGGCATAAGTGTTGCCCCTCATGAGCTTCAAGGACAGCAGGAAGATGGACGTGAAACATCACTGAGTGTTGTTTCTGATAAGCTCAGTGAAGGCAAAGGATGAAAAATCAGAACATGCGGTGCAGGCTCATCTTAGGCCGTGTTTAAGCCAACGCCTAGAAGGAGGCACTCGGGAGGTGACGGCAGGGGGATTGGGAGTTCAAGGACGCCCACAGCTACACAGCCAGCAGGAGGCCAGCCAGGGCTTCGTGCGATCTATCTCAAAACATAACCAAACAGAAGCACCACAGTACGACACCCCAGAAATAACCGCAATGAAAGTCCTACTGCATCTATTTCCATTTTTTTTTTTTTGAGACAGGGTTTCTCTGTGTAGCCTTAACTGTCCTGGTCTCGCTTTGTAGACCAGACTGGCCTCGAACTCACAGCGATCCGCCTGCCTCTGCCTCTCAAGTGCTGGGATCAAAGGCACGCGTCACCACCACCCAGCTATTTCCAATTTTTTAATGCCTAATAGTAAAAAGTGACTGAATTAAACACATTTTTTTTACATCTTCTTGTGACTATCTTTTCACATCATTCCCTTTATTTTTATTACATTTATGTGTTTATTTGTGTGCATGTGTGCATGTGTACATGTGTGCATTCGTGCGTGTGTACACAATCATGTGGGAGGCTGGGGATGGTTGTTGACCCATCCCGCCTTCTCAATGGCTGCATTGTGTTATACCTCTTGGACTTACCACTGGATATTGAAATCCCCTGAGACTGACACATAGCTCGTTTCTAATTTTTCTTATGAAACAACCTTGTAAGTGCATCTTTAGATGCTTCTCTCAACACTTAAGAATGTTTTTTATTAGGAATCTGTGCTGGGCTAAAGCAATCTGAAGGGTTTGGATGCCCCATGTCTAGTTGTATTGCACAAACGGGAAGCTCCTTGCAGACTGAACGGGGGCAGGATGTTCTCATGCACCCAATCTGCCGCAGGCTTTTCTGGAAGACCTTACATCCACAGGGAGGAACCGTTTTCAAGATCGCTGGCAGTGTCTCCCTCGTGGGAGGATCTCAGAGGCAAAAGAGAGGAACCTCTGTTTGCAGTTGGGCATATTGATATACGCATGTTCTCCGAGCCTCAGGGGCAGGAAGATCGTTAGTTCAAAGCATGCCTGGGCCACACGTGAGTTCTAGACTAGCCAGGCAATCTAGTGAGAGCCTGCCTCTAGATTGGGGTGCGGCTCACTAGTAGACCGATTCCCTAGCACGTGGCCAATCTTTGGGTCCAATCCTCATGGTCTTGGGGGTGGGAGCGAGAGGAGGAGGTGGCGAGGGGTGTTTGTCTGCATTGGCCTTTAGAGGCAGAGCTGCCCAGGTGGCCCCCTCATCCCCAGCCCTTCAAGTTACCGTTTGGGGGACCTTCTAGAACTGGGTCTGGGGGGTCCAGGGGCAACAGGACATACTATAGAACCAGAATCAAGGTTAACATCGACGTTGGCTGTAAGTGTCAGAACCTCTGGGTAAATCTCCAAAGACTTTGCCCTCAGTGAGTCGGTCAGTGACGTTCTCCAGAGGACCCACGGGTTGCGGTTTCAATTTGACACAACTTTCAAAATACTGAATATTTCTGAGAGAGGAGGGCGAAGTGTGTGTGGTGGCGGGGGTGGGGGGGGGGAGTGGGAGGAGATAGAAAAAAAGACTCATAAAGAGCCCAGAACTTGGTGCTAGAACAGCCCTGCCCCAGGGTTGAGAGTTTCGAGGTAAGATAAGGCCCAAGGGCAGGCCTCGGCAGCATCCCCAGAGAATTCTCCACTCTCCTCTTGACAGTCACTTCTTCTTGCTTCCCTTCTCTTCCCATTCCTTCCCTTTTCTCCTTCTCCCCTTGAGGCAGTGTCTTGTGTAGCGCAGTGGTCTCAAACTAACTGTGCAATTGAGGGTGACCATGAACATCTCATCCTCCTGCTTATACACCCCAGGATTAGAGGCGTACACCACCATGCCCAGTTGATTCTGTGCTGGGGATTGAACCAAGGGCTTTGTGCATCCCAGCCAGTCACTCCCTACCAACTGAGCACAATCCCAGCCCCCTGCTGTGTTTCCTGCTAACACTAGCATCTATTGAAGATGGTGATGTAAAACCCTCCAGGGCCTATCTCACTCCCATGGTCAGTGACTCAGAGCAGGAGAGACCTTTTAAGTACAGTCTTTTCCCCACACCCACTACCATCGCCCCTCACCTAAACCTTTGCACCCCAACGAGAACAAGTTAAGAGTGAGCTGTGGCGCATGCCTATAATCCCAGCATTCAAGGAGGTAGAGGCAGGCAGATCTCTGTGAGTTTGAGGCCAGCCTGGTCTACAAAGTGAGTTCCGGGTCAGCCAAGGTTACATAGAGAAACCCTGTTTTGCAAAACAAACAAACAAACAAGCAAGCAAACAAACAAACAAACAAAACAAGCAAGCCCCAGTAATGCAAAGTCTGGATCCAGTCTCAAATGACAACAGAGCCCCTGCATTGAATAATAAATTAATCTTTTCAGGTGTTACATAATTAGCGTTTATTTATATTTATTTACAAGGCCGAGTCTTCCCAGTAGTTGCTCAGTCCCAGCACTAGTGTTCTATTGGGATCCTCCCCCCCCCACACACACACACAGCTACGTCTTACCAGGTCCCTTGATAAAGGTTTGTTGGCTTGTTAAAAGGTCAGAGGTCAACTTGCAGGAGTCAGGCCTCTTCTATTGCATGGGTCCTGGGGATCAAACTCAGGTCATTCGACTTGTCTGCAAGCACCTTTACCTGCTGAACTATTTCTCTAGCTACTAGCCATTGACTTTTTTTCCCCCGAGACAGAGTTTCTCTGTGTAGCCCTGGCTATCCTGGAATCACTCTGTAGACCAGGCTGGCCTCAAACGCACAGAGATCCTCCTGCCTCTGCCTCCTGAGTGCTGGGATTAAAGGCGTGTGCCACCACCACCACCCAGCTGGCTGCAGGTTTCTAAACACAGGTTGGACCAGCCTGTTCCCTGCTTGTTCCTCCTGCCTCAGACTCCTATGTAAGACATTCCATGTCCTCAAGGATCCCAGCTCTCAGAGTCCTCAGTTCTGCCCCTTCCACCCACAACCCAGAGCATGCTTGGGCTCCCTCTACCTCTCTGACATAGCTCCTGCTGGCCCCCTCAGCCAGAAGCATGCTTCTCACCCTGTACCCGACACTCAGCTGCTTCTGAAGACTCTTCTGATCATGTAATGTCAGGGTCACTTCCTGTTCTGTCTCCTCCAGCAGGTGTAGGCTCACGAGGGCACAGTCTTCACCCTGGCCTCTCTGTAACCCAGTGTCATGCACCACACAGGTGAAGAGACAAGGGCCTTCGAGAGGACTCTGTGAATGGCATCTTGATAGGTAGGCAAACCAGTGGCTGTTACCCAGGGGTCCGATCGTGGAGTCACTGGCCTGTGGGAAGAAGAGGAACCAACAGTAGCCAGGAAGCTGGCCATGGATTTAGGTCAGGAGAAAGCAGGCCAATTCCCAGGAGGAGCTGAGAGAGAGGTTGGTGCACCCAGATCAGGCTGCAGGCTGCATTGCATGCCTGGAGACTACCAGCAGCTTCCAGGGTGGCCTTGTGCTGTGACCCACGTCTACATGCTAGAGTGGTTTATTAGGTGGCACAGGCTTATGGGAGAGGGAAGCAGGAAGCTGTGAGGTGAGTTTTGGGAAGAATTCTTAGACTCCTTAGTTTCATTTCCTTTTACTATGGTAAAATACTCTGACAAAGGCAGGTTAGAGGAGAAAGGGTTTGTTTCAACTCACAACCCCAGGTTACAGCCCATCACTGCGGCCCATCACTGTGGCCCATCACTGTAGCCCATCACTGCGGTCCATCACTGCGGCCCATCACTGTGGCCCATCACTGCGGTCCATCACTGCAGCCCGTCACAGCAGCTCATCACAGCGGCCCATCACAGCAGCCTATCACTGCAGCCCATCACTGCGGCCCATCACTGTGGCCCATCACTGCGGCCCATCACTGCAGCCCATCACTGCGGCCTATCACTGCAGCCCATCACTGCGGCCCATCACTGCGGCCCATCACTGTGGCCCATCACTGCAGCCCATCACTGCAGCCCATCACTGCGGCCCATCACTGTGGCCCATCACTGCGGTCCATCACTGCAGCCCATCACTGCGGCCCATCACTGTGGCCCATCACTGTGGTCCATCACTGCAGCCTGTCACAGCAGCCCATCACAGCAGTTCATCACAGCAGCCTATCACTGCAGCCCATCACTGCGGTCCATCACAGCAGCCCATTACTTCAGGGAAGTCAGGATAACAAGAACTTGAAGATGGTGCTCACGGTACATCCACAGTCAGGACCAGAGGAAGAATGGATACACGCATGCTTGTGCTCAGCGTGTTTTCTCTCTCTCTTTTACACTATTAGCATCTGCTGAGCACCTCTTGATTGCTCACTGAGAAGTTCACGGCCAGTGCTATTGCTAATACAATCCTGCTCAGGGAAGAGGAGATGGCTTGGTGCGCAAAGGGCTTGCTACATTTGTGTGAGGACCCAACATTCAGATTCCTAGAGCTTATCTAGATCCAGATGTGGGAGGACAGTCACATCTGTAATCTCAGTACTCCTCCTACAGGGAGATGGGAGGTGAAGATGGGAATCTGTGCAGCAGCTAGCCCAGCACACGCAGCAGGAAACAGGATATCCTGTTTCAAACAAGGTGAAAGGTGAGATCTGACATGCAGCTGACCTCTGATCTCCACATGTACACCTGCATTCATGCATGTGTGTACACACACACATACACACACGCGCGCGCGCGTGCGCGCTTTTGTTTTGTTTTATTTTTCAAGACAGGATTTCTCTGTGTAACAACAGCCCTGGTTATCTTGGAACTCACACAGACATGTATCTGTTTTAAATTCTAACCCTAATGATGAGCAGAGCCACTGAGATCATAATGCCCTGCAGCTTAAGACATCCCTTAACAACATCGGCAAACTAACTATTAAAATCGCAGCGAGAGTGAGTCAAGGGCTTGAAAAGGTTCCCTCGGCCTGGGGGAGAAGGACAACTCTGTGTGACCCCAGCTGTCTCATCCAGGTGACTTCAGGACGCTCATGACAACCAGACCCAAGAGTCAGGCGGTTGGGAGTTTTTAGGTCCCTAACAAGAGGATGCTGGGGGATGCTTGCAGGGCCTTGATGGCCTCATCTGAAAAATGGGGGCAATGACCCTTTATACACAGAAATATACACTAAGCCAGAAGATTCTCTTGTCTGATTCCAGCGCTTCACCTCTTCCCTGGAGGGCATCTCAGATCTTGGCTTTGATTGTGACAGAGTGACAGGTGTCATCTTATCTCTACCAACAAGGACATTACTGATGAAGGGATTATAATTTGGCTGCAGGAGACTACATCTGGTCCTTACACACATTTATAATTTTTAGTTTATGTGTATGGGTGCTTTGCTTGTATGTATGTATGTATGTATGTATGTATGTATGTATGTATGTATGTATGTACACATGTAAGCCAGGTGCCTGCCAAGGCCAGAGGAGGGCATTGGATGCCCTGGAATTGGAGTTACAGACAGTTGTGAGCCACCTTGTAGGTGCCGGGAACTGAAATGGGGTTCTCAGTAAGAACAGTAAGCATTTTTTAACTGCTGAGCCGCCTCTCCGGCTCCCTTACATGCGTTTTATTGGGAGTTACAGAAAGCATTTACAAAAAAGCCTGGGAGGTTTCGCAGGTAGGGCTTTGGCTACCCCCATACCCCCACCTGACCCCCGCCATTGCTGGGCTTTGTCTGGCAAGGGCTTACATAGCTCTTGTGTGCACTGTCATAACCACAGTGAATTAATAAGTACAACTGCCCTGTTGTGCTCAGAAAACACTGGGCTCTTACAACCTCCCCCACCTCTACTGAAATGGTCCTTGAGTCTTGGGAGGAAGGGATGTAACATAAATGTCCCACTTAGGGCTGAGCATCCTGTAGTCTCTTATTTGCTAACCGATAATCAGCCATGGGTCCCCATGCTAATCACCCCCCCCCCCCAACAAGCTTCTTTGATGAGGGTTGAGACACGCAGTGACCTATGGGCATAACTATAAACCATCAGCGGTTGGCTCCTTCAGTACCAGCAGGGAGGGCAGGTTGGCCACCTCACCCCCGCCCCCGCCCCAGACTGTCCTGAGCGCTGCATCTTAGGGACAGCAGGAGACCTATCTGTCATTGAGGCCCGGGTTATCTCAGGGCATTACTCTTCATGGCTCTGGCAGGGCTGGGACATATGAATAGGCCTTCTGATCCACCCCCTTTTCCAGTCACCTCCCAGAGGTGTCCCTATGGCTAGGACCGTTGTTACAGAAGTATTTGTACCACAAAGCTGCTAGGACCTTCCATGCGTCCCTCCGAGGGTTTTCCCTGAGGCACGGCACAACTAGTTGCAACCCCCAAGCCTAAGGGCTATTAAATGTGCATGCACCCAGCTTTTACTGGAAAGGAAGGAAGGAGGGGCCTGGCATAGTGAGGACATCTCACTCAAGCGTCCCTGTAGCCTCCAGAAGCCTTGGAGTTTTCCTTGCATTCCTCTAGGGAGCAGAGGGCGTCCTCTGCCTCACTTCACAGTACTGAGGCAGGACTTGCCTCCACATTTGGATCTTTGCTCTCTGGGTCCCAAAATGAAGGATCTTCTCTTGCTTGCCTAGCCTGTCCTTTCCCACCATCAGTTTCTCCATCTTTAAAATGGGCATGAGGGTCCTGCCCTTAAATTCATTAGGAAAGAATGGTGCCTGGTAGGTGCCAGCCGAGTGCCGACAAACTCACTGCTGTTGGAGCCAGTGAGAGCAGGGCATGATGGGGACAGATAAGACAGCCCATGTAACAGTGGCAGACATGGCTCAGTGCCTATCTGCTCCTTGGGCTACAGTCCATCTCTGTGGGCTGTACTGCCTTCAGGTGACAACAATACTTGGATAGGAAATGTCACCTCTCCTGAGAGGGCTGCAGGCTTTCTAGTAACCTGCATGTGACTCTGATGCCATGCTCCCGTGCCACCTCTCAGAGACAGTACACAGTATCTGTTCAACCCCTGAGGCAGTATTGCATCTCTAATCTGTGTGTGAGCACATATGTGTGTGTGGGCGCATGTACACGTGTATTTAGAGTCTAGAAGTCACTGTAGGCTATCATCCTTGAGTCCTCCTCATTTTGTCATTATCTTTTGTTTGGTTGGTTTTGGGTTTTTGTTGTTGTTGTTGTTGTTGTTGTTTTTCAAGCCAGGGCTTCCTTGTGTATCCTTGGCTGTCCTGGATTCCCTTTGTAGACCAGGCTGGCCTTGAACTCACAGAAATCTGCCTGCCTCTGTGAGTGCTTTAATCTCGAGTGCTAGGATTAAAAAACAAGCACCACCACTCCCAGCTTATTATCTTTTTGGCAAGTGTTTTTATTTTATATGTATGAATGTTTTGCCTGTGTGTATATCTGGGTACCATGTGTGTGCCTGTTCTCGCTGATGCCAGAAGATGGTGTCAGCCACCCTTAGAGCTGAAGTTACAGGTGGCTGTGAGCCTCCATGTGGGCACTAGAAACTTAACAAGATCCTCTGTAAGAACAGCAGGCGCCCTTAACCTCTGGCTCATCTTTCCAGCCCCATTACCTTATTTTTTTTTGACACGGTCTCTCAGTGATTCCAACACCCGAAGAACCTGGCCAGCTCAGCCAGGCTGGCTGACAATGAGCTCCAGGGAGCTGCCTGTGTGTCCCCAAACCTCACCTGGAGTTGCACATGAGTGCCACAGTGCCTGGCTCTTATGTGGGTGATGGGTTTTATTTTTTTGTTTTGTTTTGTTTTTGTGAGACAGGGTTTCTCTGTGTAGCCTTGACTGTCCTAGACTCGCTTTGCAGACCCGGCTGGCCTTGAACTCACAGTGATCTGCCTGTCTCTGCCTCCCGAGTGCTGGGATTAAAGGTGTGTGCCACCACGCCTGGCCTGTGATGGGGTTCTTATGCTGTGTGATAGGCGGTTTATTAACTGAGCCATCCCCTCGGCCCCAATTCCTATCTCTTTGACGGAGAAACTGAGGATCCAAGAAGTTCAGTATTCCTGCCCTCCTTCAAGCAGAGCCATTAAGTACTGGGCTCCAAATGTGTGAGCACACAGCAAGGAGAAGGACACGTGTCCTTCAGACAGGACTTGGGGGTTATGGGAAGACTCTGGAAAAGGGATGGCCAAGGCTGAGATGCTGGGCTGGCTTTACCTTCCTGCAGGAGCTGTGGATCAGATGGAGGTGTGAGAGATGAGAGAGGCAGTGTGCTGATGGACACAGGACAGAGACTTGGCTGAGCAGAGAGGAGCAAGGAAAGGCACAGAAGGCAGCTGTGTTGGTTTAGGACTTCCACCAGCACACTGCTGGTACAGTGTAGAATTGAATGGCAGGGTTAGAAAGCTGTCTGACAGTGTCTGCTAGCACTGACTTTGCTTGTGTCTGTTACTGCAGTGATCCATTTCTGGGGGTTGTACCCAAAACAGACAAGTACCTAAGTTCACCAAAAGCATCTTTGAGAGGGTCTGTAGCAGCACCAAGCACCCCCGAACTAAGGAACAGCCCAGGTGCCCCCGGCAGCAGGATGAATGAGTCCACCCTGAGGTGTTTATACCATGTGACAGGACACGGCTGAGGAACAAAAGGCTGCTTTACATACACTGTGCGGGAGAATCTCACGTACAGGCAGGGAGAAATAAGCTGAGGACATCATGTGCCAGAACATGGAATTCTAGAATGGACTGGAAAGGAACCAAGGGTGAGAAGTGTCTTCACACCTCTGGGAGCAGATTGAAAGGGAGCAAGCTGGAGCTCTCCCATGTGTGGGACGTGGTCTAGTGAATAAAAACGCACACTGATAAATTCGTTTAGCTGAGCACTTAGTACCTGCACACTCACCAAATGTAAGTTATGCTTCTGGGCAAAGTCAAAAGAAGAAGCAAGAAGGGCTCCCCAAGAACTGAAGCTATGATAAGCAGGAGCCAGTCATCCAGAAAAGCTGGGCATTGAGTTCTGGAGGAGGAGGGGGTCACGTGCGCAAAGGCTCAGCATCATGAGTACATGAGGAGGTTGGTTCTGGGTTCTGGGTTCTGGGTTCTGGGTTCACTGATGGCACCACCATCCCTTTCTTCTTCTCCTCCTCCTCCTCTTCCTCCTCATTCTTCCTCTTCCTCCTTCTTCTTCCTCGTCATCTCCTCTTCCTTCATCTCCTCTTCCTTCATTTCCTCCTTCTCCTCCTCCTCTTCCTCCTCCTTCTTCCTCTTCCTCCTTCTTCTTCCTCGTCATCTCCTCTTCCTTCATCTCCTCCTCCTCCTCTTACTCCTCCTTCTCCTTCTCCTTTTGGTGAGGCAGGGTCCCTCTGTGTATACCTTGCTGTCCTGAAACTCACCCTGTAGAACAGACTCAAACTTAGAGATGCCCCTGCCTCTGCCTCCCGATTGCTGGGATGCAAGGCGTCACCACCACCACCAGCTCATCCTTTTCCTTCTCTATTCTTCTTACTCGTCTGAAGGTTGCTGAAAGCACAAACTCGTCCCCTCGCCCCCTTTAACATATTATGGGAGGGGCCATGGAGATAACTTAGCCAGTAGATGCCTGGCACTAAGCCAAAGGACCTGAGCTCCACCCCTGGGAACTACGTTGAAGTAGGAGAGCATCGCCTCATACAAGTTGTCCTCTGACCTACACATGCATGCAGTGGCCCACGTACTCACATATGTACTGCCCATACACACTAAATAAAACTGTAGAAAAAGGTGTTATGGGAAGGGAATATAGGCAGAGCAGGAGGGCTGGCTGGAAGGTCGGGACTGGATTCAAGGCTGAGCTGTGTCAGCTTGCTTCTCTATCTATAGGAATGGTCTTTGATAGATGGTGTTTTCGAGAGAGGTGGGGGTGGGGGAAAGGACACATTTAACAGATGCCTCTCCTGTTTGTGGGGGCAAGTGCATCCCTGCATGAACAAACATGACATGAGCATGGCTGTGTGGGGGA
The DNA here is from genome assembly GCF_903995435.1 of Acomys russatus. NCBI lineage: Eukaryota > Metazoa > Chordata > Mammalia > Rodentia > Muridae > Acomys > Acomys russatus. The sequence goes on from NC_067165.1 coordinate 34,053,306, forward strand.
CACATCAGTGCTCCAGACCCATGGCAAGGCCCCTCCCCCTGGCTCACAGTTGACCTTTTCCTAAAACTAGTACAACAGAAAGTAAGGCAGTATGTCCCACCTCCTCCTCAGGGGTGACTGCATCCTGAGACTACTCTCTACAGAGACCCCCTCCGCTGACATTAGCTAACACCCCTCGCATCTACCACCTGTGTATAATAAACACACCGAGTGGCCCAGTCGATGCTGCATCCCTCCTTTGTGAGGCTGTCATTTCTGCATCCCCTGTCATCTGAGTGAGGTCAGTCCTGTGGGAGTCAGGGATAGAGGCTGATTGCAAGGCCCTCCAGTTCTGTGGCTCTCCATGGAGTGATCCAGGGTGGCACAGACTTGGTGCTGGCCCATGACAATTAGCACATCACAGCAACCCTATAAAGGGTCACCACCCCACTTTATAGAAGGGGAAACTGAGGCATAGGGATGTCAAATAACTTATCCAAGATCACAGTTAACGCTCTGAGGGGCCTGGCTCTGGGTCTCCTGTTCCCAACTACACCATAGAACAGACAGTGGCACCCAGGCTAGCATCCTCCATTGGAAAGGTGCTTGAAGCCACCCAGGGGCTCCCTCAAGACTGCTGACCAACATCAGCCCTGTCAGGGCATCCAGCAGGCACCCTGACTTTAGTGAGATCCACACCCTTTTCTAGGAAGGTGAACTCACCCAGAATAATTGTGGAGTGAATAGACAGTGAAAGCCGTGTATAGCCTGGAGGTCTCAGGAAAGACAAGGTTCATGCAACGTGCCGCTGAGCCCAGATGAGCCCTGGTCACCCTTTCTGCTAAGTTTCTTTCTTTCTTTTTTTCTTTTCTTTTCCTTTTTTGGCTGCTGTTTTCATTACTGTTTCTTGGGGGAAGAGGAATGGGACATCTCAAGGACGGAGCCTGTGCAAGTTAGGGATGACTTTTCATCTGGCACTGTGAGAACTCATGGACACTCCCTCCCCTTGGTGTCATGGTGCTTGGGTTTCACTGGAGAAGAAGCCTGACTTTAGACTGTTTTAGAAGCCTCCCTGGCAGCAGGCTGAATTTAGGTATCAGTCAAGGTGCTGCATAGAGTTGCAGAAGATGCTTCTCAGTGCATAACGGGCTTTCCCTGTTGGCTTAAGCAAACAGCGCAGAATGATGATGTCACTGGTGGTCACTGCTGTCAGGGCGGCCAGGGAACAGAGGCCTCAGAAGCTTCCAGCTCTATGTGGGTTGCACGGGCAGCAGTTGATCTTGCGTGTGGGCACTGACTGCTGGCATCAAGGAAAGCTCTCAAGTTCTAGGCAAACTGGAAAGCGTTTGGTCCCTTACCCAGTGGGCTACTTGGTATTTCTCCCTCTCACCTTAGGCACAACGAGCAGGGCTCTACAGCTCACTGCTGCTACCACTCTGTGGCGAATAAGCAGCATCCCAGCTCTCTAGTTTGGAGGCATCGCCTCTGTGTACAGCTCTGTTGGAGCCCTGTGAGCTCAAGTACTCTCTCTGTAGTCCTCTTCAGATCTGCTCTCTACACCGCACCGCCTCCTTCACACCCTGGAAGGTCTAGTGTCCCCGGTAGCTCCTCCTCTAGCACCCTCCTCAGCTTCCAGTCCAGGACTGTGCCCAAGCAGGACTCCATCCAGGGTCATGGGATGTCTGAGCCCCTCAGTGCTCGGGACAGGGCTGTCCCTCCCCAAGAGGGCTTCATACCCCACTAGGGCAACTTGGTAGGATAAAGCTATTCTGGAAAAGCCTGTAGGGAGCTCCTTTAGAGGTGTGGCTTCTTAACCTTTTCTGTACCACAGGCTTCTCAGACAACAGGTAAAACCTACAGTCCCTGCTTACAGTGATTTATAGGAATGCATTATGAGGGGCTACAAATGGTGGTGTACATCTTTAATTCTGACATTCCAGATGAAGAACAAATAAGAAAAAATAGGTTTCTGAGAGTTCAAAGCCATCCTGGTCTATATAGAAAGTTCCAGAACAGCCAGGCCTACATAGAGAGACCCTGCTGTCACAACAAGCAAAGGAAAGAATGCATTTTGATGTAGCTTTTGGAAAAACGCTTGCCTATCCTGCACAGGACATTGATGCATACACCATGCCTGATGTCCTATGCCTCTCTTCTCAGCACTTGGGACATAGAGGCAGGAAGATCAGAAGTTCAAGGCTAGCCTGGTCTCCATGATACCCTGTCTTGAAAATGAACAAACAAACAGATTCTGACAAAATTCATGCAATGAAAATAGTTTAAAATGTAAGTCACCAAAGTATTAAAAAAGCAAATTTGCAGCATCGGGGTATATACATTTATTTGCACATTAAATAACGGGGCTTGGGAGATGGCTCTGGGCAAAGCCCTTGCTGCTGTGATATCCTGAGTTCAGATCCCTAGGACCCATTATGCAAGACTGGATGCAGTGGCAAACAACTGTAGTTCCAGTGTTCCTGTGACAAGATAGGAGGAGACAGGAGACTCAGCAGAACCTCCAGGGCCAGCTAGTCTGGCGTAGAGTATCTAACAAGAGGTCCTGTCTCAAGCAAGGTGGAAGGTGAGGACCAGGCATGAGTATGCTTGCACCCAACACAGACACACACATGTACACACACACACACACACACACACAAGATTTTTTCTTTCTTTCTTTCTTTTTTGAGACAGGGTTTCTCTGTGTAGCCTTGGCTGTCCTAGACTCGCTTTTGTAGACCAGGCTGGCCTCGAACTCACAGCGATCTGCCTGCCTCTGCCTCCCGAGTGCTGAGATTAAAGGCATGCGCCACCATGCCCAGCCAAGATTGTTTTTTTTTAAATAAGACTTAGGGCTGAGGCTGTGGCTTAAGCAGTAGAGGCTTACCTAGCAATTGGGATGTGCCGAGTTCCATCCCAAACACCAGGCACAAGCAAACAGATACAGCAGTAAACCCAATATGCCTTTCAGAATGTTGGTAGCTTAGGTCTCAGGATATTTACAGCAACTCTCGCGATATGGGAGCATCTGATTTCTGAGGGTGGCGGAAGACTTCATTCAAAATCAGAGGAAATGCTGCCTAGCATTCAGAGACCATAAGGGTGGGAACTGGATCTATCCCAGGGTCACAGCCCTCTCAGAATTCTATCCTCAGTCCACGTGGGAGCCACAACTTCAAGGCAAAGTCTTCTGGATTCTTTGCGGGTGGGTAAGGAAAGTATTAAAGATTACGTGATCTAAGGCTTAAGAGCAGTGACCAGGAAGGGTTGGGTTCAGAGGAGGAAGGCCACCTGAAGGGAATGCCAGAGCTCAGAGATGAGTTCATTTGGCAGGGAGCGAGGGAAGGCAACATGACCAAACCTGAAACACAGCAGTAACGTCAGTGCACAGCACCGCCCCAGAGCACCATGCTTCTGTCTCCTCTGTCACAAAGAACACCAAGGCATTGTCCCTGTAAGACAGGGTACCTGTCCATAAGCTTACCCACAGCAAACAAGACAAATATGTAAGTTAGTAACAAGACAGAATGGCAGTGAGGAAAAAGAAAAAAAAAAATGTGGCTGGAAGAATCTAGAACATGCCACACATCTGGCTAAGAGCTGACAGTGTAAGCCACAGGCATTCAAGGTGGGGTTCCTCCCTTATGAGGTTTGTGGGGAGCACCAAAGGCCAGCAGTTCAGAAGGCTGGTTAGAGCATGCTTTGAAATGGTGGTAGCTACTCAGATCTCAGTGAGATCTGTAAAGTGGAGGTAATACTTAAGTAGGCATCTATTATATGCTTGTATTGGGTGCAGGAAACACTGATTTTAGGGGTGGTAGGTGTGAAGACATCTGAATGGATGGATGGATGGATGTGTTCTCCACACTGCAGCAAGGCAGAAATGATGGACAGACCCCCAGCTCTGAGCTCAGCTATAGGGCTGCTTGTGAGAATGTGGTGATGGGTCGTGGTTAGTCAGGGCTGTGAGGACAGGCACGATCATTGCTTGCTTTTCCCCAGCCCACCTCTCATCCCTGCCTCTGGGCTTGCCATGAACTAGCGGGCTTGAAGGCTGCTAGCAGAGGCTGGCCCGGAGCTCTGGACCTGCCCAGTAGGAGACAGGAGGGCGATCTAGGCCGCCGGAGGCTGGAGTAGGGCAGCAGGCGTGCATGGATCTTCGCACACTATGGTTGTCAAATCTTCGCAGGCTACAGTCACTCGCATATGTGAGAAGCTGGGGCAGGGAGATTTGGGGCGCGTAGGGAGGGCAGGCAGGAAGTCAAGCCCACCAGGCTGACTTGGTGGGACAGGGCTCCCCAGGAAGGCAAGTGAGCGGACCCAGGCCATCTCCCTTTTCAAGAGGCTGCAGCGCCTGGCTCTGCTGCGTTCCGGATTGCAGCTTCGCATGCAGTCTGCTCTAGATTTTCTGAACCCCGCTAAGCCTGCAGCGCCGCACGCAGGCCAGGGCTTTCTGGGCCGTTGCTGAGAGGAGTCTGAGCTGGCAGTAGCCGAATGGCGCCTCGCAGACAAGTAACGCAGCTCGTGAGTAGGAGGAGTCCAAGGACCTGTGGGCGTGGCCGGGGCTACAAGCCTGGAAGCGGAGTCTCAGCGGGTGAAATCGCTGCATTGGGAGGATGGGCGTGGCCTATGTCCGCAGAGGGCGGTTCCGACAAGGGGGCGGACCAGGCAGGGGCGTGGCTTTCGCCTGCAGAGGCCAGCCAGGAAGGGGGTTTGGTCTGTGTCTGCAGAGGGCGGGACCTGAAGGCGTGGCCTGTGCCTGCAGAGGGCGGGGCCCGCCGCAGAGTGGGCAGCGCCAGCCAAGAGTCCTCTGCGCGCCGCTACTGCGGCCGGTCCACAGCAGTTCTGACAGTCGCGGCACAGGCACCGAACCTCTCGCCAGCCCCACGCATCCACCGCGACCTCCAGCTCGTCCCACCATCTCTCCCAACGCCGCGGAGCCGCATCTGGCGCGCACCTGGCACCACCCCGGCCGCGCTGGAGCCCGCGCCCGCCCTTGCCCGGCCGCGCCGGGAACCCGGCCCCGAGCTGGAGCCGCATCTGGAGCCGCGGGCCCGGGGCCCTGAGCCACGCAGCCGGCGCATGGTCAACTCGCTGCTGTTCGGGGAGATGGCCTTGGCCTTCGGCTGCCCGCCGGGGGGCGGCGGCTGCGCAGGCGGCGGCGGCGGTGGTGGCGGCGCCGGGCCGGGGCCCTCGCCGGTAACGGCGGCGCTGCGGGACGATCTGGGCTCCAACATCCACCTCCTCAAGGGGCTCAACGTGCGTTTCCGCTGCTTCTTGGCCAAGGTGCACGAGCTGGAACGACGCAACCGGCTCCTGGAGAAGCAGCTGGAGCAGCAGCAGAGCGAGCGTGATCGGCGGCTGCGCTACAAGACCTTCTCCCGCGAGCAGGCCGTGCAGACCGGGCCCGAGCTGCTGCGGCCGTCAGCAGCGGGCGGCGGGCAGGCCCTCAGCGCGGCCACCGGAGTCAACGCCAACGCGGTGGCCCTAGGTGGCCTGCCTCCCGGCGGCGGCTCACACCCGCAACACTACGGCCGCCTGCCCGGGACCATCTGGAGCTACACGCAGGTGCGGCGCACGGGCGGCGGCGGCGTGGAGACAGTGCAGGGCCCCGGCGTGTCCTGGGTGCACCCAGACGGCGTAGGCGTGCAGATTGACACCATCACGCCAGAGATCCGCGCTCTCTACAACGTGCTGGCCAAGGTGAAGCGCGAGCGTGACGAATACAAACGGAGGTGAGTGGGCGCGCCCCTCCTCAGTCGCTCTCAGGACCTGCAGCAGGGCCTGCCAGGTGGGCTGCGAGCTGCGGGGAGGACTCAGTCATCTAAATCCTCTCATCTAAATCCTCCAGCGCAGGCGCGCGCGTGAGATACCTGGGCGCCCACCCCCTGGGGCCAGGCACATTGTTTCCCAGGGACGCAATAACCAGCGGACTTGCGGTGATCTCATTCTGTCCATATGACAATGCGGTGTGAGGGAGCCTTGTCCCCATACTTCAGATGAGGAAACTGAGGCGAAGAGGTACTAATTAGCTTGCCCAAGGCGGCTTGGCTAATCCGTGGTGAAAGTCAAGACTTAATCTATTGATGGGAGTCCTGGCTGGTGTCTCCTAGCCTAGGTATTTCCCGAGGTGTTGGTGGTAGATTCCCTTCCCATAGCAAGTGTAAAAAAATACCCTCAACTAGCTTATTGCCAATTTTTGCCCTTGAGTTTAATTAGCTCACTTGCGGAGATGGATGGATCTGGTCCTAGGGCTCCGGCCTCTGCTAGCTCGTTCCAGGTCTGTAAGGCCCAGATCCCTGGGCTGCAGAATCAGAACCGGCCAACCGGCTTTTTAAAAAATTCACCCTCCTATTCACACTCTCCCAAGTCTCATGGTTTATTGAGGTCCCATAAGTCCAGCCTAAGAAACCGCCAGGGAAGGGACACCTATGGGTTAGGTATTGGGTGGACCCAGATGGTGAGGTTCAGATGGAGGTCATGGGCAGACTGCCTGCAAGGTGGCCAGTGTGTTCCTTGCCGACCGGCCAGTTTTCTTGGCTGCAGCACTGACACTGCTTTCTGCCTGCAGCCTGGCTGACAGTACTGTCTGCTCAGCTTTCTGACACAAGGTGAGGGAAGAGGGTCTGTGTGGGGGAGGGACCCTCTGGTCTTAGGCTCAGGTGTGTGTAACTCCACTTTTGTTGTCCTGACTCTTAAGGGGGTGGGGCCATCCCCCCCCCCCATTCCTACAGTCTCCCTGGAAGCTGGACTTGGGTCTCCTTTCTTACCCTCTGCTGAGGGTTCCTGACTGATGGGAAGAAATCAGGTGCGGGGAGATTGTCAGCCACTTGGAAACCTATTTATTTGCTCCTCAGGGGGAGTGCTCCTGAAGAGAGTGGGATGAGGCTCCTGTGTGTTGGAAGGTGTAAAGTAATTACCTGTGATAAGCAGAAATACCTGGATTCCTAGTTGCCCATGTGGGGCCTAGCTGGGAGATGCTTTTATCTCTGGTCTTGGGAATGTCCGTGCCATTCATAGGGAGGGCACCCATCTGCCCTTGGTGGTCATCCCCAGTCAGGGCGGGCTAGGGAAAGAGACACTTGCTTTCGATGGTGAAACTCAAGAAGGAGGGATGGGCTGGCGCTCCCGTCTGCCACCTTTGACTGTGTAGGCATGACACCGGCTTGCGCTGTGGTTGCTTAATTGTTTGTGTGCTTTTTGGCTCTGGCTACTAAGGTGATAGAAAGCCTGGGCACAGGCTTCGAGGGAGATGGTATTGAGCAATGAACCGTTCAGGTGGCACTCAGGGTGTGGGCTGTGATGTCAACTTCTGGCATGCTCCTGGTATGAGCCGGCCCTGCTGAGACAGGTGGGGGTGTGGACATCTTTCTTCCCGCCTTTCTGGGAGGCCCATGGACACCGTCCCTTCCTTTTCTTCACTGTCTTATGAATTGCCAAGACCTATCTTCTCTGAAGTTGATTCAAAGCCTTGTATTTTTCCAAAGCCAGTATTCTGACTTCCGCGGGCCTCAGTTTCCCAACTTGTGAAGCAAGGTGGTTGGACAACAGCCGTGTTTCTTGAAGTTAATAAGAATACGGGGGCCTGTGAGGTGGCTCAGCAGCTAAAGGTGCTAGCTGCCAACAAGCCTGGGGACCACAGTTCTGTCCTTGGGGCAGCCTACTCCTACAAACTGTTCTCTGACCTCCACACATGTGCAGTGGCATGGACGTGCACACAAACGCAGATACACGCATGTGCGCGTGTACACACACACACACACACACACACAAATGTAACAGAGAGCCTCAAATACATCAAATGTTAGTCTAGTCGTGGAAGTGCTCTTGCCTTTACACTGACATCCGTGTACCTGATCCCACTAGCAGGCTAACTTTTAAGTCTTTGGCTCCAAGTAAAAGCCTCTTTCTTTGGAGAGTATTGACCAAGCCGGCTGCTTGCCCATCATCTATCTGAGTGTGACAAGCTACTTCGGATTTTCTGCTCATAGCCTCATCAGTTGCATTCACTGAACCTAGAACAGATAACTTCTGTACACATATATTATAACGAGTCTACTGTATAAATATAGTGCCACACAGCTTTGTTTTCACTTGCCGCTGGATTGGAGTTTCTCCTAAGATTTTTTTTTTTTTTTTTTTTTTTTTTTTTTTTTTTCCCTTTCTGGGAGAAGGTAGGAAGACAGTTAACTATTTAAAAAAAAAAAAAAAGTTAAAAAATGATCTGAGGGGACTGCCGAGGCTTGTCATTATATGATACTCCACGACAGATCTCTTGCCTAGCGTGCAGGGGCTTTTGAGTTGCAATAAGTAAATATATCTGAGCTGCCAGCCTGCTTCTGGTACTCTGACTATTATGAGGTCACAGTCCAGGGGATGAGACGAAGGTGTTTGTCTGCCTGGTCTGTGGATGACTACCAAAGGCATCGTAGCTTTCTAGGGTGTTGAGTGTGGAACCAGCCCAGTGCTGAGCACCAGACAAGTCCTGGCTGGAGAGGAAAGGACTCCAGGGTTTTCTAGCATCGACTCAGAGGACCCCAGAGGCTCCTGCTCGCTACATGGGAAGCTGGATGTCAAGCCAGTTCTGTAAGCTGCAGAGCCTTGTGATCCCATCTCATGATTGGTTCCTAGCCGTCTACACCTGCAGCTTCTTGGGTTTGCAGAGGTAGAGTTGGTCCATCTTAAAAACACCCACTTGAAGTACAGCAGTGATCTTTAGAAAACTTAGAGCAGTGTACCCATCTCCAGGGTCTAGTTTAGAACATTCGATCCCTCCCCCCGCCGCCCAAATTCCTTCCAGTCTTTTTGCAAACAGCTACCCTCTGCAGCAGTCACCAACCTGCTCCCGTGTCTCTCTGTCCATCTGCTTTTTCTGGCTGCCTCAGAAGCGGGAATCCCATGATATGTAGTTCTTTTTGTACCTGGTTTCTTTGACATAGTGTTTTAGGGGTCCTGTTGTTGTACTTGAGTGTATCTGTAGAATACAGATACTGTTGCTAACTCACACGTTCTGGCATGGTCCACTGTCAGCAATACCCAACAGGTCCTTTGCACACAACAACCCGAATCAGAACTTCTGGCCCTGTGTGCCCCCGCCCTAGCTCTGCTCACCGCTTCACTGATTTCCCTTGGGCGCAACCTGCTCTTTACTGTGTGGGATGTGTGGTCACTGAGACTGTGTAGAGGGCAACGTTGTGAGGCAGCGTTGATCTGGAAACCAAAACAAACACTTGTCTCCGTCACCACCCAGGGCTGCTGAGATCTCTTGTTCTGAGTTTGCAAGTTGGGGGCTTTCCCTGGGGGGAGTCCTGTCATATAATCTGAACTTTAAATACATGCATTTTCTCAGTTAGCCTTTATAGCACCTGGACTCCCTTGGGTGATCCCTGGGTCTGTGTCATGGCTGGTCTTTTTGCCTTTTCAGATGACTTTGTGTTCATTGTGCCTCCTATGTTTTGGACATCTGGTCTCCTGTCTCTGCTTTGGATGACCAGGGCCTATACTATAGCGTCTTTCCATGACATCTTCCCTCATTTACTGGGAAAAGAGGATGGGTCACTTTCTGGTCGTAAAGCAAAAGTTTTGTGTAGGTCCTACCAGCTGTGGCAGGAAAGTTGCCACAGCTGCTCCAGTAAGTAACAATTACTGGCAGAGGCAGCCCAGCTGCCGGCAGGGCAGGGTGACTTTCTAGTGTCCCAGGTCCGAAGCCCCTAGTCCTGTAGGCCCAGTTTGATGAAGGGGCTGGCTGGCTTTCTTGCCTCGCTGCAGGTAGGCAGGCGGGGTTTAATGTGCTCTTGGCTGGCTTTATCTTTGGCGCCTGGGCTGAGTGGACGGTTGTCAGAGGGTCTAAGGAACCTGTGTGGTCTTTTATCTTGGTGGAGTTCAAGTGGGCCCTTCAGATCTCTGGAGCCCATAGTAAGGCACCCCATGGGTGAATCTGGGGACAGTGGGAGGCCGAGCCTCAGAGATTTGATCCATGCCGACCGCTGGCTGCTTTCCCATGACTCTAAAGAGTAATCTGTATGGAAACAGGTTTGCTATTGGTAAAATAAAAAGAAATCACCAATTCTACTGTGTGCTTTGATTTCAGAGGTGGGGAAACTGAGGCCAGGGTGGGGCTATCCATAGCTGGCTTTGGGCAGACCCTCTCCGCGTGCCCCTCTTTTTTCCAAGACAGGATTTCTCTATGTAGCTTTGATTGTCCTGGACTCACTTTGTAGACCAGGCTGGCCTTGAACTCACAGCGACCCACCTACCCCTGCCTCCCTGAGTGCTGGGATTAAAGGAGTATGCCACCACACCAAGCTTGGGCAGCCCTTTTAACTGTCACTTACTGCTCTCATCCTAGCTCTGATGTGATGGCCACACCAGTCTCCAGCAGCGACTTCTCAGAGGCTTTCCACCTTCTCCTGTGGCTCTTTTCAGAATTCTTTTTAAAAAGCTCATTCCCAGGATAGGACGGACTTCTGTCACAGCTATTTCTGACTGCGAGACGGAAGGGGCTGGGCTGCCAGCTAAAATGGAGGGCTCCAAAAAGAGATACCAAGTAGGCAGCTGGAGTGTCCCTGCCTTTCCCAGCATGCCCCAGGGAGACCATCCAGCAGGTGAGCGCTGGCCCCTTAATGCCCCAAGCTTCAAAGACTGCCTCAGAAGATTGTTCCTAGGCCAAGCGCCCAATAATAGAGGGTTTTTTGTTTTTTGTTTTTTTTTTAAATAATAGGGCCTTTAGTTTCCCAGTGAGGCGGCCCGGATGGTGAGAAGGTGATCGAATCCTGCCTCTGCCATTCTGTAGGACCAAGGGCAAGTCTCTTGGCCTCTGAGCTTGCCCCTCTGTACAGACGAATGCCGGGAAGGAATCAGTTCTGTAGTGAAGGCCTCCATGGTTTGGGAAGCTCGTAAGGATGTGCTTCACTGTAGCCCTCAAAGTCTGTTTCCTTAATTTATGGGACCCTCTGGGAACAGCCCTGGGCTGCCCAACAAATCCATTTCAGGACACATTGCCTCTCTCTGTGTCCCATGGAAGGCGCCAGAGATGGTGTTGGGGGTGGAGGAAAGCCAGGCTGCCTCTTTGTCCTGCTGAAGGGCAGTTTGGCTATTCTCGGTCGGTCGTGATTTGTGCCTCCGGAACTCTCAATACCCCCACCAGCCCTTTGTCTCAAAGGAACCCGCACCCACACCCCCTCCTTCTGGGACCTCAGTTCACTGGAGAACCGGGTTACTGAGTCTCTTGGCCATGTCCCTGGGGACAGATTTGGGACGGACTCTCAGAGACAGAGGGGAGGGGAGGGAGGGAGGTCCCAGAAAAGAAGGGAAACCAAGGGACAGCTGACTCTGAAGATTCCTTCCTTCCCAGAGGAATGCAGGCGAGGCTTTTGCCGGGGCCCCACCGGATGCATGCCTACCCACCCCCTCCCCCAGCCGCTGTGCCCAACCACACGTGCACAAATGCGCTCATACGTGCATGCAAGCACCTGGTCTCTTGAAGGACACGGAAGGGTAGAGCAGACTATAGCAGCATCTCGTGCGTATCCTTTGCTGCAACCAGACTCCACGGCTTCCAGCAGAACTGAACTCAACTGGTATCAGATCCTGGAGGGTGGTACTTTGCAGTCCTGTCTTTTGTTGGCATTGGGGACATGAAGCCAGGCTGGCATTCTGTGTAGGTTCCAGAGAGCTGGAAGCCTGAGACAGGCCTACCTTCTATTTCCCCTGCGCTCAGCACTAAAGGTGTGAGCCCATAGTGTTCCCCTTGGGCACTTCCTCCCATCCTGTAGCCCCCACACGTAGAGCCCCAATTGCCTGGATGTGTCCGCTCCCCCAATGCACTGGAGTTCCGCTACTCCCAGCTTCCTTCTGGTGCTCAGAGTGCTCAGACAAGCTGATCAGAGTCCACACTGAGTAAATATTTGTGCAGCCTGGTAGGACTGCAAGTCTGGCTGCTGTATGCTACGAGGCTACCCAGGAGACAGGAATGAGCATCGAGGGGTCTGGCATGGTGGGAGGAGGGGTCAGCCTCTGGAGTCAGAAGACCCTGCTTCAGTCCCAGCGCAGCAACTCCACGAGCTGGCAGGATGCCCAGGCCTAGCACGATAGTGAAAAGCTGTGCGAATCTGGGCTAGGTGCTGAGCCTCTCCCAATCTCAGTCTCCCCATCGTTAGTATGGGAAGGCTCCCCTTTGTGGTGCCACACATCTGTCATGCCAGCGCTCAGGAGGATCACCATGTGTTTGAGGCCAGCCTGGGCTACATGGTACAGCCAGGACTACAGTGTAAGCGTGTTTCAAAAGGCAAAAATCAATCAGTCGGATCGACTCAGGAAGCTAAGCTCTGTGCCCAGGATGTGGGAGGAGTCTGTGGGCTCACATGGCCAAAGGTTACATATACACAAGGAACAAACTGTGTGGGCGTAGTGTGTAGGGTGGTGTGGGAGCTGGGCCATCCGGCCCCCTCCCCTTCAGGGAGGCCCCTCATTTGGGCGAGGGGAAGACCTCTAGATGAGGGGCTCATTGCTGAGTGAGCAAGGGTGTCTTTGGGTTGCCCGTGAGAGTGCCTGCTCAGCACTCTTACCACACGGGCACAGAGAATTGCACACCTGCTCATGGCTCCCCGAATAGTCTCAGCCCCACGGGCTGTTTAGTGAGAAGGCACAGGGCCCCTCAGTGCCAGGCCAACTGTGTATCACAGGCTCTCTGTAAATACTCCTGCTGTCCCTAGGACAATGACTTGAAAAGTCTTTTCTGTTTTACAACAAGCAGGAAGGAGCTGGGAACATTTTGAGGGTAGTATAGGAACTGGGGGGCCCCCTAACTTTTTGCTCCTGGTCACGTTGTAAGCTTCGCCCGGGCATCAGGTCCTGGTCAGCATCTTCTCTTGTCTCTTGCTGGAGATCTTGGGCCTGGTGAGTGTGATTGTCAGAGAAGTTGGAATTCTGTCCTCCTCATGGCAGTTGCTCAGTACTTTACCTGAGCACCAGGGAGCAGCCATCCTCTGCTTCTGGAGCTCGGTGTCTAGGGCTGATGGATGTGTCATGACGTGTGGTAGTGACACTGCCACGTGCCAAGTGCCTGTCAAACCATGCCTCTGCATAGGAACCCCTTAGTTAATTTCATAGACATATATATGTGGCATTCACCTGTTACCAGGCTCCACTCAGAGAAGGGCACACACATCAAATTCACCGAACCTCACTCCAACCTGAGAGGTGGGCACTCTCCTCAAGCCATTCTAGAGATGCTGAGCTGATGAAGGAACTGGACCAGGTGGGATTTAACCCAGGGAATCAGCCTTCAGACCCAGCCTTTTCACTGTGCTCAGAGAAGGGAGCCCACAGCAACCCTCAACTTTCCCTTCTGTGAAAAGGGTGAGCAGGCTGACCTCAGGAGGCTGGGCACAGCTGCCCTGATGATGCCTGGAGACTTTCCTTCTGTGCTGGATCTGACACGGAGCCTCCTCTGACTTCACCCACTGGGGTACCCCACACTCCATGACAGGCTTCTCCCTCTTGCCCTTGCCATCACAGCTCCCCTGGACCCCGACAGCAGCCGTCATTGTTAGATGAGAGACTTGCTGAGGAGGCTACTTGGAGCAGGGTGTTTGCAGAACCCATCCGGAAAAGGAGAGCTTGCAGAGGCTTTGTCTCTCAGAGTCTCCATTTCTTTGCCTGTGGCTGGTCTCACACACTGGGCCGACTGCACGAGGAGCCATGGGGGTGGTGGTGCTCAGGCCCTCAGGCCCTCAAAGCTGCTTTGGATCCTCAGCCCAGGCTGGGGCTGGAGGGAGGAACAAAGTGGGCCCAGAGTGGCAGTGTCCCTCCAAGTACTCTGATTGCAAGACCGCCTGAACCGCACTTAAGATGTGCGCTCTGTGTGTGCTCTGAATTTAGCTTGGCCCAGCCTCTGCCCTGCCCATCTGTCACTCTGTAGGAAGAGGCTCCTGCACTGGACATATTGCCTTCCGCCCTCCTCACTGGTCATTTTTATTATTCAGTTTATTCAAGGCAGTTCTTGGCTCCCTGCCACCTATTGGCTGTCTTGAGGGAGAGGAAAGTTCTGGACCTTGTGAAATCCCCCTGGCATTCAGGCTCCTCTCTGAACAGGGACAACACAGCTTCCCAGACCCACTGGAAACCCCCTTTGTGCTCTGGCCCACTGCAATACTGGGCCGAAGGCCATCCTGCCAGAGTCGGGGCAAAGTGGAAGTTTTGCAAAGTCAGGAGCAGAAAGTCCTGGAACTCTGACTTGGGCATTGGTGAGGCTCTGGGGTGGCCCCCAGAATCAGAATCCCAGGAATTACCCCAGTACAGTGAAGGGCCAATCAAGGAAGGCTCCCCAGAGGAGGCAGACACCGGTTACATTTTGAAGGGCCAGTGGGAGAAGCTGAAGAGGAAGGGGAGCTCCAGCTGAGGAGAACAGCACGTACTGAGGCCTGGAAGGGTGCTGCCGCCAGGGTCACGAGCTGCGCCTGCACCTTGGTCTTTTACTTTTCAAAGCTTTTCTTGATTTCAGTCCCCATCATGGTCTTCCATGCTCTAGGTTTCCGCCCCTCTTCTCATCTCTACTGCTCTTTCTGGTTCCGGTTCCAGGCTCCGCTCTTTATGGCTTGTGCTCCTGCCCGTCTGAGGCATCGCTGGGTGAGAGCAGTTTGATGGGACTGCTGGTGGGAGTCGCTCTCTCAACCTACAGAGGAGACATCCGAAGTCACCCCCAGGGCTCTCTGCTTACATCTGTGGGAACCGAACCAGGCTCAGCCTCACTTTGAGGTCTTGATGTATTGACTGATCCCCCTGTCCTGATCTGCCAAGCATATGCACAGTGGCATTGTTTTTCTGTGCCTTAATTTCTTCTTAAGTGGAGTCTGGTGGAGAGACCAACAGGGCCTGGGCTTGGGTACTGGGCCTCTCCCCTGGCCTCTAGGAGAGGCACTGGAGTTGTAGTTTGGGATGTTGGCCAAACTTCCTGACCTTTGACCCTACAAACCCATGTCCCCAGAGCCTCCCTTTTCTGCCTGAAGGTGTACCTAATGAGGGGGCTTTTTCCTTCATAGACACCTCCCTCTGAACATCTTAGTTTTCTTGGCAGTGGGACTACATCTGTCTTTAAGGAGAACATACTAAAAGTGCCAGGCTTACCTGCCCAGTGGCAGCAGAGGTCAGAGCTCTGGCTGTGGACCCTCATTCTAAGTTCAAGGCCCTCCAACTTGCAGGTGCTTCCTTCCTGGGCCTTAAGGCACAATTAAACTGTGAGGACTTAGAGACACTGCTCTGGTCTGTCTTAACCAGGGTCACCCTTGTCCCATGCAGAGTGACCTTTCATGTAGAGTGGGAGCCCCGACTTAGGTTCAGGTAACCGGAGTTCTCCTCACTGCCCCCGACTGGACCCTGGCAGCCTCTCTCTTTCCATTTGGCAAGTGGGAATGACCCCTTAGACATAGGTTGTCACAGGGTTTCTGTGGCAGAGTGTGTGACAAATGCTACTGCTCTGCCTTTGGCTCTCCCCAGCCCCCACACAATGGGAACTGGTCTACTTCCTCCTGCTCCCAAGGCTGACTGGCCTTTTGTGTTCTGGTTTCCTCTCCTTAGCATGGTCTGGCGTAGAGGAGGTCATGCCCTGTCCCTCTCTCCAGCACTCTGGTCAGCAGGGTGCCCAGACCCGGCATGGCTTGGAATTCAGGGCGCAGGCTGCGGCTGCCAAGTGGCAGGAGTGGGGGAGTGTCTCTGTCCCTGCCTCCCTGGGGATCTTGGAATGTCACTGCCTCTTTTCTGTGTGGCTGTGGAAGTGGCCCTGTTGGCCTGAGGGCTGGTCTCGAGGGGGAAGTGAGCCATTTACCCAGAGGACTGAGCTCACTCTACCAGGCTGAGAACTGGGCTCCTTGTCTCCCTGGCCAGGCATCTGATTACAGGGTTCCATCTGGGCCCCCTGGGGAGAGACAGGTAGCCTCCGAGGACCTCTTGGAAGGCCTCTCCCAGGCCCTGGCAGAGAGGTGACATTGAAGGGTGGCTTGGTGTCGTTTTCCAGCCCTGACGTCAGGGCTGTGGTTTAGAGTTCCTTCCCAGACAAAAGCCGCTTTGTAGCTATAGGAATCTCACTCCAGGTGAGAGGCCAGGTAGAGGAAAAGCGGGGCTAGGCAGAGAAGGCCTCAGAGGCCTGGCTGCCCTCAGATCCATAACGCCATCTTGTTTGCTTCCCAAGAGCCACTGCGTGCCCCTTCAGACGGCCTCTCTTTGCCACCATCATGCTCTAGGAGCGAACTGGGCTCTCACCCATTGCACAGATGGAAAAGCTGAGTCTTGGAACAACCGAGTTCTGGTCTTAGCCAGGGAAGAGCAGAGCAGAGCTGGCAGTGGGCTTGTGAGCGTCTTTAGCTTCAAGGATTACCTGAGGCTCAACCCAAATCAAGCCACCAGCTTTCTTTTGGCAGTGTGTTTAAAAAGTCCAGGGACTCCAGGAGAAAAACAGTGTAGGCAGAATCAGCTTTCAGCAGGGACAGATCTGAGATTCTGAATTGGAGTGTGTGTGTGGCATGTGCTTGTGTGTGCATAGGAGTACTCACACGTATGTACATGTTAGAGAAAGGGGATTGGTCACGGGAGGGTCTGTAGTCACTGGGAATGATTCCAGCGAGGCCTTGTGGGCAGGTGTAAGTAGTCATTCCAGGGACATCTAGAACCTTCTGCTTCTCTTTTCCAGGATCCATCTATCCGCCTATTTTTCATCTTTTATCTAGTCATCTGTCTATACATCCATCCCTCCATATATCTATCCAACCATCCACTTTTCTACCCGTTGTCCATCCAACCATCATCCATCCACCCACCCATTTATCCATCCGTCCATCCATCTGTCCATCTATCCGTCCTTCCTTTTTTTGTACTCCTGTGCTCATTCCTTGAGCTTTGGGAACAACTCTCTGTGGACGGGGGCCTTCCCAGTGCCTGTGAAATCAGAGCAAGAAAGAAGCCTTATAGGTTATTCAGCCCTGCCCCCCCCCCCTTTTACCAGCAACTATCCAGGTTGCACAGTAAGTTAGTGGCAGATCCAGCATTCAAGCCAACCCTGGGTCTTCCCCTTTCTCCTGGGGTGACAGGCAGCTGTCACCCTTAGCTGGCAACGCCCTTAACTTGCCCCCTTTCCCCTCCATTTCTTTCACGTTTCCCCTCTGTTTGGAGACATCTAGAGACAGCAGGATACAGCCCTGGGCTGGAGCCCAGATTAGTTTACCAGCTGTGAGATGCCTTCCTCAACCAGTTAGTGGAGCTCCTGGGAGGCCATCTTTTCCTTGTTGGACCAGTTTGAGGGTCCAGAGATCGTTCGATCCTGATCCCTGGAGGCTAGAAATGCTGAAAATCCTGCTCACCAATCACAGTGCTTGAGGCCTGCCCCTACACTTCCAGCCACCCTTCAGGTTGGGAATTATGTCCTGATATCTAGACAAAGTCCTGGATGCGTCGCTCCCCTTTGTTTGTTTTTCTACAGGACAAGGAGAGGTCATCTGAGCATCACTGCCTGGGGTAGTTAAGGCTCCAAGCGGGTCTCATGCAGGCCTCAGACCCTCTTCTCTCCCGTGGCTTTTGCTGCTGGCCTGAGGGTCTGCCTTGACTCAGGCACACCCTAGGGCATGCTCTGTAAGGAGGATCTATTTGAGTTTCAGGATCTGGCTGGTCCTGGGAGGAAGGCAAACTCCTTCCTCTGGACTCACGAGTCCCTCTCTGATAGAACTGGCATGTCTCCCCAGCCCAGGCCCACCCTTCTTGGTGCCGAAACTGAAGCCCAGAGAGGTTGAGCCATGTGGCTTTGCCTGCTCAGCCAACATAGTGGAGTTAGGCATTCCCCAGATAGAGCCCTGGACTCCCAGCTTGAGGTCTGTGGCTGGGAAGTGGTGGTGGGCTGTTCTGGACTGCCATCCCAAAGAGAAGAAGTCAGTGCCTTGTGGCACCATCAGTGCCTCCATAGATCCCTGATGCTCTGGGACTTCTCTCACCTGTGTGTCAGGAGGCCCAAGGTTCCACCCTAGACCCTTACTGGGCCCCAGGGAGGTCCCTCAGTTTCTCACCGTAGGTGGGTAGCCCAAAGGCCTGAGAGTGCACTTCTGAGTAAGTGGTCCTTGGGATATGCCCTTATGGCAGGGCAGGAAGGGGTTAAGCAGTTCTATCTTCCAGGCCTAGGTTCCCAGCTGGTGTCTTGGCCCCTCAGGTCAGCCAGGCCATCTGGCTAACAGATGCAGTACTGTGTCCCATCTGCCCCCAAGGCAAAGTCACCAGGAGGAGACCGCCTGCTGCCTTTGTGAACCTATGGGCAAGTCGACTCCCCACTGTCTGTCCCTGTGAGAGGACCCATGTCCAGCAGACTGGCCTCTGGTCACTCTCCCTGATGCCTGGGGTAGCTGTTGTATGGTGCCCCCCAAAGTGAAAGAGTCTGAGCTTTCTGTAAAGAGGTGCAGGGACAGGCCCAGGATCACACAGTGAGTCAGTATAGGCAAGTGGGGGAGGGGCAGGGGGCAGGCACTCATGCTCTTTCCCTTGTGGCTCCAGCTCTTAAGCATAAGCGTATTCACCTAGCAATCATCACCTGAGGGTCTACTGTGTGCTTGGTAATTGGACCACAGGGTACCAGACCTCCCCAGTGTTGGGGAGCAGGGACTATAAGAACAAAAGCTCCAAGGAAGGAAGGGCACCCTGCATCCTGGCACACACCCAGGGCCTAGATGCTGTGTCAGCTCTCATAGCAGCCAGCAGCTGGCCCTGGGCACATCCTCACAAGCCAGTGCTGTTACCCCATTTTACAGATCAGGAGACTGAGGCTCAGAAATGAATTCACTTTTGCTAGATCACTGGTTGGTGGAGTGGGGCGTCGTGGGGTGTGTGTGTGACTGAGTTGATTCATCCTTGCTAATTTGTCTGATGTCAAAGAGTTGGGGACAGGTAGACACGGTCTCATCCCTGCTGTGACACAGAATCCTTATTTTTCTGTACTGGAGTATCTCCCTTGGGGGTTGGGGGGTTCATGAAGTTGGAAGAGCCAGTCTCAGAGTGAGTCTCAAAAGGAGATAGCTCAGTCCATAAAGTGCTTGCCTTGCAGGGATAGGGATTTGAGTTCAAGCCCTGGAACCCACATTTAAAAAAGCTGAACACAGGGGCATGAGTTTATAATCCCAGAGCTAGAAAGGGGGAGACGAGGAGGACCTTGGAGTTTGCTGGATAGCCAGCCTACCCTAAATGGCCAGCGTTAGGTTCAGTGAGAGAGGCTGTCTCCAAAGAAAAAGACAAGAAAAAGGTACACGGCATCTAAGGAATGACCTCTGACTTCTACGTGCATGTGCACACATGTGCGTGTATTCCCTACACATAGACATATCATACACACATACACATATGTACATGCATACACGCACAAACACTGGCAAACTGGGTGGGAAAGGGCAGCTATTGTTGCTGTACAGCGGGGTTGGTGGCCTTGCTGGCTTACCTAGACAGCACATAGGGGACTCTTTGGATTGTGAAAGGAGCCACACAGGCCATGGCATTTCTGATCTTGGGGAAACTGAGGTACTCCTCATCCTTCTCTCTTCTGGGAAATCACCTGGCCCAAGAGAAGTAGCCCAGGCTTTGGGATCAGAGAGACCCCCAGCTCAGAGGAAGCAGGGAAGTCTGCTGGCCACGGGCACGCACCTCGGAGCCAGTCAGGAGTCCAGTCCTGGCTCTTCCACTGCCCAGCAGTTGTGACCTTGGCAGTCGCTTTACTCCTCAGTCTTTGTCTTCTTGTCTTTACGGCGAGCACAGTAGTAATTCCTGTCTCATAAAGCACATCTGAGCCTCAGTTTCCCCACCAGCCAAATGCAGATAAGGACGCGAGAGACCCCAAAAAGATACAATGCCAGGGACCACGACATCACAGAAGATTCCCTGGGACTCTTTGCTCCAGCCCGTCTCTCTGTCCTCAGGAAACTGACCGTGTGAAGGAGACCCGTTCTCACAGAGAGCTGGTAGCCACCCTGGGTATTGAAGTGGGGGTGCCTGTTACCTATCTCTGTCCTTCCCTATGGTTCACACCAAGTTGACTACTAGGGTTGCCATGGTAACCCAAGTTTGCTAATAAGAGACAAATCCCCTCACCCCCCCCCCCCCACACACACTGAGCAATGTTGAGTCACTAAAGCCTTCCTCTTCTTGGGCTAACCCAGGCTAATTACCCATCGCAACACAGCCTGGAGCCTGCCTCTTCCCAGCCAATTAGGGTGATGACGGGAAGGCACACGCAGGCGCTCCCTGCTGCAACCCCTCTGTGGTTGCATCAACTCATGGGTAATTGGCAGGTCCTCTCAATCTTCCGCCTTCTTCCGGGAGAAGTCTCAGAAGTGTCTTCTTCCCCTAGTCAGAGGCATGGCCTGAGGCACACTTACTTGTCCTCCCCACCTCTGAGCTTCTCCTTGAAGAATGGCCCGGACACTATGTGTCCCTTCTGACGTGATGGCACCCTGTATTCTGGGCTTTTTTTTTTTTTTTTTTTTTCTTCATACCCTTGGAGAGCCACTTTGCGCTTGGCCATTCTCATTAGATCCAGGGAGGGTCTCTCCCACTTAACAGATCAAGAGACTGAGGCCTGGGCAGGGGACCTGACTCCAAGCTGAAGAGCCCAGTGGGAACCCCGTCTTTGCCTGGCTGCGGACCCTTCAGGCCTCAGATGATGATACATTTAGGGTCTAGGCAGTGACATGGCTCTGATGGGACATTGCCCGAGCTCCTGTCCCACACTGCCCACACTCAACCTGCTGCCACTCAGCCATTGGCAATAAACAGTGGAGAGAGGCCCAAGGTGCATATTAGCTTTCCAGAATAGCCTTGGGGGTTGCTTTTCTCAAGGCTGTAAACATATCCCTGGGTGGGGCTCACACCCTGCTGGGCACAGGCCCTTGGAGCCTCCTGTTTCTGGGCCTGTGTGTGCAGAGATGTGGTGCCCAGACCCTCTGCTGGCCTCTGACACTGGGGCTGGGGGGTGAGTCGGGGGGTGGGGGGGAAGTCACTGAGGGGTTGGCCAGGCCCAGGCACTGAGGCAGTGTCCTGAAGACAGCTGTGGCCCCAGAGCTTCCAGAGCTGGGTAGGCCCAGGCTTTAAAGTGGACAGGAGAGAGTGGCAGAGCTGTCCTGGCCTGTGGAGACTGGGGCAACTGATGGGAGGCCATGCTCAGAGCTACAGGGAATCAGAACTTTGGAGTGGACATCTCAGGAACGGGCCTGGATAGAGTCCTTTTATCCAGCGAACACTTAGGAGATGGCTGTGTGCCAGGTTCTGGGCTGGACACTGAGTTGCAGCTGCAAGTTTGAGATTGGCCTGATAGTGTAAACCCTGTGTTAAGTGGGCGGTGGGGGTTGAGGGGGGGGGGGGGGGGGGGGAGGAGAGATGTACAGGTAGCAGAAACTCTCTGAACCCAGTGACTCTGAGCCATGTATACAAGAAGAGGCTTGATCCTGACCTAGGAGGCAGAGGAGGATTCCCGTAGTAGGCTGTGTGTAAGCTGAGTCCTGAGCTGGTATTAGATTAAATTATAACAGCAACAACAACAACAAAAAAAAAAAAAAAAAAAGGAAAGAAAAAGAAAGAAAAAAAGAAAGGGATATATATGTGTGGAACCTTCTAGACCAGCGGTTCTCAATTTGTGGGTCACAACCTCTTTGAGGGTTGAGTGACCATTTCCCAGGAGTTGCGTATCAGACATCCTGCATATCAGATATTTATATTACGATTCATAACAGGATAATTACAAATATGACGAAGCAACAAAATAATCTTATGGTTGGAGGCCACCACAACTGTATTAAAGGGTCTCGGCATTAGGAAGGTTGAGAAAGACTGTTGTAGACAGAGACCAACTCACAGGCAAAGGCTAGAGGGGAGTGGGGTCAGGGGTGATGGGACAGCAGGAGCTGGGGACGGGAATGGGGGGGGGGGAATCTTGCTTTCTCTCAGAAACTCCCCGGGCAACTGGGAGCCTGGTGTGGAGTGGGATGCCAAGTGCCTTCCCTCTGCTGCTGTGACCCACGAGCGAGTAGCCTTGTCACACCCAGACTTTGGAGGGGTTACAAAGGCCTTTTCTGAGTCTGCCCTTGGTCACAGCAACCACTGTGGGAATAACATAGCCAGCATGTGGATGTGAGTGTACAGAGATATTCTGTGCAGTGTGACTTGCATTACTAGGACACAGGGATGACAGTGAAGGACCCTTAGTTCATGGTGCCACACCCACCAGCTGATCCCGTAACATGAGCTGGTGAAGACATGGGGCCTGTTAACGGACCCCAAGTCTTTAGGAATGGGGATTTGGGCGGGTTGTTGAATTATTATTATTATATTATATTATTTATTTATTTATTTATTTATTTTTGGTTTGGCTCCTCTGTTTTTGTTTTCTCTTGTCCGTTCCAAGTCATTGTAAAACACTCGTGCAGTTTCAAACAGTGGTGGGGGTGGGAGAATGAATGAACAGGTGGTTTTGTTTCGTTAAAATTGAAATGGTTCTGATGTGTGACATCATTCAAAAGTCAAAAGATGCAGAGGGCAAATGTATCAGCCCGTCGTAGAATACCCGAGACTAGGTAACTTGAAAAGTTTGGTTTAGCTTGCATGTTTGGAGACTGAAAGACCCAACAGCATGGCGCCAGGTGTGTGGCTGTGTTACTTCCCGGTGGATGTCTTTGAGGGGGGTTGTATTGGGAGGAAATGATTGCCTGATGGGACAGGAAGGCAAGGAGCAGGGAGGAGGCAGGCTCACCCTCTTCTATAACAACCTCTTGAGAGAACCAACCCAGACCCATGAGAACCTTAATCCCTTTAGAGGGAGGCCTGGGAGTAGAAAGGAAGTCATTAGGCCAGCGACCAGGTGACCTGGAATATTGAGGTCTGAGTCCTGTTCCCTCTACCTTGAAGGCAAGTGTCTTTTGTTCCCTCGCTGTCTCCTGCTGGTCACTTTAGACAGTTAGAAAAGAGCAGCTGACTCAGGCGTTGTTGATTCAGGAAGGTTCTGGGCCCTCAGAGCTGAGTTCACAAGCAAAGAACATATCCTGGCTGAAGAGCCCTTGTCCAAGTAAGTGACCTTGGTTCTGTGTACACAATTGAGTACCCCTCCTCCACTGCCCGACTCCCCCCACCCCCGGCACGGTAACCCTGAACATTTCCTGAGCAGTGTGCTAGGGCACCAGACTAGGAGTTTGTGGAGCCTGGAGCATCAGTCTTATCATTGACACTAAGGAGCTGCATGTGGCCCGAGCCTCAGTGTTCTCGTCTGTAGAGCGGGGTGGCAGTGCCTGTCTCAGAGGTGTGGGGAGGACACGAGGAGGTAAAAGGCTCAGTGCATGTTAAGCATTGTGTGGTCAAAGCACGTCTCTCCTCACCTCTTGGGAGTGTGGTATGTGACCACAGTGGTAGGGAATAGAAATGTATGAAGCTCTGGATACCAGAGCCGAGTCAGGGCTCAGGGCTGAGAACTACAGGATGGACATAGCAACAGCAGCAGCAGATGCAGGGGAAAGCAAGGAAGGCTCCCTGGAGGAGGTGATGGAACTATCCTAGCCCTGGAAGGGGTTGGAAGTGGTACCCCAGGAACCTCACAGTGGCCAGCAACTTGGGACCCAGATTCTTTGCTAGGAGATAGCCCTAGAGTCCCTTTCTTTTATGGAATGGGGCAGCGAGGGCAGGGGCTTAGTCAGGGATGCTTGCGAGAAGCATCATTGGCCAGCACTGGCTGCCCAGCATGCCACTCAGGAGATTGCTATTGTGAGCATCCTGAAGCTGTCCCAGGCGTCTCTGACACTGGGAGGCAAGACACACAGGGACACTAGACAACAGGACCGTGGCTTGTAAAACAGTCAGGTAGTCCACACCCAGCTGGAGCCTACTTTGCCTGAAGATCCTGCAGCTGGCCTAAAAGGATACTTTCTTTCTTTCTTTCTTTCTTTCTTTCTTTCTTTCTTTCTTTTACAGGGTCTTTTTATGTAGCCCTGTAGACCATGTTGGTCTTGAACTCACAGAGTTCCCTCTGCTTCTGTCTCAGGGCCGCTGGCACTAAAGGCAAGTGCCATGATGATGCTCTTAGTGCCTTGTGCCAGACGGCACATCTCACTTGATGCCCTGGGGGCCCTGGTTGGGACAGCACTCAAAGGACCAGGCAAAGCCCACTGATTCTTAGGGTGCATTGTGGGTGTGGCAGGCAGATGCAGATGTTTGCCTGCAGAACGCTGGGTGGCATCAACGCCTGGCGTCTTTTCCTCTGCTGCCCATCCCTGTGTGCTGCTGGTTCCCCACCCAGGTGAGTGACACCTAGCTCATCGTCAAGGCCATCACTAATGATTATGCTGCTAGGCAGTTGGGGGGCCGAGTAGCCCGGATACCATCTGGCCTGTCACTCACAGTGTTGCTGAAATGTGTTCCCAGTCTGACTGTTGTGAGGGGGTCCTGAGGCAAAGACTGAGGAGCGGTCGGCATGCTCATGGCTTCCCACCCCTGTTCTGGACTCCTTTCATACAGTGTGTTCTGACATCCAGAGAGGGTTGGTAACGTTCTCAAGGCCACACAGCTGCAATTAGATTAGACCCAGGACCCTTGGTCTCTAGGGCCCCTCATCTTTTCTCCATATACTTGTTGGTTTGACCTTGAGGGCTCATGTGCCAGCTGATGCTGAGACTTTGGGGTTCATCACAGGACCATGTATGTGGCTGTTGTATTTTGTCTGGGGACCACAGAAATTGGTTTCTGCTTGCTCTGCTGGGTGATGATTTGACCTCCTGCGGTCACTGAGAGGTAAAATGTTTGCGTAAGATCACACAGCTGGACAGGGGCAGACCCAGGATGTCCTGTATTGCCAGTTGCTGACCATCTGGGGGGCGGGGGAGTAAAGGAGTTGGGGCCAGCTAAAGTTGCTATACTTTATCTCTGCGCCTCCCAAGACCTAATGGCTACAGACAGGCAGCCCAGAGGCCACCAGCTGCCCTTTGGGGGGAGGAGATTCTTCTTGGTCGCTGGCAGACAGGTGATGGCCATAGTTTTTTTCTCTGTAAGTCCTGAGCGGCTTGTGGTTAGTGGCATAGGAACTGCTTGCTGAAGGAAAACATAGGAACAAGCCTATGCATGCTCCTACCCTTGCCTGCAACTAGGCAGAGGAGATTTGGGGTACCCCTTGCTGAGGGTGGGCAGCTGAGCCAGGTACTATCCAGGGCAGTACCGTGAGAGTATGCAAAGAGCACTGTAGATGCCGTATCCAGAGAGATTCCCCCTCAGGCTCCCACCCTGAGACAGGGTCCCATGGAGCCTAGACTAGCTTTGTTGTCCTTCTGTAGCAGAGGCTAACTTAGAACTTCTGATTCCCCTGCCTCCACCCTGGAGTTGCTGGAATTATAGGTGTGCTTCACCGTGCCTGGTTTACATGGGGCCAGAGAGTGAGAGAACCCAGTCTCTCATGGGTGCTAAGTAAGCACTCTGCCAGCGGGAGCTACATCCTCAGGCCCGAGAGGGATTCTTGATGATGCTATTACAGATAAGTGGGCCGAGGCCCAGGGTCGAGAAGAGACTTGCCCAGATTATGAAGTGAATTAGGCACAGCCAGTACCCAAGGACCTACTGACTCCTCACTCTGTACCCTTCTCCCTCCCACCCCACGCACAGAGAGCTTCCCTGTGGCTTTGCGACCCTGCCTACCCTCTGCCCAGCAAGGCAAGGCACGGAGGCAGCCTTGCGGGATGGGTCAGGCAGTGAATAGGTCTCTGTGTCTGGTGGCCAGTGGTGTGCTGGTGGAGGGCTGTGCTGGGTGTGGGGGTTCCTTAAAACCCAGCCCCATTATCAGCCTGCCGTCTGGGCTCTGGCCTCCTCCAGCTATTACCGCCCGCCTGTAATGGGATCGGCCGCCTGGGTTAAGTGTTCACATTAAATTAATACCGCCTCCGCGGAGACAATCAGCTGGCATTTAATTTGTGTTTCCTTCTGAGAGGCGGAGTGCAGCTGGGCAGCCCTAAGTGGGCATGCCTGTGTGGCAGCATCCCAAAGAGGTAGTGAGGTGGGGTGGTACCCAACAGGCCAAGTGAGCAGGTGAATGGGAACGTGGGGTGCAGGGCTTCCTACTGGCGGGTAGCTTGAGGGCTGCCATCTTTAGGGAAGAATATATGCTCACCGTCCAGGGAGAAGGAAGCCAGGAAGAGAAGAGGGAAGGAAGTGCCTCATGGGTTTGTGGCTCAGCCTTTAGCATCCTGGGGCACGGGTTGGTGGTTAGTGGTGCTGGGCTCTGTCGTGGTCCCCTCACCCTACCCATTCTTTCTGTATTCTGCTGCAAACACAGAGGGGCGTGGTACAGAAACGGGGTGGTGTAGAGCGAGGACCTAGACTCAGTCAAGGCTAGTGAGCCCCTTTGGAGAATGCAGGCAAGCCGCGTGTGAGGACTCTGGCCCTCCCAGAAGAGCTAGGCCTGGGTTGCGTAGCCCAACGCTCCCTGGTTGGTCTCTGCTGAAGCCCCTGTCTAGCACAGAAGGGCATCTGGCTGTGCCTCGCTCTGCTCGGAACCCCTTATCTGCTTATACCTGGCCCTGCGACAGAGCAGTGGGGTGAACTCCTCTTCAGGAGTAGAGTGGAAACGAGAAGGCCTAGGCAGAGCATGGGGAAGGAAGCTGCTGTCCACCCCCACCCACGCCTAGGCCCAGGCCCAGGCCCAGGCCCACGCTTGGCCCAGAATGAAGTTTTCCATGATGGCTCCAGCCCAGCGTCACCTGTGTGCATCACCTGAGTGAGTCTGCCTGGGTGTGCCTGCCACCAGGCACGGCCATTCTTGCTGCTTCTTCCTCTCACCCTGAGGCTCCCACCCAGCTTCCCTGCCAGCTAGGCCTGCTCTGGGAGCCAGGCTGAGGTGAGCTGAGCTGGTGGGTGTGAGGCTCTGCCATGTCTCAGGGCTGGGGCTGGGTGCGGGGAGGGGGGGCGTGTCTTCCCCCACCTCCTCTTCATGCAGGCCCGTTCCCATCCCTATCCTCAGAAATGGGGAGATGTTTTCCACCAGCACCCAGAGAGGGCGATGGACTTGCCCAGGATCGCACAGCTGGGGAATGCGGAGACAGGAGTGGAAACATTACCAAACTTGGCACCACAGCTATACCCAAAGAAGCCAAGTTCAGCCACCCATCCTTGAGAAGATACTTAAAGCAACCAAACTAATAGTGTAAAGAAGGAAATGTATTCAGTGTAGCCACATTGGGAAGATGGATAAAGAAATCCACTGACACTCCCCCTTAAGTCATTCTTGGGGTCCTGAAGTGAGGTTACATGTTTAAATAGGGGGCCGTGAGTCTGAGCATCTATCCAGCCCTGGACAGAGTGTGATCCTTCCCACCACTGACCCATCACTGTCTGGCTTCACTCTGACAGTTGTTAGAACTTTGTGGAATCCTTTTCCAGGAGACAATGTCCCCTTCAGGCTGTGGCCTTTTCCTTGTCCCATCATGAGATTCCTGGTGGGGAAAATTCCATTTCTCCAGGTCCATTGTTTCTGTAGTCAAGTTGAGGTTTCAGTGTCTCATTTTTAGAATACCTTCATTTCTGCCATGCTACTTCTGTCTCTATGTCTGGGGGCTTCAAGCCTGATGCCCTACGGGTCCTGGGCTGTCTATGGTGCTCTAGCTATTTGCAGGGGCTGCACGCACTTTCTTCCCGGGGCCACTGAGCCTTTCTCTGACTGCACAGGATGTGAGAGACCCATGAGTCAGCCCCTAGGCCAGCGGCTTCAGATAGAGTTTCCGCTTCTCTGCGGCCAGGCTTTGTGGGCTCCTTCCTGCGTCTGTGTGTCATTTTGAGCTCATGGAGGAGGGGGAGCCACTGGCCTGGTTCAGGCAGCCTGGAGTCGGCAGGCTTTAAAGCCCCCTCCCCCTCCCGCCCCCTGCCCCCTCCTGCCCCTCCTGACTCTCCCCTCCCTGCCGCCAGTGGCCAGCTGAGATTTCTCATATGTCACGTGGTCCTAGCACTGGCTCCTCAGGAATGCTGAGAGACCACATCTGGCTGTGACGGGGCTGCCGCCTCCCCCTTCAGCTGCCAGTCTCCCACATGTGCCTCTTCCACTTAGGTGGGGGTGGGGCCTGTTTCTCGGAGGCTGGCTGGTCCCCTCTGTAGAGTCATTTCCTCTCCCTGCATTGATTGTCCTGATGTCCCTGCCTCCCCTCCTGGCCTTGAAGGGTTCTAAGCAGTGGGAGGAGAAGGTCTCTCTTTCATCTGCGGGCTTCCTGTCCTGGATATGCAACCCCCCCACACCCCCACCTCCACCCCCCACCTTCCGGGAAGGATGCTGGAGCCAAGTGGACATAGAGAGAGCCTAGGTTGTGCTAGGAATTTGGTTGTGGATTCCTCAGGCTGGGAAACAAAAGATAAGATGCAGGGGCCAGGGCTTAGGCTGAAGGAAGGGACCTGAGTGTGGACCATAGCATTCATCCACGCTCCCAGTCATCTTCCCACTCACCCACCCACCCATCCATCCATCCACCTAGTCACCTTCTCATCCACCCAGCTAACCCATGCATCCATCCCATTCCATTCAATAAGAGCCAGCAAGGGGGCTCAGCAGGTGAAGGCGGTTGCCACCAAGCCTGAGTTCAATCGCAGCACCCCATGTGGTGGAAGGAGCAAACTGACGCCCATTCTATTCAATGGATATCCCGCTCTGGCCCCAGAAGGGGTAGCGATGCTGCCCCCCCCCCCCCCCAGCTTTAGACCCAGCTCTCCCTTTGTAGAGATCTCATTAAAAAAAAAAAAAAAAAAAAATCCTGCCTTGCTTCATTTAGTCAGAGTCCAGGTGCTCAGAGCAAGGTGAGGTAGAGCCCTCAGACCCCAGCATGCTCAAGAGGGTAGAGGTGGCCTCATTTAGAGGCCAGCACAGCCCGAGAGAGCTCTGAGCTGGGTACCTGATGTTCCAGGCTGATTTAAACGTTGGAATGAGCTAATAGCAAGACAAAGTTATAGTATGTAAATACAGGTTTATTGGGAACAGCTATGCAGAGGCCTGGAGGTGGGGGTGGGGGCTCATGAAGAAAGGAGAGAGAGAAGAGGAGGAGAAGTGGAGAGATGGGGGGGGGAGGGGGGAGGGAGCGCAACCAGGGAACTGAAACTTCTGGATTATGTAGTGAAGGGAAACCCCTGCCCCTGGGGTGGAGAGTTCAGGGTGTGTCAGCCACACCTTGCAGTGGGTAGGGACCAAAGGATGCCTGAATCCAAACACAGGCCACCTGGGAAGACATATCTTGGTCCCCTGGCTCTGGCTGCCGTAAATCTGTGGCATTCTGAGAGGGGAAACAAACAAACAACCCAGTGTGGACATTGGAGAGGATGTAATGGAGAGAGAATGGTGCTTGGGTTCAGCCTGGGACAAGGGAGAAGGTTCCAGGAGGCAGAGGTGGAGAAAAGGAACTGACTGGCCTTTACCTGGAGGCTAAACCTGCTTCCTTATCTTCAACATGGGAGCAGTCCTTGGGGATTACGTGCACCTGACATGGGAAGGCACCCTCCTCTCCAGTTCTTGCATCCATCATACCACATGTAAGAGCAGTTGGAAGGATTGAGTGTCAGGACAGTGGAGAACCAATCACCCTTTGTGCCTCACGGGGCGGGGGGTCTCTTGAAGGTGACCCCAGCCACCTTGTCTAGCGTAGAGCCACAACCAGATAGGAGTCTAGGCAACAGAGGCTTTCAGGAGAGTGTGTTCACCAAGGCCTGGCCCAAAACTTTTAAGCGTGTGTCCCCTCCTGGTGGCACTGCCTGCTGCTCTGCCCCTCGTGTTTGCAGGTCCCCTTCCTGGCTAAGCCTCCCTCTGTAGACCACTCTGGACAGGGCCTGGATGGCTTCTGGGGGACACGTGCTAAAACCTCAGTCAGCCACTCAGTTAACAAGATTGTGGTGAAGCTGGGTCCTGGAGAAGATATGTCACCTGTCTGACCCTTGATAACCCAGGCAGCCAGTGGCTGAAGGGCAGGGATTTTTTTTTGCACTGTCAACATGGCAGCCAGCTGTGCCAGGTTTTCCTGTTGCCAGCCCTGGGAGAGATATATTTTTGGGGCAGTGGGCTCAACCTGTGCAGCCAGATGCTGCCCACAGTCAGGATCTGTCTTTCATCTCCTAGGGGGCAGAGGGCCAGCTGCACACCTACTCCAACTTTGAGAATAAAAGGCCCATGAAGTCATTTGTGCAAACCCATCCTTGGGGTACAGTCTGAGAAACATGATGGAAATGGGTGCAGAGCACAGGGTGGGAGGGAGGGGAGCCGGGAAGTTGATAGGTAGATGTGCAAAGCACCGCCTAGGCTGGCATCACCTGGGAGCTGTTGAGTTGGGTTTTGCGAGGGGGCAAGATGGCCAGGATTCACCTGCAGGATCCAAGCTGAGTGAGGTTTGGGTCCCAGCCCCCTGTTACCAGCCGTGTGCCTTTAGGAAAGTTGCATCGTGTCTCCGAACCCCAGCTCTGTCATCTGCAAAGTAGTTTTGGATAAAAACCAGAGGAGAAGTAGTGATTCACGTGAAAGCCGGTGTGCGTGTGAGTGAATGAGTCTTGTATGTGGGTGCTGGGCAACAGTGGCCAACAAATGGCTGTTGCTCCTGTCTGCAGATCCAAAGATGGGCCTGGGTTGATGTAGAGTAAGCCTGACTCCTGGCTAGATGGATAATGGGGGGGGGGGGGGGGGAAGCTTACAGTTTGCTGCATTCCGTGGGTGTCTGGGGGACCAGCCCATGCCATTCTTTCTCCTTCAAGTTTTGCTTGGTTGCTCCTGTTGTTGGCATGAGAGGGAGGGCCTGACCCTAGAAGCTGGGCTACAGCCAGTACTACACGCTTTCTCTCTCTCTTGGGCCTGCTCTGCCCTCTTCCACCAGAGCAATGTGGCCAGGAGTGATGATTCAGCCTGGGCCTTCACCTCCCTTGAGGGAGCCCCAAATGCTCTGTGCTGCTCATAGGGGTGAGTGTAGCCTGGTGCCCCTGCCCTTCATAATGGCCTTACGTTCCTCAGTGAGAGATGGCTTGGCTTTGCGTTCAGCCTCATCCCAGACATACTGTGTAAACTTGAGCAAATGTAGTCTAGGTTTCAGTTTGCCTCTCCGGTTTGGGGACGGAGGGAAAGCCATCTAAGGAGATGGGCCCATTCATGTGAGGCCCTGAGGTCCCCTCCGTGTCTTCTGTGCTCTGTAGTCCCAGACTCAAGCTCAGGGAGATACAGGCCCCTGCTATGCATCTGATTGAGACGGAAGCCGGACCCATGTCCCTTGGGAGCCTGGCAGGGCAGGCTTGTGTGGAGAGAGGAGGAATTTTCCTCTGTGTGTGCAAACAGTATCCATTTTCTCTTGTTTCCAAAAGCTAATGATGTAACCAGTCCTCCCCTCTGGCCTATTTTTAGCCTGGACCGGCAGCATCTTAAAAGACTTCAGACTTCCTTGCTCAGCGACCATGTAGGGAGGGTAGCGTGGAGTAGTGAGGAAAGACAGAAGCCTGTCTGTTTGTCCCAAGGTGGAGGAGGGCAGGCCACAGGCTGCCAGCTCCTCCGGGCAGGGAGAGGGATCTTAGTGGAGTGCTTAGCTTTGGAGGCTGAGCCCTGGCTCTCCCTGTCCTTACCACACATCGGTAAGGGTCTCTCAGTCATGCTCTGTTTCTCTGCTGAGACGAGGATAGCGGTGGCATCCGTCCTGCACACTGCTGGAGGCCTGAGTTGCATCATGTTAACCTTGCTAGAGGGAAGCTGGTGCTGTTACCTTTGCTAGTGTCCCCCTGGGTTGTCACAGCTCCTGAGAGCTCCTCCTTGCACGGTTAATGTTGGGGTACGCCTCAAACCCTGAGTCCTCTTCAGCTTCAGTCAATGGGTGTGTAAATGAAACGGGGTGCTCAAAGTTCTCGACTTAGGGTCTGGCATACAAGAAACACTGGAGCAAGGGAGGCTGGACCCACCCATACCAGTGGATTTAGGGGTGTGCCTTTGGGCAGGATAGTAACCAACCACAGAGCTCAGTCCCCACAGCTGTAAGAGTCTAATCTGCACAGGCATTTTCTGTGGCCTGTAGGGTGCGCTGGAGAGCACACAGCCCTCATAATAGAGGGCATATTGCGGAAAGCTTGCTTCCCAGGGCACAGGGAAAAGCCCTAAAGCCCAGTGTTTGTATTTTATCAATTAGCAGCAGCTGGGCCAGCAGCACCTGTGTAACGCTTCACAGTTTGCATGGAAGAGGCATGTGTTCCCACAGTACCATGCTTGTGCCTGGAAGGTAGCATTTGCCACCACCTGGCCTTTGTGGTTGGCACCAGTCCACTGTCTTGTTGCTTCCCCTACCTCCAGGCTGGGAGCCCCTGGAGGGCAAGCAGGCTTTCCTAGGCATCTTCCCCACCTTTCGTGGATGATGAGGGTGGGACCTGGGGGACTGGCAGGAGAGGGTCCTCTGACGGTTTGTTCTTCTTGGCTGTTGCAGATGGGAGGAAGAGCTGGCCAAGCGTATGAACCTTCAGACCATGGTGGACACGCTGCAGGAGGTAAGAATTCAGCCCCCAGCCTCCAAAGTTGGCGGGATAGCTGTGGGGCCCCGATGGGGAAAAGCTGGGCAGAGGGGCCTAGCATATTGCCTCTGTCCCATCATTCTGCTGCCTCAGCCAAGCATTACAGGCCAGAAGAGCTCAGGACTTGGGAAGTCTGGGTCTTACTGGATGACTGGGGTCAGCTACTTCCGTCTCCTGCCTCTCGGCTCCCCACGTGCTGCTTGGGCTAAATGGTCTTCAGGTCCCTTTGACCGTCCAGCTGCAAGTTCCTCAAGTTAGGACTGATGTCTTGGGGAGAGCTGGGGACACACTTCTGGCAGTCCCCAGCCCAAGCAGGCTCTGTGGCAGACATGAGAACCTCCTCTTGTTGCTCTCTCTGGTTCCCCGCATTTGGGGTTGCACCCCTCACATGCTTACGGGGAATCCTAAGCAGCATGCTTTATCCTCAGCCTGTTTCCCTTTTTTCCTCTGTCACATGGTCAAGACCAGCAACACTATGAAAAGGCAATGCAGGCTTAGTTTATTATTATTATTTTTTTAACAGCTGGGTGTGGTTGCTCACACCTATAATTACTTGGGAGGTGGAGGCAGGAGGATGAGGGGTTCAAGGCCAGCCTGGACTTCATAGTGAGTTCCAGGCAGCTTGGGTTTCATGAGACCCTGATTCAACAAAACAAAACAACGTGTTTTTTAAAGTTGCGCTGGAGGTGTGTCTCAGTAGCTGGGCACTTTGCCTATCTTAATGTGCAGCTCCAAGTTTGATCTCTAGTATGGAGGGAAAAAATTAAAATTAGAATTTAATTAATTCTAGGATATTTAAAGATAAAAATCACTTTCTGATGCTTAAAGTATTTATTTTCTAATAAAGTGAGAGACACAGCTCAGTTGGTTGAATGCTTGCCTAGCCTGCACAAAGCCCTGGGTTCCGAGTGTAAACATGGTGTGGCGGATACCTGGAATGCCAGCACTTGAGAGCGGAGACAGAAAGATCAGTTCAGGGTTGAGCCAGGCGTGGTGGCGCACATCTTTAATCCTAGCACTCAGGAGGCAGAGGCAGGCGGATCTCTGAGATTGAGGCCAGCCTGGTTTACAGAGCAAGTTTTAAGACAACCAGGGCTACACGGAGAAACCCTGTCTCGAAAAGCAAACAACAACATGAGCAAAAAAATTTAAAGTCATCCTCAGATGGGGTTTGGTTCAAACAAAACAAAACAAAACAAAAAAACCAAAAAAAACAAAACAAAAGCGGAAAAAGACAAATCATTGATGTTTTGCCTGAGTGTATGTCATGTGAGGATGTCAGAAGCCCTGGACCTGAAGTTACAGACAGTTGTGAGCTGCCATGTGGGTGCTGGGAATTGAACCTGGGTGCTCTGGAAGAGGAGCCACTTCTCTTAACCTCTGAACCAACTCTCCAGACCTCTTCTCTTTTCTTGATAATAAAAATTTAAAACAAAAAGACAAAACCAAAACATATTCATAGTCAGACGTTGGAAAAGTCCACAAAAATCACATATCAAAATTATCTGTAGTTCTACCTTCTGGTGCGTCAGCTTTTTTATGTGACTTCCCAGCCCTTTCTGCACAAACAGGCCACACCCTCAAATGCCTGTGTTAGATAAACAGACGTGAAGTTACCATTTTCAAGACCAAAGCTGGTCGGACATTGACACCTGGTAGATTGGGGGTTATTTTAAGTGCTGGGGACCTTGCCGGCCTTAACCTACTGTTTGCCTCTTATAGCTGCCGTACATTTTTCTTTGCCACAAATGACCCCCTGGATGTGTTGGGAGCAGTCAGCATAGCTCAGCAGCCAGGTGGGGCTGAGGGACACAGATACTTAGTATAGTTGACAGCTAGCATCCAGGGCTCTGGGCCCAGGGGTTTCTCCTTTTGTCCCTTTAAGCCTGCCTATCTTCGTCCGTCCGCAGGCAGCTCAAGAAGCCGAGGCCATCCAGGAGGAGATGAACGAGAAGATTGAACGGCTCAAGGCCGAGCTGGTAGTGTTCAAAGGGCTCATGAGTGACGTAAGTGGTGTGGCCATCACCCTAGGCATCATGACTTCCCTTGACCCATCATGCCACATGCTTCATTCACTCCGAGGCTCGAGCTCGGCTTATAGTTACAGTCGTGGCTGGCTAATTTGTTCCGATGAGGGGATGCATCGGGGACCAGGTGCCTCCCTGCCCTCCCCACTTTGCTTCCCTGTGTTTGAATAGAGTTGCTTTAACCTGCTGCTTAACCCATCGCCCTCCTCGGGGACCCTGACCCTGTATGTGTGGCTCGGCTCTCCCCAGGTCGCCATATGGCGACCTCGGTGTCTGCAGAGCACAGGTGACCAGATGGTCTCGGCTGTGCCAACCCAAGGGATTTCAGGCTCAAGGAACCCACCCTTCTGTAGGGTGTCCTTGTTAGGTTGGGAATGGCTGGTGTGTGTGTCTCCTTGGCCATCCAGGGCTCTGCTGAATGACCGACCATGGGTGGGAACGGCTCTTAGCAGCATAGGCCTCCTCGACTCTGGGTCCTGAGTTTCTTGCCATCTTCACGCGGTAGGCAGTCTGCCAGGAGAGGCCACCGAAAGAAGGAGCTTGAATTTGGCGACTCAGCCTGGCTCAGCTCCTGGCTTTCAGGGACATGTAGTTGAGAGTGTGGTTGGAAGAAGAAGCTGTGGGGCCAGGTGAAGGCCACCTGTGGGGCTAGGTGAAGGCCACCTTGGGTGGCCTTCACTTGGGTGCAGAGGGAACCCTTGTTCTTTCTATGTGACCCCCCACTGTCACGTGTAGCAGGAATTGAGAGAGAGAGAGAGAGAGAGAGACAGACAGACAGACAGACAGACAGACAGAGCGTGCTGCTGAGGCAAGCATGCTGTTGGGGACAGTGGGGCATGAAGGTGGGAACGGAAGGGGAATCTGTGTTTTGTGTGTGTGTGTGTGTGTGTGTGTGTGTGTGTGTGTGTGTGTGTGTGTGTGTGTGTGTGTGTGTGTGTGTCCGTCCCTGCCCATGCGCGCTGGGGAACTAAACCCAAGGCGTTGGCCTTGTTAGGCAGGTGCTCTTTCACTGCACATCACCCCCAGCCTTGGAAGGATGCCTTTCAACAGTCACAGTGGTCTTGCTTGTCTTTTGCTCCAACGAAACCAGCATTGCTGTGCCCTGCATCCTTGAGGGGGACCAGCACACACAGCCTCACATCTTCCTTCCTCAAGTCCCCAAGTCCCTTCCCACTCTGAGCAGTGCTGACCAACCTTCCTCCCTCAGGAAAGATGCAACACCCTCCCCAGCTAACTCCAGGGGCTCCCCCACTTCCTCCTCATGCTTGCTCCATCCCTCGCTCACGTAACCCCTGCTGTCCTCCCTGCAGCCCATGACAGACCTGGACACAAAGATCCAAGAAAAGGCTATGAAAGTGGACATGGACATCTGCCGCCGAATCGATATCACGGCTAAGCTGTGCGATGTCGCACAGCAGCGGAACTCGGAAGACGTGTCCAAGATCTTCCAGGTGACCAGGGCCAGCCCCCCCACCCTCGCTCACCAGTCTCCACCTCAGCCTTCAGCCCCTTAGAACAGCTCTGACTTCCACCACACCCTGTCGACTCCTCTTTCCCTCCACATTTCACTCACCCGCCATCCTGAGAATCACCTGACCCTCTGACCTCCTGTAGGGAAACACAAACTTGGGGCTTTGTAGTGTACAGCTGAGGAGACTGAGACCTTGGGGGCTGAAGGGGGGGATGATAGGACATGGTAGAACCTGCTGGAACCCAGATCTCCCAGTCCTCCAGCATGTGTCCTCAGGCACACTCTATGCGCATTGCTTTCCATGTAGCCTTTTTCTCTGAGACCCCATATTGGTTCCCATAGTGATGGAGTCCTGCCCAGGCCATGGAGAGCCCTGACAACTGAGCTTCAGGATTCCCAGAGAGAAGCTGTTAGCTTTTGCCTACTTCTCATTTTCCGAAAGGGTCTCTGTATACGCATCCCCCCACCCACTCCCCAGATTTCCCATGCAAGGGACAAGGTGGTCGGTTGGCATCAATGTTCAGTTCTGGAGAGGGACTGGGTGTGGTCCTGCTGACCGGGACATGCGCCATTCTCTGGAGATTTGGGTCAGAGTTTGGCCTGTGCTTTAGCCCAGGGCAGTGCAGTGTGTTGTTGCTTTCTGTGTGTGACTCTGGACATAGTTGGGGGAGGGCGGGGCCTTCCCCAGCCCTTTCTCCATCTCATGCCTTCTTGCTGCCTTCTGAGGGACTGATAGCTGAGGGGAGCTATGCAGCCCTCATTTGCTTGGGTCTTGTCTGCTTGGAGCAGAGCTTGGTGAACCCTCCGTGCCTTTGCTTGTAAAAGGAAGGGTCTGGAAGCATTCAGTTCCTTTGACCTTTGTCAGGGTTTCTTGGTCGCTCTGGCTGGCTTTGAGACATCCCAGGTGATGGTGCCTTGGTCTGGCTTTCCCTTGTTCCAAATCATGGGGCTGCTTTTCTGGTGATGAGCGAGCTGAGCTGGCCCCATCACCAGGCCTCCCAGGGCAGGTCTTGGTCCCTGTGTCTGTGTTCTTCACCCTGCATGTTTCATGCTTCCTGCTTCCCGCTAACGCCGCCTGCTTCATAGAGGACCTATGCAGCTCCCTGCGGTGGTGGCTGGCCCCAGCCATACTCCATCCACTCCTTGGGACACTGGCTCCCTTCCAGACTCACCCCAACTCTTCACCCCAGCCAAGCACGCCACTTACCTTGGTCTCTTCCTTCCCTGTCCAGGTGGTCCCGAAGAAGAAAGATCGTAAGGTGGCTTCGGATGATGACATCTCTGAGCAGGATGGGGAGGTAAATCGGTTCTCAGATGAGGAGGTCGGCTCCATGAACATCACGGATGAGATGAAGCGCATGTTTAACCAGCTGTGAGTACCCAGGCCGTCCAGCCGGGGGTGTGTGTGGGGGGGGGGGGTCGGGGAGGGAACATTACCGGTGGCTGGGCTGGGAAGAGCCCCAGATGTGATGTGTTCTGGAAGAATCTGGATTCTTCATGTATGTGAGTGTGGATGCACAAAAGTGAGAGAGTGATCTTGGGTGTGATTTCTCAGGTGCTGTCCACCGTGTTTCTTGGAGTCAGGGTCTCTCCTTAGCTTGGGGCTTGCTGGTTAGTCTAAGCTGGCCGGCCAGTGAGCCCTGGGATGCCGCCCATCCTCCTCCCCAGTGCTGGGGTTACAAGTGTTCACCACCAGACCAGGCTGGCCCAGAACTCACGGGTCCACCTGCCTCTGCCTCCTAAGGGCTGGAATTAAAGGCGTGCCCCACCACTGCCTGGTGGTGCCATACCTGGCTTTTTAGTGTGTTTTCTGGGGCTTGAACTCAGGACCTCATTATACTTGTGAGGGAAGCACTTTACTCACCAAGCCGTATTTCCAGTCCCAGATTCTTTTTTTTTTTTTTTTTCAATGTATTTATTTATTTTTAAATGTTATGTATTTTTGTAGTATGAATGTTTTGCCAGCATGTATCTCTGTTTGTCACATGTGTGCCTGATTTCTGTGGAGGTCAAGAGAGACCATCGGATCCTCCAGAACAGGAGTTATAGAAGGCTGTGAGCCACTGTGCGGGTGCTGGAATCAAACCTAGGTCCTCTGCAAGAGCAGCGGCAAGTGCTTTTAACCACTGAGCCCCTATCTTCTTATTATTTTTATTTTATGTGTGTATATTGCCTACATGTATGTCTGTGCACCATGTGTGTGCCTGGTGCCTATGGAAAGCAGAAGAGGTAATCAGATCCCCAAGGGTTGGAGTTACAGTTACGAGCCACCGCGTAGGTTCCCAGTTGAACTTGGATCCTCTGGAAGAACAACCAGTGCTCTTAACAGCTGAGCCATCTTTCCAACCGCTGGGTTCTTTATTATTATCAGGGTCACTATTAACCTTTTGAAGGCTCAGAGGGGGCTCAGCAGTATGTGACAGACTTGGGACTCATACCGCAATCTGCCTCTCAGCAGCAGTCCCTCACCAGGAGATGCTGGCTGAGTGGCAGGGTCTGGCCTGAGTGTACAGATGATTGGCAGAGCCAGCTGGTTCCAGGCCTTGGAAGGGGTGTGTGTGTGTGTGTGTGTGTGTGTGTGTGTGTGTGTGTGTGTGTGTGTGTATGTATGTGTGTGTGTGCTGTCTGTGTGCGTGTGTGTGCTGTCTGTGTGCAGGCTTGGTGATGTCACATTGGTAGCTTAGACTTTGTCATGCCACCAACACCCTACCAAACCCTATAGAGCATTTGTGTGCCAAAACCCACTGAATAGACTGCCCCGGGGCTGGGGTGACACTGTGGCCTTGGCCTATTTGGTGCTTTGTTCTGAAATGTGATCCATTTTTAAGTGTAATCCCTACAGTACCCCAAGGTGGGATGGGGTGATGGGGTGAGGACTCTAGGTGAGTCAGCGGCAAGGCTGGGAACCCCTTGCTCTTGGGCACCTGGACTCTGCAAGCTCAGCCCTATCCCAGGTGGCAGCATCTAGAGATCAGGCCACCGGCTGCGTGAGGGAAGCACTTCAGGGGCGCACAGTGGGGCGGAGCCAGGCCCGTGTGTGTTTTGTGTGTGTGTGTGTGTGTGTGTGTGTGTGTGTGTGTGTGTGTGTGTGTGTGTGTGTGTGTGTTTCAGTACTTTGTCCCCTCAGCCGAATTCTGCTTGGAAGAGATGCCTGCCTTCTGTCTGCTCCCTCTTTGGCTTTAGCTAGGTGCTCAGGATGAGCAGAGTGGTATTGGGAATTCCTCCCCTGATACCGGATATCTCCTTTCAAAAAGACCCTACCCGAGGCTGGACGTTTGCTGTCGCTCATGGCAAGAACTCCCCTCGGCTCTTGGTTCATCTTTCACCTTGAGCCTCCCTCCAGATCTCACGTTCTCACTTTTGCTGACAAGAGGACATCCTTCCCCACCTTTTTTGGTTTTGTTTCTGAGAGAGGGCTCATATAGCCCAGGCTAGCCTCAAGCTTGCTATGTGTTCTCGAATGACCTTGAACTTCTGATCTTCCTGCCTCTACCCCTCTGAGTATCAGGACTCACGCCTGGTTTATTCAGTGCTGGGGGTCAAACCCAGACCTTCCCCGCCATGTGTGATAGGCAGGCAGGTTGTTAGCTCTAAGCAGCTTCACAAGCCTGCCT
Source organism: Acomys russatus (assembly GCF_903995435.1). NCBI lineage: Eukaryota > Metazoa > Chordata > Mammalia > Rodentia > Muridae > Acomys > Acomys russatus. Next base: position 34,092,920 of record NC_067165.1, read on the forward strand.
CCGGGTTGCTTAGCAACCAATGACATTATCACCTGCTGCCAGGTGTGTGCCAAACTATAAAAGCGCCAAACTGCCACCTTGTCTGTCTCTTACTTTGTCTCTCTTTCTCTCTCCCCCCACCCCCCAGCTGCCAGGGTATGTCTTTGTCTCCGTTCCCCTGGGTTGCCCCCCTTCCGTCTCTCTCCATGCGTCTACAATAAATCTTATACCTTGTGTGTTGTGTGGTGCATATTTAACACAAGCGCTCTCTCCTCAGCCCCACCCCTAGGCTTTTGAAAAGAAATGTGGCTTGGGTCCAGGTTTTCTCAGTGTTGCTCTGGGGATTCCTGAGCCTTAGCCATTGTTGGATGCTCAGACACCCCAAATCCCCTTCCTTTTGTAGAATAAACGGGCTCCTTGGAAGAAATCAATTATCTGTATTTTCATGAAGTTCTCAGGGGATTGTTAATCTGGGCAGAAATGAGGTGCAGTGCAGAGATACCCATCCAGGGAGCTGAGTTGGGGGCACCTTTGGCGAGGGGCTCCCTCTTGGGTGTGGAAAAAGCATTTAGCTGTGGTAATGCAGAAGAGATCCCTCATGTGGTGGACACTGGAGCGTTGACAGGGTTCAGTGGCTAATTAAAATTGTCTGGCTTTAAAGTTGCCTAAGTAAAAAATAAAAATAATTATTTGATTGCCCCCTACCCCTATCCCGTTGCTCTAGCTGGTGTTAATGACGATTCCATGAGTTTTTTCTTCCCACTTGATATCTCCATGAGCATGTGGTCCAACCCCACCCCAAGCCAGTTCTAGTGAGTTCTTTGAATGACACTCGTGTCATAATCCTGTTTTGTTTTGATCCAAATCAGTGGCGTGGGCTTCAGACCAAGGATGAGAGGAGGATTTTTAACTTCCAAGATCTTGGGTGGGGGGGGGAGAGCGGGGGTTCTTTCCGTCTCTGCTCTCATTCATCTTCCTGTCTGTTCAGGCTAGCCATCCCTCAGTGGGGCTTTCCTTCAGATCTCAAACGCTGGAAAGGAAGTGAAGTCAGTAGTAGACTGTGTGATGTGCTGATAGGTGGACCCCAGGGCCTCAGAATCTCCTCCTCCTCCAATATCTTCCATCTGCGACCGCCCCCACCCCCCCCCCCCCGCCAGCTTTTTTCCTGACTCACGGGCGCCACCTACAGGCTCCTACAAGAATTGCTGTTGGGCAAGGGAACCTGCCTGACCTACATCTAGGGGGCGCTCTAGGAAGCTTTTTTTTTTTTTTTTTTTTTTTTTTAAATCAGAAATCTCTCTGTGTCACTGCCATTTGGTCCCCAACTCATACCTTTGTTTATTGATGTAGAGCAGAGCTCTAAAAGAGCCGGGAAAGAATGGAGAATGAGGAAGCATAGACAATGGGAGAACCCCGGCATGGAAGTCTGCAGACCTTCCTGTGCCACTGACGTAAACTCATAGCCCAGCACGGCATGGTGGTCCAAGCGTGTAATCCCACGGGCTTTCTTTTTTTCTTTCTTTCTTTCTTTTTTTTTTTTACTTCGTTTTGAGACAAGGTTGCTCTTGCTCTATGTAGCACTGGCTGGCCTAGAAGTTGCTATGCAGGCCAGGCTGGTCTGGAACTTTCAGAGAACTACCTGCCTCTGCCTCCAGAGTGCTGGGATTAAAGGTGTGTGCCACCACATCCAAAAAATGGAATGGTTTTTAAAGGGGGCCCCAGTTGGAGTAATCCCAAATTGCATCTTGGGAATTGGTCCTGGGGAAAAAAAACCATGTATAATTAACCTCTTTCCTCTCTATGCTAGCTAACAGAAAAGGCTTCAATGTCACTTAGATATTTATTTTAAACCTAATGTTAGCATATATCCATTCAGAAGGACAGCCAGTCTTTCCTACACACAGTGGTGGTTTGGGGCAAACGCATTTCCTTTTGAGCCCTGGTCTCCTCATCTGCAAAATGTGAGGAGTGTGGTTGTATTGCCTTGCTCAACCTTGGGGGCAGAGGCAACCATTCTTCTTTTGACTAGAAGCACGTCTAAAGGGCGGGGGGGGGGCAGGGAGAGAGAGGGAGAGAGAGAGAGAGAGAGAGAGAGAGAGAGAGAGAGAGAGAGAGGGAGAGAGAGAGAGATTGATTTTATTTATGCATTTATGCATATGAGTGTTTTGCCTGCATATATGTCTGTGTCTGTGTGCTATGTGCATGTAGTGCCTATGGAGTCCAGAAGAGGGTGTTGGGGCCCCTGGAACCTATGTTAACAGACAGGTTTTTGTTTTGTTTTGTTTTTGCCCTTTCTAGGCATGATTTCTCTGTCCTGGACTTGATTTGTAGACCAGGCTGGCCTCAAAATCACAGAGATCCGCCTGCCTTTGCCTCCCCAAGTGCTGGGATTACAAGCATGCAACACCATGCCTGGGCTGTTAACAGACAGTTTTAAGCTGCCACGTGGGTGCTGGGAACTGATCTCTAGTCCTCTGCAAGAGCAGTAAATGCTCTTCTTTGCTTCACCATCTCTCCAGCCCTTGGGGGATTTTTGAGACAAAGTTTTATATATAGCTCAAGCTGATTGGAACTCACTATATAGGCAGGCTGGCCTTGAACTTGACCCTCCTGTCCCACCCTCCTCAATTCTGGGATTATATACATGAACCACACTGCTCTTGACCTAAAACTGGACTTCTAATCGTGCAAACACATTCTGCATTCTGAAAGACTAAAGTTCTTTTAGGATAATTGACCTTTTGGCTACCGCCCACCTTTCTTGAGGTCACCCATGGGTGCACACTCACTGGGGAAGGTGCCCCTTTCCGTCCTCTGTATGCACCCCAGGAGCCTGTATTCTGTTCAGTCATGCCCTCTGATGTCACCCACAGGCGGGAGACCTTTGATTTTGATGACGACTGCGACAGCCTGACGTGGGAAGAGAATGAAGACACACTGCTGCTATGGGAGGATTTTACTAACTGTAACCCCACCATTGACCTGCAGGGCGAGGTGAGCCTAAGAACTGACTTCTCTGGGGTGGGAGGGGGTGTTCCTCTGTCCCACGATCCCTCATCCTTGCCCCTTCCCATGGAGCCTTGCTCCCCAGCTAAAATGTCCCTTTGGTCTCCCCAGCAAGAAGAAAACTTGGGCAACTTGATTCATGAAACTGAATCCTTCTTCAAGACGAGAGACAAGGAGTACCAGGAGACAATAGGCCAGATCGAGGTGAGCGCTCAGGCTGCAGGATCTGCTACAGCGTCTCCTGGGGGCTGCATAGCTGAGCTCCTGGGCCATCAAGTGCTCATGGAAATGCAGGCTTGCAAAAACCTGCAAGCAAGGGGGAGTCAGGAGCCTAGAATTGCACACCTATCCTTATTAAGGTGTTAGTTTCCTAATCTGGAAAATCGAGCCGTGATTCCTGCCTTCCCTAAAGAGGCTGAGGCAGGAGAATGCCAGTCACAGGCTCATCCAATGCCTAGCATCATTTGACGTCACTCAGAAGTCAGCCCTGCTCATCCTTACTTCCTTTAAGGACCCATACAGAGGAGGAAATCATATCCAAAGAGGCTAAGTCGCTATTCCACAGTTTCCCAGTCAGGAAGCAGCAATCACGAGAGTGTGCTTGGCCACTGCTACACAAGAGTTAGCGCTCTTACTCTGTTGGAGAAGGAGAAGCCCACACTCCTCCCTCCTCCCTGGAGGAGCAGGTGCCGTGGTACAGGAGAAGGCTCAGAGACTTGAAGAGTTCCCTGTTCTAGTCCTTAACACGCTTCCCAGAGATGCTGAGCAGAGGGAGGTGCCCCAGTCAGACAGGGTGGGGTGGGGTGCCCTTAGCTGGACAGCCCTCCTCTGGGGTTGCTAAGCAACCATTCCCCCTTTGACCAAAAGCATGTCTAAAGAATATTGACTGGGGTGTGCAGAGAAGGAGGGTCGATTCCCCACAAGGCAGGGCCTGGATGGTGCCACCACTGAGGAGGAGAGGAGGAGGGCGGTGGCGGCAGCTGCCGGAGGTAACCTGACAATGGCGGCTTCCCCCTCCCCCCACCTTTATTCTCCACTGACTCCTTCCAGCTGGAGCTGGCCACAGCCAAGAGCGACATGAACCGACATCTGCATGAGTATATGGAGATGTGCAGCATGAAGCGAGGTCTGGACGTGCAGATGGAGACCTGCCGCAGGCTCATCAAAGGCTCTGCAGACAGGTGCGGCCAGCGCTCCTCCTGCCCCACCCCCTGCCCCACCCCCGCCCCCTGCACGCCCCCTGCCCCGCCCCCCCCCCACCGGGTTCCAGAGTGGGGCCTTAGAGAGACCTTAGCAACGTGTCTTCATTCTCCTCCCCTGACAGGCTGTCACAGTCATGTGCCCAGCCATCCATTCATCCATCACCCAGGCCCCCCAATATGAGCATACCTACCATGTGCTAGATGACTTATGTACGTTTTTGTATGTACACCGTCTCACCGAGTTTTTATAAAAAGGAGGGAAAAAAAAATCAACCCATCAGATAGTTGTTGGAGGCCCGCTGTGTGTGAGACCATCTGGGTTAGTGTTCTGTTTACGCGATAAAGCACCCTGACCAAAAGCAAGTTGGCTTACACTGTCCGCACTGCAGTCCAATGCTGAGGGAGGTCAGGGCAGAACCTGGACTCAGGAACTGGAGCAGAGGCATGGGAGGACTGCTGCTTGCTCAGCCTGCTTTTTATACCATCCAGGACCACCTGTCCAGCGCAAGTGGCATCACCCCCAGTGGGCTGGGCTCTCTCTCACATCAATCATTAGTTAAGAAAACGCCCCCTTAGACGTTGTGCCTGCGGGCCAGTCTGATGGAGGCATTTTTTTCTTAGCTGAGGTTCTTTCTTCCCAGATGACGTTGGCTTTGTGGCAGGCTAACCAAAAGCTATCCAGCACAAGGTCCCACTCTGCCTTTGGGGAGTGTAGTCCCCAATTATCTAAGGTGGGGGTGCTGGAGGCGGGCAGGGCGCACCTCACTGTTGCTGAAACGCTTCCTCCTTTCTCATCTTTCAACCCAGCCCCCATGGGTCTGCCCCTCGGAGACCAGCATGTGTCCCATGTGGAGTGCAAAGGCAGACGCCCTTCAGAATATGCGAACTTGTTGGGGGACAGACACCTAGATAATAGGATGGGACTGCAGGGCACAGAACTAATTGTCACTGTGTATGAGGGAGCAGTGGCTGTATAGGAAACAGTGTAGGAGAGAAGAGGCTGTACCTTCCAACTCTTCTTTGCTCATGGACTCCTCTAGAACCCACTGGCATCATAGGCAAGGGGAACTGCTTGCCAGAGACCCCCTCAGGCACCGTGACTGAGCCCAAACTGAAACCCCGGGTTGTTTCCTCTAGCGTGTGTCGTCTCCCAGATGCTCTGTTATCTGGGGTTTACTGGGTACCACTTTGTGCTCAGACCAGGGAGAATGAATGGGTACAGCGTACAGAATCAAGCTGAACCCATGACCCCCTCGCTCCCAAAGACAAGTCACACACTAGACTAAGCAGTAGCTAGGGCAGGAGTCCCAAAGAATTCCAAAAGCCATAGGCAGCTCCTGGGACCTATAGGAGCTGGAGGAAAGCATACCCTGGCCAGCGGTCATGGCAGGAGCCCCTCAGAGTAGATCTTTTGAGTTTTTGTTTCGTTGCTGCTGAGAGTAGACCCCAGGGCCTTGTGCACACTAGACAAAATGTTCTGCTCACCCCATCCCCTTAGGATAGTTTTTTCTTTTTCTTTTTTTTTTTTTCCCCCAGTTTTTCGAGACAGGGTTTCCTCTGTGTAGCCTTGGCTGTCCTGGGCTCGCTCTGTAGACCAGGCTGGCCTTGAACTCACAGCAGTCCTCCTGCCTCTGCCTCCCGAGTGCTGGGGTAGGGTAGGTTTTTACAGGCGTGACTGCCCAGAGTTCCTGGTCCTGGGCTGGCAGGGGCTCCGCTGCTCTCTGAAAATCTTGTCCTTCTTCTGCGCTTTGCAGGAATTCACCGTCCCCCAGCTCTGTGGCCAGCAGCGACTCAGGAAGTACAGATGAAATCCAGGATGACCTCGAACGGGAGGCGGATGTGGAGCCCATGGTCAGCTGATGACGGAGGCCCCTGCGCATCTGGAGGTCCCCAGCCTCCTGTCCCCACTGAGCCGTAAGGGCTCCTCCTCGAACCTGGGCTCCAGTCCTCGCCACACAGACTTCTGTCCTTCCTTCTCCGGAGGCCCAGAGGGGACCGCTGCTTCCTTCCTACACCGCCCACCACCCACCCACGGAATGGTGCTGTCGATTTTCTATTGTTCTCCACATCACAAATGCAGACTTCTGTGCGACGATGCAGTGCAATTGTGCCTTCTCCCTTAAGCTGAGCCACTTTGAGCTCCAAAGAACTCTTCCTAGCAGGTGTTTTGTTTTGTTTTGTTTTTTTAATACAAAACTCTGAGGTGAGGGCGGGTCCTGGGGTGTGGTATCTTTTGGTTTTCTCCCTCCCACCTGCTTCTCTGATTGGCCATGAGCTTTGCCCTCCCTCTGTCTATGCCGGCCCTGACTAGAAGTCTAGTCAGTGGCCATTTGGTGGGATCTGCCTTCCCAAGGAAGGAGGCTATTTATTTCCAGACCTGAGTGAGGAAGATTTCTCAACACTTCCTGACTCACTGAAAGAGAGAGAGGTGGATGGAATGGAGGGAGGGAAGACCAAAAAAAAAAAAAAAATTTTTTTTTCTTTCTTCTTTTGGATCTAGTGGCGATGTGTTGGGGCAAGGCACTGTGGGGGAAGGTAAAGCCTCACTGTGTTTAAACTATGCAAAAAACAAAAACTAAAAGCAGCTTGCCTTATATCGCTGGGAAAGGCAGGCCCCCTCCCAGACTCTCGGGAACTGGGAGGGAGGCCAAGGTTAGCATGAGACCCTCATAGCCTCTGAGGGTGAGCAGTGGATTTGAGGGTGGTCCCATTCCGATTGCCGGTGAGGCCTGCATTCTGTAAGCTGGCCTACTGGCCTGTTGGCTTTCTTGGGGACCTCTGTGGGGGGGGTGGGGGGGTGGGGGGTGGTGGTCTTTTATTCTCCTGATGACTTGATGTTCTTTCCCGCCCTCTCCGCCACCTGCCAGGTTCCACAGTTGTAATTTCTCTGTGAGAAAGTATGAACGGGGCCAGGCCTGGTACCCACTCCGTCCGCCATGGCGCCATCTTGGTCCTCCATTGTCTCTCTGGCTGGACAAAAGCCTTGTGAGGGAAGAGGAGGCAGGTGGTGAGGCTGCTGGCAGGCTGGTGGTCGCCGGAGAGAAGCCCCAAGTGAGGGCCGCCCTCATTCATATGTAGGCTTTTCCCATACTCAACGTGGCTGGACTCTTGTGGCATCACTCTGAGCCAGTGTTTCCCCAAGGGTCCAATGGGCCTGAATTAAAGGGGCCATAAAACAGAGCATCCATCTAGTCTCAGCAGGGAACTCACGTATCAATCAGGTTTTATTTTTATTTTTTTATTTGTTCTTATTTTTGTGGTTTTGATGGCCTGTTGTTTTTATTGACCCAGCAGCTCCCTCTGGAGGTCAAAGGAACAAAATGTACGCAGGGATCAGAACCCATGGCCCTCTGAGGCCTGTGTGTTGAAGGGCAGGGGACTCTGGGCTGGAGCCATAGTGGTACCCAGATCATCCTCTGCATCCTTGTCTCTCAGTGTCCCCATCTGTTTTGCATTTAGAACCAGTGTATATAATAGGCGTATGTATGTATAGAGGAGAGAGAGAGGATGTTTGTTGGTGACTTCTTAGTGTAATTTATCTGGATTTATTTGGTGGCCTTTCTCATGTGTGTTCACCATGGTGTGGGGGAAGGGGCATCCCATCAGTTCCTCTGTTGCCTGGCTGCAAGGATTCACTCATCATCATCTCCTGATGGCCAAAAGGTCCCTTCTGGCAGGTACTTGGAGGGACAACGGTTTGGGAAGAGACCTAGCCCCTTTCCCCACCCCCACCCCCTTCCTTACCATCCCTTCTTCTAAAGGTTACAGGGTTCATTTGCTCCCGGTTAGTATTACTGTGTATTGATGATGTTATTGTTTTGTTTTTATTTTAACCAAAGGGTATCAGTGCCCACTGGGCCTGGACCTTAGCTGCTGTAAAGATTTCCGTTTCCATGAGGGCAGGAAGGTGGCTGCCCCCATGGGTCTCCTCGGCTGAGGCTGGGGAAGGTATCCATCCAGTGGTAGAGTCTAGGAGTTGGGCAGGCAGAGTAGTAAGCCGGCCCTTAATTGTTCTTCAAGGTGGTGGTGGGGTGACACTTATCTCTAGAGTTAAGACAGTAAGCAACAGTATAAACATTTGGGGTGATGAAGGTTACCCTGGAAATTGGTGTTCTCTGGTATTGTTTTTGCTTTCCCAACTGTATACATAGCTCATTTGTCTAGATGAGAAAGGTGGGCTCCAGTAGGTTCCTTTCTGCCTGCTGGCTTTCAAAGCCTGCTTTCTCTTGGGGAGTGAAGTGCTGAGGCAGGAGGATGAGAGAAGAAGAGCAAGGGAGTGGTAGATGTGCCTCTTGCGCTGGTTCAGGGGTCTGGGCCTGGCCTCCTCTTTGTTTTTTGTTTGTTTATCTGTTTGTTTGTTTTGAGTTCGTTGCCAGTGGGCCCTGCTCGTCCCCTCACTGTGAGCCCACAGCTTGCCAAGAAAGACCCCAACCGCTAGCTGGGGCAGCACCTGCCCAGTCTGGATGAACTTGTCCATCCTTGTTAAACTTGTACATAATTCCTTTTGAGTTTTCTATTTCTGAGCCCAGTGTCATATTGACACTGGTGTTTCAGGGCTTCTCCGATGGGCTCTCCATGTTGCCCTTGGTCACGCTCTTAGTTTAGGGGTCGCGGACATAGCATGGCAGGGAGACAGCATCCTTTCAGGTCCCTGGTCGGTCACGAAACACACACACACACACACACACACACACCTCTCACACTCCACTAAGACTCAAAAGGAGAAAGATGGGGAAGAGGTGTTATCTCCCTGTGGCAGTGTGCCTGAAAGGCATGTCCACTTTGGACTTTGTTCTGGAGGTAGAGCTCAGATGGGCTATGGAGAATGAAACCACATTGACTTGGGGGTGGGAGGAGAGGGAGCAGGCTTAGGGATAAAATAAGGTGTAATTTAAGCTAAACGTATTCTATTTATAAAGCAAGAGACTCTATTTTTATGAAAGGAAAAGGTTTTTAATTTAGGGTAGGCAGTCATGGTGGCACTGGCATTGGATGAGATAGGGTAGGCATTGCCGCGGATGAGACAGCGCCATGCTTGTTGACTCGGGTGTACAATCATCAGTTCCTCTCTCCTCACCTTGCCTTCTTCCGTCTGTCTTCATTGGACATCTTGCACACAGCTGGGGTTGGCAGTGACTTCCCTCTTTCCTCAGCCCTCAGCTCCTTGGAAAGGAGCTGTGGGGTGGGGGTAGGGGTGCAGGTGGGCTGTGGGAAACTGAGGGTGGGGGAGAGGTGCTTCAGATGTCCCAACTCCCTTTTGGCAAGACCTGCTCCCCCACTCAGCTGTGTGGAGAGAGAAGGGAAGTGCTGTGGGCGGGGCTGGGGCCTACTGCCTCTGAAGTTGTCAGGCAGCTGCAAGAGCTCAGGGACCAAGAGCTCAGTCCTGTCTGTGTCCACTCCAGGCCAAGGTCGAGCTTGCAGTCTTTGTTCCCTGGATGAAGGATCAGGGCACTGGAGGGTTTCCTCAGACCTGGCTCCTCTCTCTGGGACCCCTAGCTTGGCGTTTGAAGGGTGGTGACCAACCTAGAAAGGGGTGTGGGGAGGGGTCTGAGCCAAGCTCCTCTCTGGGAGGGGATTTCTCCAGGCTCAGCATGGGCTGTTCGTGAATCTTAGGCAAACCTCTTACCTTTCCAGCTCCCTCCCAAGCTCTCAAAGAAATGTGGTGAATTCCCCACCATGACCCCTTTATGTACATTGTAGCATCTACCTGGTTTTTAGTCCCACCCTATCCCACGGTTGCTGTATCTGTCAGCTGGGTCTAAAAATCACCGGGAGGGGTTTGTACTCATTAAAGACTACTGACCCTACCAGAAAACCAACCTGTTTACTGTACTGTTGTAAATATTGTGCCCTTTATATCCTGTATATTGGCTTCTTTTAAATAAAATGTCTCAGAACAGATGGTGTCTGCATCTTTGTGTCCTGGTGGTTGTAGGAGGGTAAGAAGACTAAAGCAAACTTATTAACCAATCAGTGAGAAGATAGGGAACTGCCTATTTACATCTCACAGTAAGATCTTCCAGAATGCCAACCATTGGTGGCCTAGGCAGGTGGATCTCAAGGCCAGCCTGGTCTACAGAGTGAGTCCTAGGACAGCCAGGGCCACACAGAGAAACCCTGTCTCAAACCAACCAACCAACCAACCAACCAACCAACCAACCAACCACCCAAAACCAAACCAAGCAACCAACCATCCAATCAGACAAAACCCTCAAAACCAAACTAAAACAAAAAAAAAAAAACAGAAAAACCTCCCAGGAGATAAAGCAGGAAGGATTTGGATGGAAGAGACCCCGAGAAATCCCAGGCTAATTAATTGGTGCTATGTGTGGTGTGAAATTGAGGTCCCACCAGCTACAAAGCCCCCACTTCACAGTCCTCCCCAGGGTGTCTTACAAGGACTTGCTGGACTCTGGATTTGATACTGTCCACTGTTCTCGTTGCTTTTTACTAATGGCCGCATTCAAAGGTAGCATCACTCTGCTGTGAACCGCCTTCTCAAGGACGAAGAGAAACCGCCACGTGGCCGTATGTGTGTGGTGCCCCTTTGCCTCTCAGATCTCCCAAAGTGTCTTAAACGGTGTGATTGGGAGGAAAAGGAGAAGCCCAAGTTGACAGGGATGTTCAAGGTGGGTATTTTACAGAAGAGGAAACCAAGGCCCAGAGGGGCTGGACTAGAGAGGTTTTTATATTAACTTGAGTTAAGCTGGAGGCATCTGAAAGGAGGAACCAAACTTGAGAAAATGCCTCCAAAAGATCAGGCTGTGGGCAGGCCTGTAGGGCACTTTTTCTTTCCTTTTCTTCCTTTTTTTTTTTTTTTTTTTTTTTTTTGCTTGTTTGCAACAGGGATTCTCTGCATAGCCTGGAACTCATTATGTAGACCAGGTTGGCCCCAAATTCAGAGATTTACCTGTGTCTACCTTCCAAGTGCTGGGTTCAAAAGCATATGCCACCACTGCCCATTTAGCAGTGACTGGTGTGGAAGGGCCCAGCCCCTTTTGGATGGTGCCACCCCGAGGCTGGTGGTCCTGTGTTCTGTAAGAAAGCAAGCTGAGCAAGCCAGTAAGCAGCACCCCTCCACAGCCGCTGTATCGGTTCCTGCCTCCAGTTTCTAGCCCTGATTTCCCTCAGTGATGAACTGAGAATTTAGATATTTAAGCCACATAAACCCTCTCTTCCCCACTCACTTTTTGGTCATGGTGTTTTGTGGCTAATTTGCCCAGTGTGGTATCATACTAGAATTGGATAGAAGTGACCCCAAAGTAAATGCCCCAGTCATACTGTCAGATAAATAAAAACACATCATCATTACAATAAAGTAAGAAGCTGGGTGGGGGTGGCACACGCCTTGGGAGACATCTACAGAGCGAGTTCCAGGACATCCAAAGCTACACTCAAACCCTGTCTGAAAAAAATAAAAATAAAAACAAACAACAAACAAAAACCCCAAAAGAATAAAGTAAGTAAACCCATACTAGTATTTTATGAATATAGTGGTTCCCACAGGGATCATCCTAAGAGCAGGCTTCAGAAGCAGCTTTGTATTTTTTTTGTTTTTGGAGACTTTTTTTTTTTTTTTTTTAAACCTTGGCTGTCCTGGACTCGCTTTGTAGACCAGGCTGGCCTCGAACTCTCAGAGATCCACCTGCCTCCGCCTCTCGAGTGCTGGGATTAAAGGTGTGCGCCACCACCGCCCGGCTCATAAGCAGTTTTAATACGTATTCATCAAACAACTAATGCAGAAAGCTGAAAAATTTATGCGGGGGCAGAAGGCAGGAACAACTGGTTTTTATGGCCAGGGGCTTTTAAGAAAATAAATAAATAAATAGGCAGGAAGGAAGGAAGACTAAACGCTAAATGAGCACAAGCCCGCTAGGGTTTTATCATCTACTGATTCCAGTCTGGAAGGAAGCAGGCTCTGGCAGCTGGCTTGGCCCTTTGCCAGGCTGGAAGGCGGAGGGCAGATCAAGCTCCATTGGGGACGAGGGGCGGGGACAGCCCCTGGGGTGGCGGCGGCGAGCTGGCTTTAGTGTGGCCCCACGGACTCGAGCAGAGTAGTGGCCCGCAGGTGGCCAGCCTTCCAGCGGCCACGAGCACAGGACACCTGCTGCACCCGTAGAGCGGACTGGTCCTCCTGCCCCTGTTCCCTACTGAGCACGTGCTCTGTGAGGGACCTGTTATTGGCTTTTACAACTCTCCAGTCCGGCCTAAGAAGGATGCAACTTGCGGGCCCTGCTGATTCGTCTGGAGGCTTCCACGCGTGACTCTGATTGGTCAGTAAGGCTCACGCCCCCTCTTTCCTTGGGTCATACCACAAGGAGAGGAAGACAGGAGAATAAAGCATTTATTTCAGGGCTTTTCTGCCGCGTTCCCTTGCTTCGGAGTCCACAGTGGCTTTTTTAATGTTGAATAAGGCTGATGTTTATTGACAGGAAGGTGATATCTGTAGAGGGACCCCGAACCAGGTGACCCGGGAGATGCTGTGCCTCCCGCAGAGGTGGTGCGCTCCGGGCATGGCTAGTCCAGCCCCACGGAGCTGACTCCGAGCTTCCAACAGCCCCAGGATCCTCAGAACCTTCGCGATGCTGCCGCTGCCTGCGCTTCACCGAACCTTGCTGTCCCAAGTCTGGAGGGGCCCTGGGTGAGTGAACCCCTGTCGCGACTGAGCCTTGAGAGCCGCGGGCGACTCCCCTTCTGCGGGTGCCCCGGACCGCAGCCACCCTCTTCGGGGTTCCCATGGTTTCCCTAAGCGCGGGGTCGCGTCCTGCAGAGCCACCCTCCCATGGAGATCCCGCGGCTCCTTCCTGCGGCTCCCTATACCAGTGGCTGTCAACCTCCCTAATGTTGCGACCATTAATACAGTTCCTCATGTTGTGGTGACTCCCCAACTGTAAGTTTATTTTCGTTGCTATTTCGTGACTGTAATTTTGCTACTGTTGTGAGTCGTAGTGTAAATGTCTGATATGCAGGATATGTCATATACTACCTCTGTGAAAGGTTCGCTTGACCCCAGAGGGGTCGCGCCTGCCCTAGATGGTCACTTTAATTTAGCCAATGAACCTACTCTTGCTGATTGCTGCGGTTGAGTGTGGTGCCCGGGATTGTCTCAAGCGCCTTCCTCCGCTACGCTTCCTCCAAATGTGCTGATTGTCCCAGACCTAGGGACAAACCCGAGTTCATATTCTGGTGTCTCCTGATACTCCCAGGGACCTACCTCTCTGCCTGGTCAATATTGGACCATAATAAATTTTGTAACGTGTGATGTGGCTTATTTTGAGATTTGCATAAGTTCATTAAGATAAAAAAAAATTTTTTTAAGTGTTTGGTAAACAGCAAGGGTAGGATCCCATACCCTTTAATCCTAGCACTAAGGGGGCAGAAGCAGGTGGGTCTCTAAGTTCAAAGCCAGTCTGGTCTACCGAGCAAGTTCTAGAAGGGTCAAAGCTACCCAGGGAAACCCTGTCAAACAAGCACAAAACAAACAAATAAACAAGTGTTTGGTTAGCTCCCTGCAGGCAGAGGCAGGCTGATCTCTGAGGGTTTAAGGCCAGGCCAGGTGGTCTGTGTATTGAGTGCCAAGATTGGCCAGGGTCTTGTGAGAGACTCTGTTGCCAAAAGAGGTAGGTGTCTGGTTACCACTCTCAGGCCTGCCACTTTTGTTCCGACTTCTTGTTGTGAGGCATAGATAGTCATTACACGTCATGAGGGGACTGACAATTGGCATCCCAGGCCCTCCCTAGTGGGCTCACGGTCTGTTGGGCTTGGGTATTTTTATTCCATGTTTCTGTCTGCCTTCCTTTTAGAGTTACACTCTTACCCCACACCTCACACCCTTAATTTACTTGCTGTCTGCAGGCTCTGTGGCCCGTGACCCACTGTTTTCCTCCCCTGAGTTGAGACCTCTTTGAGTTAATCAGTGACCTTCCCCCTGCCCCCATGGATGAGTTTCGACTCTTCTGCATGCCGTGGTGGGAAGCTGGCAGGAAAAGCACATGGGCGTCAGTGTGTGTGTGTGTGTGTGTGTGTGTGTGTGTATGTGTGTACACGCATGTGTGCATGTGGGCGCGGTCCTCTTTCAAGCTGATAACTCCAGTCTGTCAACACCTTCCTGTTCTGAGACCACCCACAGTAAGACCTTCTAGTAGATTCTCAAGTCTTCCTCGTATCTCTCCAGGTGTCAGCGTGCTCCTTCTAAGTGCACTCCTGAGGAGCCCTCAGGAGTTCAGGGAGTGGGGCTCCAGGGAGTTTTCAACTTAGTGTCAAGAAAGGCATAGACACAAGGCCCTCTGATCACCTGTAGGAACCAGTCCATGGGATAAAGTAGTTCCAAACAGCAGTGTCATTTAGCTGGCTAACAAGTACGGTGGACCCACACGGAGCCAGGAGCTTCTTCTGTCCCTATCTGCAACTGGGGAGCCTCTGCCTGTTCAGACAGATGTAGCTGGAGTTACAGTTGGTCTAGAGCCAGGTCCTGCTTGCTCTTCGGTGTTCAGCCTCCCGAGCTGGCGGGGGGTGGGGGGAGGGTGGGGGAGCAGATTTTGCAACCAGTTCTCTGGGCTCTGGCTGCCTGGTTTTTGTACTGTGCTGCTGGTCTGGCAGGATGCCCAGATGGGTTTCTCAACATCAACAGCATCCATTCACCTTTGGGGCAGGTTCGCCTTGCAAAAGGCTTAGGAGCACTTCCAGTCTGTGCCCCTGGTGCCGGTGGCTTCTTGAGTCACGACAGTAACTCCAGATAGGTGTCTTCTTGTCGCTGGTTGAGAGGCGCACCGCTGCGGTTGTTTGGTCCCTCATATTTATTAAGAGGTTTTTTTGTTTTGTTTTGTTTTGTTTTGAGACAGGGTTTCTCTGTGTAGCCTTGGCCATCCTGGACTCACTTTGTAGACCAGGCTGGCCTCGAACTCACAGAGATCTGCCTGCCTCTGC
The DNA here is from genome assembly GCF_903995435.1 of Acomys russatus. Lineage (NCBI taxonomy): Eukaryota > Metazoa > Chordata > Mammalia > Rodentia > Muridae > Acomys > Acomys russatus. Next base: position 34,108,033 of record NC_067165.1, read on the forward strand.
CTCCCGAGTGCTGGGATTGAAGGCGTGCGCCTACACGCCCAGCCTTGTTTTGTTTTTGAGAAAGGGTTTTTCTGTGCAGCTCTGGCTTTCTGCTGGCCTCATCTGCCTGCCTCTGGGATTAAAGGCACGTGTCACCACTGCCTGGCTTTTAAAGATTTTCTTTTCTCCGTGAGTGTGTGTTGGGTCCCTGTGCGTTTATGTGCATGTATGTACACCCAGGTGCCTGCAGAGGCATGAAAATGGTGTCACAGGGAGGAGGAAATTCCTTCCTACACGCTGACAAAAGAACTCTAACTCAGAAGAGTTTAACTATGGGGTCTCTGAGTAAAACATTCAATCTTCTTTAAGATATTCATTTATTATTTTGCTTATGTATATGTGTGAGCCTGAATGAGTTTTGGTGTACCACACAAGTAAGTGCAAGAACTTCCCGAGGCCAGAAGAGGGCGCTGCATCTCCTGGAACTGGAGTTACAGGTGGGTATGGGTTGCTGGAATCTGAATCCAGGTCCTATTAACCCCTGAGCCATCTCTCTAGCTCTGTGGAATGCAAATTCAGTAATTCACCCACCTCTCTGTCTCTGCAACATTGGGCATTGGACTCAGGGCTTCCTGCATCCTAGGCAGTACAGAATTGTATCCCTAGCCCTAACTTGTAATTTTAAAAAAAATTTCAAATTACATTTATTTATTTATTTGTGTGTATACATATGCAAATGAGTACCTGTGGAGGTCAAAGGGCAACCTGCCAGTCCTCTCTACTATGTGGGTCCTGGAGATTGAACTCTGGTCATTAGACTCAATGGCAAGTGCCAGTGAACCACCTCTTCTGCCCACTCAGCTCATCTCATGTTATTATTTTTTTTTCCCAAGACAGGGTTTTTCAGTGTAGCCTTGGCAGTCCTGGAACATGCTCTATAGACCAGGCTGGCTTTCTGAGTCTAGGATTAAAGGCGTGTGCCACCACTGCCCGACTTCATTTTGTGTTCTTAATGGATTTGTGAACTCACATCTAATCCCTGCTTGGATGCCAGGTATAAAAGGAGCTTATTCGCCTGCTTCAGTTGTTGTCTGGGAGGCTTACTGCCTCTGTCTGCTAACCTAGGCCTGGCCCTGGAAGCTTCTAGCCTCCATACAGCCTAACCTAGGCCTGGAATGTTTTCAGCCTCTGAAACTTACTGCTGAATAAACTCACCCTTTCTTGTTCCTTCTGAGCTCTGCTGGCTGGTTCAACTCAGCTGTTCTGGCTCAAACTCTTTTCCCAGCTGATTTACTCAATCTGGCTTTTCTCTTGGCCTCTGAATTGGCTCTGCTTGGCCTCAAATTAACTCCAGTGATCTGCTCTAATCTCCTGGCTCCTTCTCAATTCTCTGGCTTGTTCTTTTATTTAACTTCTCTCTGTAACGCTCTCCCCATAAACCTGCCTCCCCTCTCCTCAGTCTCTGTGTTGCCCGTAAGTAGCTTTCCTTTCCTCTCTGTTCTTGTGAGAGTTGAGCGTTTCCTGTTCTGTCAAAGCTTTCTCTGGATTTGTCACTTTTTCTGCCACTCAGTTAGACATCACTTTCAAACATGGGTGCTTCCTTCTACAAACTAACTTTACCTTCATTGTTTCAGATTAAAGGTGTGTACCACCACGCCTGCATCTAAGCTTTTCTTTACCTGAAACTTGTTCTATACAGGCTGGCCTTGAACTCAGCTCTGCTTGCCTCTGTCTCCTAGATGAAAGGCGTGTTTGTATTCCAGCCGGATCACACAGACCTAGAAGGTCTTTGGATGTGATTTCTTGCCAGAGCAGCCGTGTTCTGAATTAAAATTCCTCTGCAGCCAGTCTTGGAATTTTTTTTTTTTTTTTTTTTAAAGCAATTTTATTATTTAATATGTATGAGTGTTTTTGTCTGTATGCACTTCTGGTACAGGCAGAGGCCAGAAGAGGGTGTCGGATCCCCTGGAGCTGGAGTTACCGAGCGTTGTGAGCTGCCGTGTGGGTGCTGGGAGGAATCGAACCCCGGTCCTCTGGAAGAGCAGCCAGTGCTCTTAACCGCTGAGCCGTCTCTCTAGCCCCCAGTCTTGGAATTTTTAGTTCAAGAGACTGACTTATCTAAGGGTGATGAAACACAGTTATTCCCCATTGCGGTGTGGCAAACAAAAGCGCGTGTCTGTCTGGGCTGGTGAGACACACAGGATTATCTTCCCAAGCACAGATCCGAAGATGACCAAGATGACTCTGGTTTCAGCACTGCACATGTCTCTTGTGTCGTTTTAGTTTTAACAATGAAGATCATTTGGGGCTTCACAAGTTGAATTCTGAAATCTCCACAAACCACGCTTTGCTAGTTCTATCTGCATAGGAAACAGTGAACGACCCCTTTACGGCCTGTCCTCTCAGCTCCCTGGGAGGGATAATTTGTCCAGAATTGGTGTGCTTGAGTTATATTTAAAATACAGACTTCACAATGTTTTGTTACTCTCTTGATTTTGGTAACCGAGTGTATGTTCGTGTGTGCACACACAGCCGGCATTCCTGTGAGTGTAGGGTGTGTGTGTGTGTGTTTGTGTGTGTGTGCCACTGGACACATGGAGGTCAGAGATAGACAACATTTGGTGCTGGTCAGCACCTTCCACCTTGTTTGTGACAGGGTTTCATATTTTTTTGTTGTTGCCTACTGTGTAAGCCAGCCAGGTCAGCTGGCCCAAGAACTTCCTGCTTTGTTTGTACATATGTGCTACTGTGCCCAGCTTTACATGGGTTCTGGGATTCAAACTCAGGTCCTTGTGCTTGTGTACCAAGCACTTTTTCACTGAGCTGTCTCCCTGGCTCTCAGATATGTATTCAACTGAAAAGTTGACTTTTAGGCCAGAGAGATGGCTCAGGTGTTAAGATCACTTGCTTTTGGCCCTTGAAGAAGGCTTAAGTTCCGTTTCCAGCACCCATGTTGGGCCCTCCTAACTCCAGCTAGAACTTCTTCTGGCTTCTACAGGCACTGTACCCATGTGTGCACACGTGCACGCACACACACGCACACACACACACACACACACACACACACAATTAAAAATAAACAAACTTTGGGGTTGGCAGTTAAGAGCACTGACTGTTCTTCCAGAGGACCCAGGTTCAATTCCCTGCAACTGCATGGCACCTCACAACTGTCTATAACTCCAAGAGCTCACACCCTCACACAGACATACATGCAAGCAAAAACACATAAATGCACATAAAAATGAAAATAAATAAATTGCTTTAAAAAAAAGTCATAGGCAGAGGCAGGTGGATCTCTGAGTTCAAGGCCAGTTTGGTTACAGAATGAGTTAACAGGACAGCCAGAATTACATAGTGAGACTCTATCTCAAAAAACAAACAAACAAACTAAAAACAAAAGCAAAACAAAAAACCAAATAAATAAAATTGTTGTGTGTGTGTGTGTGTGTGTTAGGAATACAGCCTAGTGATAGAGCACTTGACTGGCATGTGAGAGTTTATGTTCAGTTCCAAGCATTAAAAACAACAACAACAAGAGCAAAACCAAAACCCACACCTAACTTCATGTGAGGCCCATAGTCAAGGTGCAGAATGACCTGCACCTGAAATGTGTCTGCATTTTCTCTCTAGACTGGGGTCCCATACCCCATGTGTGTGTGCATGTGAATGCAAATATTTTAAAATCCAAAGAGATATGAAATCCAAAAGAACTATGGTCCCGAGCATTGTAGGTAAAAGCTACATAGCTCATTTTTCTTTTCATAGGCGTGTCATCCCTTCTTGGATGCCCCCAGGACCGACACCTGCTAATCTCTGGCAGACACCAAATAAATGAATGAACTTGTCAACTAGCCCTTCCTGCTAGTAGACGGGTTTTATCAGCAGATCACCATGTGGCCTTGGAGGAGGGACTGGCGATGGTGGCTGGTGACAATGGCTTCCATTTGCCTTTTTATTTTTCTTTCATTTGAGGTGGTCTCTCATGTTGCCCAGGCTGGCCTTGAACTTGCTATGTGGCTGAGGGTGACACTGAACTTCTCACGCTTCAGGAGGCCTTCATACCTCAGATGCTGGGATGGCAGGGGTACGTGAGTGACTCAGAAGCCCGGGCTTGGTGCATGCTAGGCAGGTCCTCTACTGACTCAGCCATGTCCCCAGGCCCTTCCTCAGCCCCTCAGCAGCCTGTGATAAAGAAGTTCGCACTTCTTGTTTCACAGATTAAACAAATAAGGCCGGTGGAAATGGAGGGAAACTTGCTGAGGCTTCAAGCTGATGAACTCATCCGCCTGTTTCCTTTCTGCCTTGATCCTGACCTCTGCCCTTAACTTTTTCTTCCAGGCCCTTAGTGATACATCCCTGCCCCGAGCCTTTGAAACGTGCAAGATACATATTTATATGTAAATTCACATCTGTGGGCCCACAATGCATTGCTGGGGATGGGACTCAGGTCCTCGGCGAGTGCTCTAGCACTGAGCTGCGTTCCTCGCCTTTACACAAAAACTCAAGACACAGGAAAGCTAGCCAGCTATGTCGTTGGCTTATCACGAATGTTATTTCTGTCCCTGGCTTGCCTTTGCACCAGATCCATCATCGGTGAGTCTTCCCGTGCCCTGCCGTTGTTGCTGGGTGTCCTTGGCCCATTTATGTGTTTGGTTTTTGTCATGGGCACAGGCACTGGCTCTTTTCCTTGTTCCTAGGCACATGTCAGGGTGCCGCAGGTGAAGTGTTTGCACCTCCCCCAGGACTCCGCCTCAGTGTCTGCATCTGCACAGTAGGGATAATCCTGACAGTCAGGGCACAGGCAACAGGGATCGGAGCCTGGGAGCCTGCGGCTGGTGCTTGGCACTCCTCTGTGAATGCTGCGAAGACCTAGGTGGAATCAGAGATCCTTGGAATGTTCCCGGAACTGGTCAAGTCCATGCTCATCAGCTGGTGCTGGCACCTGGAAATACTCTGCACCTGGCACACAGTAGGTGTTGAGCTGTTGCTGTTAGAATGGTCCAGAACAAAGTGCAGTTTGGATCCTGGCTCCACCTCTAAGCGGCTCTGTGGACCTAGGCGGGGTGTAACCTCAAGTCCTCGTGTGGGAGATATCAGTGGCTGACTCACAGGGATGTCTTGTCTTCTGGATTTGTTTTTTTTTTTTTTTTCCTTGTAGTGCTGGGATCTTGTGTGTGTGAGGCAAGTGCTTTACCATGGGACTAAATGTCCAGCCCCCTTTTTAAAAACACCTTTATTTTGAAACCGGGTCTTACCAAGTTGCCCAGGCTGACCTTGAACTTGCAATCTCCTGCCCTAGCCTTGGAGTAACTGGGATTTTGTAATCCTTTCATCACTAGGCCTTGCTTGTCTTGGGGGTTGAGTGAGTTTATGGATACCGAGTAGTTTTGACATGTGCTCAGGACCCTGAAAACACAGGATTGCTGTAATACGGTCACCCGCCTATCTCTCACAATGGGCTGCCTTGGGGGTCAGCCCTGACAGAAATGCCAAGGATAGCAGGCAGCAAGAGAGTCCTTAAGGTTGAGTGTGGTGGAACATGCCTTTATTCCCAGCACTTGGGGAGGCAGAGGCTGGTGGATCGCTGTGAGTTCGAGGCCAGCCTGGTCTACAAAGCAAGTCCAAGACAGCCAAGGCTACACAGAGAAACCCTGTCTCAAAAAAAAAAAAAATAAAATAAAATAAAAAGAAAGAAAGAAAGGAAGAAAGACATTTCCCTACAAACATGCCTGTAGAGGAATTTTAATTCAGACCATGGCTATTCCAGCAAAAGATCACATCCAAAGACCATCTATGTCTGTGCCATCCCACTGGAATATAAACATGCCTTTAATCCAGGAGACAGAGGCAAGCAGATCTAAAATCAAGGCCAGCCTGGTATAGAGCAAGCTTTGAGGAAAGAAAGCTTAGGTCCATGCACTGGTGGTGTACACCTTTAATCCCAAGCAATAAAGGTAAAGCTAGTCTGTAAAAGAAAGCATCCATGTTTGAAAGTGATGCCTAATAGAGGAGCAGAAAAAGTGATGAGTCAGAAAAAAATTTGACAGACTAGGATACCCCCAACTCTCAGGAGAAAAGGGAGGAAAGAGAAGCTACCTAAGGGGCAATGCAGGGAGAGAGAGACAGACAGAGGCCAGAGAATGAGAAGGAGCCAGAAGATTACAGCAGATTGCTGGAGTGATTGGGAGGCCAAACAGAGCAATTCAGAAGCTAAGAGAAAAGCCAGATTGAATGAATCAGAGCTGGGAGAGGAGTTTGAGCCAGAACAACTGAGTTGAACCAGCCAGCCCAGAGCTCAGAAAGAATGAGTAAGGATCAGCTTATTAAGCAGTAAGTCTCAGAGGCTGAAAACATTCTAGGCTAGGAAATGTCTTAATTAAGTTAATTCTGAGACCACACAGGCCAGTGTGGGTGGCGCCGTTCCCTAGGCAGGAGCTCCTGGGCTGAGCACAAGCACTTGAGCATGTATGTGTCCTCCTCTCTCTGCTCTTGCCTGTGGGTTGTGATGCCACCAGCTGTCTCAATCTTCTGCCTGTGACTTCCCCACAGTGACAAGGCCTGGGTTGTGACCTAACATAAACCGTTTTTCCTGCAAGCGCTTCATCAGAGTATTTTATCACAGCATTGGAAATGACTCAAGGACAGTGTCTGTCTGCACCTCACGCAGCTCAGTGCTCGGTACCCTAAGAGCTCACAGGACGATCTGCGCTGTCTTCCAGGGCGTCAGGGTAAAGTGGCTCGAGTAGGCTGCCCCCGCCCTGACCCCTGTACTTTCCCTTTCTCAGGAGCCTCCACTGCTACCCTAATTACACCTAATTGAGTGATAAGGGGGATTTCCCTTATCAGACTCCTGATTACTGCTGGAAAACAGGAGGCTAAAGGAAGCAAGATAGCTTCTTTTACTTTCTTCTTGACCTGGTATTTAGCCAGCAGGAGGTACAGGCCTACAACTTCAGTGCTCCAAGTCTGGTGTTGGGCTCCTGCACCCTGTGTGTGTGCATTGCTTCCCAAGCTTTCTCTCTGTTGGCACTTAGTATGCGCTGGGTGGAGGGGACACAGGCTGCTCCAGGGAGCTTGCTGATTGCTTTTAGTCAGGAGCAGGCGCTCAGGCTCCGCCAAGAACCCCTGCTTGGCTTTGAGATGGTGGAAAGGAGCCCCCTTCAGACTCAGTGTGGGGGTCACCCTGTGAGGGGCATCCAAGTATGGTGGGAGGTCTGAGGAGAGGACGAGCGGGCGGCTGGGCTTCTGTAGGGGATATACTGCTGGAGGGTTGTGGGGGGGGGCGATGGTGAACCTGAGGCCTCCTGCGAATTCAGAATCTTCATTTTATTATTATGTTTTAATTTATTTATTTTTATTTTATGTGCATTGTATGTCTATGGGTGTCAGATTTTGGAGTTACAGACAGTTGTGAGCTGCCATGTGGGTGCTGGGAATTGAACCCGGGTCCTCTGGAAGAAGAGTCAGTGCACCCAACCGCTGAGCCATCTCTCCAGCCCCCCAGAATCTTCATTTTAGAAAGAGTGGTTTTAAGTCTCCCTTTTTATGTTAAAATCTGGGTCTTGGGCCTGCAAGCCGGCTCAGCAGGTGAAGGCGCTTGCAGCCAAGCCTGATGACCTGAGTTTGGTTCTTAGGACCCACGTGGTAGAAGGAGAGACTCTTACACGATGTTTCCTCATCTTCGCATGTGCGCTGTGACACATGAGAAAAATATAAATAAAGTATAGTCCTCGCTGTGTTGTATAGACGGTCAGGGACCTCACTCATCCAGTAGTGGTCCCAAGCAGTTGGAGTGGAGGATGCACACTTAACAATCCCAGCCAGCGCTCGAGGAGGTTCAAGGTCATCCTCCTTTACATAGTGAGTTTGGACCTAGTCTGGGCTACACAGTGAGACCCTGTCTCAAGAATAAAATAACAAAGTTTGCTGCCTGCAAAACAGTGAGTGCGCTGTATTGCAGAGTGGCGTGTCCTGTGTTGCAGCGTTCCCTGCTTGAAAAAGGTCCCTCTTGACTGGCTCGCGTCTGTGAGGTTTCTGTGTGGTTGGTCTATGATACGTTCATGATGGCTCAGTTGTTTGGTGTATACCTGTTCTCAGAACAGGGCCCCGGTGCTAACGAGGCAGCATTGTGTAGCCTGGGTTATGGGACTAGCAGCCCAGAGATAGTGGAGGAGTCATGGCTGGTACATCGGTTCTGACGAGGCTTGATGGCACTTTGAACCTTGGACAGGGTGGAGCCATGCCCTCTACCTCCCCATCTCCTCCCCTAAAGAGCGCTGAGTTTGCTGGTCCAGGCTCTTCCAGGAAATCCTGGCATCTCCTGCCGCCAGCAGAGAAAGGGAATGTGGTCTGACAGGGAAGAGCAGCTTACTGGCTCCAGCCAGACCTGGCTGGAGGTCCCTTAGGGGTTGTCCTGGGTTGCTAGGGAAACATGAGTTGGATGAAGACCCTGCTCTGTGCTTCCTCTCCACATCAGGAGGATGGAGAACAGGGTCAGGTTTGCATCCTGGAGCTAGGTACCTGTTGAGTGAGTCCTGGAAATGTGTGGGGGAATAAACAGACTGGTGGGTGGATTAACACTGTGTTGCTCCTGTGGGGTAAGTATGCTAACTGCAGGAAGGAAAGAAGGAAGGAAGGAAAGAAAGAAAGAATAAAGGAAGAAAGGACAGACATCCTGTCTAGAAAGTCCTTGGGGGATTCTCCTAGAGTGATGGTTCTTTTATTTTTATTTTTTTCTTTCCCCAAGATGCTTTCTCTGTGTAGCCTTGGCTGTCCCCAAACTCAGAAATCTGCCTGCCACCGTGCCCAGCTTGAGCAGTGGTTCTTAACCTGTGGGTCATGATCCCTTTGGCAAACCTCTATTTCTAAAAATACTTACATTACGACTCATAGCAGAAGCAAAATTATAGTTATGAAGTAGTAACGAAAATAATCTTACGATTGGAGGTCACCACAGGACAAGGAACTGTGTTAAAGGGTCACAGCATTAGGAAGGTTGAGACCCACTGACCTGGAAGCCTCAAGAATGATCTGCCTCTATCTTCATCTAAGCCAGTGGAGTGGTGCCTGCAAGTCAAAACGAGAGCGAGCCTGTTGGAAGGAAGGCCTGTTATTTTTGGCACCACTTGACTCGGGCTCAACTTGATCTTTGAACCAGCCTTTTCAGGGCCTGGAGCCTTTCCAGAGCCAGAGAAAGCCCCTGCAAGCCTGAGGTCACAGCGAGCCTCTGCCCCGGGCCACCAGGGGAGGGAGGTCTATGGATTTCTGTAAGTGCTGACTTTGTCCCAGCAGAGGAATATGATCATGGTGCCGGGGGTGGGGGATGGGGGTGGGGGGCTGGTCTTTGGAGACTCCTGAGTCTTGTGTAACTCTAGCCAGAGCCAGTGGGTGAGGGATGACTGGGATGGTCATGCACAGCTGGAGACGACCTTTGAAGCTACACTGGAGCGTTGTACTTCTTAGGAAGCAGGCTCCAGGGTCCAGGCTCTGTAGAGGAGTAGGTAAGCTGGGCTGGCAAAGAGTGATCTCGACTGGATGGGAGTGTTGCCTTTGACTTACCTGCTTTGAGAGAGGACAGAGCCACCAACATGATGGGTGGCCGGATGCGGCCTGGAGCCCCGCTGGACTCGTGGAACCGTGGGGTAGATTATTTTTACCCTCCCCCTGTCAGCCCCTAGAAACTTCGGAGGCCACCTCTCCCTGTTCCCAGGACTACAGGAGGAGGAGGAGGGGACATGGTGGGTTTCTCGAGCCTTTGCCTTCTTGTAGCTGATTCCGTAGTAACCGTATGGGCCCCTTTCTCTTTTGTACTCGAACGACAGGAAGGCAGGACCGGGTCTGAGGCAGCCTCTGGCCAGTCCTCCCTACTCTTCTTTGGCTAGACAAGGGTGGGACCAAGGAATGTGCCTCGGCCTCGGGTGTGACTGTGGGGAGGAAGATGGACACCTTCTGCTCCCTGCGCCCAGCTAGATGCTTAGCTTCCCCCCCCCCACCCCCAAGTAAGGTCTTGCCAGCAAATGTCGCTCTTCCTGGTCCTCAGCCCTCTTTCTGCCTTTACCCGACGACCTCTCTGCACTTCTCTCCTGGAATGTGGCCTCTGGGCCATACCCACCACACGTACCCACCACACGCGGATTTGTTTTCTTCTCCTTGGCTACACCTATGGGCCTTCATGCTCCTTCCCATGAAAAAAGGAGAAACACATGGCCCGCCCCCTCCCTCAGCCTGGCCGATCTGCCCTGATGAGCACAGTTTTGCTCTGAGACCCAGAGAGAATGAAGCACACAGCTCTCCTCATCCTCTCTAAGCACAGTCCAGGCCACGCTGTACCCACAAAGTAGCACTTGGGGGAGGGCCTTGCTTTTCTGCCCAACTGTAGCTTCCGCTCTCATTTCCCGACAAAGCTCAGCCCAGAGCACTGCCCAGGTTTCTGAACTGAACTGTCCCCTCATTCCACCCCGCTAGAGCCTGCGGACACCGCCCCCCCCCCCCCATTCCGTCATGTGACAACCTTCCCTAGTGTCTTGCACTCAGTGCCTATCCAACCCTTTAATACAGTTCCCCATGTTGTGGTGACCTCCCCAACCATATAACTATTTTATAACTGTAATTTTGCTGCTGTTCTGAATCCCAAAGCAAACATCTGATATACAGGACCCCACCCCCACCCCCCAAAGACGTTACGACCCACAGGTTGAGAACCACTGATCTAGACTCTAATTCTGGGCTTCAGTGAGTCATTTATGTTATATGACTGGGAGACCTGCTCTGTCGGCAGCTCCTGTTGGGGCTGGCGAGGCCTGCCCTGGGGCCTGTGCTCGGTTAGTGTTGCCAGCATTACGATGTCCTCTGAGCTGTCCTCATTTAGAGAAGAAACTGAGGCCTTGGGGAACGTCTCATGTCTGGGAAGTGAAAGAGCTGGGCTTTTAGCTCTTGAATGATGGGCCCAGGGTGCTGGCTCTGTTCCCTCCGTCTTCCCCTCTTTGCACTCCTAGACAGAGAAGGAGGTGGCGGCCACAGTCAGCCAGGTCACAGGAACCCGACACTGGTTCTCTGAACATTAAAAAAATTAACCTCGGGGCTGGAGAGATGGCCCAGTGGCAAAGAGCACGGACTGCTCTTCCAGAGGTCCTGAGTTCAATTCCCAGCACCCACATGGCGGCTCACAACTGTCTGTAACTACAAGATCTGACACCCACAGACATACACGCAGGCAAAACACCAATGCATATAAAATAAAAATAAATAAATTATTTAAAAAATTAACCTCAGACAGCCATGTGGGTTTAGTGGGTTATTCTTGCTCAATGGCTGTAGAAACACTCAGAGCAGGCAAGTCTGCAGACACACAGTGGTAGAACTACAATTCCTAAGTCTTAGGTTCAAAGCCATTGTCTCCCCAAGCCCAGGACTTGCTTGCTTTGGTTTCTGCCACGTGGGCCAGCCCAGGAGCACCTGTGGAGACACAGGGACTGTCATGGTGACTCTAACCAGTCTGCCCCCCCCCCCTGTCCCCCCGCATGCTTTGTTCACAGGCTGCGGTGGAAACACACCTCTTCTCTGAAGGTGGCCAATGAACCCATCTTAGCATTCACACAGGGCAGCCCTGAGCGGGACGCACTGCAGAAGGTAAGCATGTGGGCTGCCCTCCAGGGTGTGTGGGGCAAGGAGCAAAGAGAGACAGGAAGTTCCAGTCTGTATTTCTGTTCCTCTCCCCAGGCTCTGGAGGATCTGAAGGGCCAGACAGAAGCCATCCCCTGTGTTGTCGGGGACGAGGAGGTGTGGACGTCTGACGTGCAGTACCAACTGTCGGTAGGTCTGCTGGGCAGGGCTCAGCCTTGCCTTACACCCAGGCCATCCCCCTGAAAGCTCACAGGCCTGGAGCTGTAGTCTCTGCCTGTAAGGGGGTCATTGCCCCCTCCTAGATTTTGAATTCCTTAGATGCCTAAACCTCTAGACTCAAAGGGTACCACGCCCAGCCCGCTCCTGAGTCATGCCGGAAGCCAGGAGCCTGGGGAGGGCGTGCATGTCCCTGGCGGTTTCTTCTTACCGGCCAGTTGCAAGCTAGGGCCAGAGAGCTGGGTTCAGCCCTCTAGAAAATCAGCCTGCCCCTTAGTGCACCAGGGAACTCCTGGGACTCACAGTCAGGGCTGGGACGAGTGAGGGCCAGTGATTCTACCTCAGGAGACCTGGGAGAGCACCGTGTGCTGGGTCCTGTTTGACAGAGCTAACCTACCTGTCTCTCCATTCCCCCATTGGCTTTGTGACTCTGAGCACAGGGCACCTGTGGAGGTCAGAGGACAACTTTGGAGTTGGCTCTCTCTGGCCACCTCTCTGTGGCTTCTGGGGGTTGAAGTCACATCACTAAGCTTGAGCAGCAAGCGCCTTTATCCGCCAAGCTGTTCTCACTGGCCTGTTGGAAGAACTTTTAACTGAGGCTGGGGGCACAGCTTCTAGGCATGGGTAGGCGCCGGGAGGTACCATGGCCTAATGGTGTAGGTAGATGGGCTGAGATTCAGACATGTCTGCCTGACCACAGAGGCAATGCTTTCCCTGAAAGGCAGAGTGATCTCTGGTCTTGGCCTTCCTTCCTTATGAACCGGGACACATCCCTCTCTCTCTTTTCAGCCCTTTAACCATGGACACAAGGTGGCCAAGTTCTGTTACGCGGACAAGGTGAGTCTCTGGTGCCCTGGCTGCCCCGGCAGTTGTGGGTGCGCCTCACTGCCTCTCTCCTTGACCCTGGAGAGTCTGCAAGCGAACTAGATATGTACAGGTTAACTTGTCACAGGTCCCTAGGATGTGGTATCACCTTAGTTAGGTCACGGGAGAAAGTGGGGCAGGAACTTTTGTAGCGGCTGACTAAGCTGGCAGGAGCCTAAGACCTCCTTGACGGTAGGAAAGGCTGTCTTTTAGCAGTGTGGGCAAGGCTGGGGAGCCTTCTCCTGGTAGCTAGTGTCTTTCCGGTCTCCTTTCCGTGCTCTGCTGTGTAAAGCAGAAGGCAAGCCCTTTACCTCTCTCTCCAGGCCTTGCTCAACAAAGCCATCGAAGCTGCCTTGGCTGCCAGGAAAGAATGGGACCTGAAGCCCGTGGCAGACCGAGCCCAGATCTTCCTGAAGGCAGCAGATACGCTGAGCGGTCCACGGAGGGCTGAAATCCTTGCCAAGACCATGGTGGGACAGGTGAGGATCGACAGGCCCAGTCCTACTGTTGTACTCCGTTCCTGTCACTGGACATTAGCTGCACATCTTCTGTGTGCCGGGAACAGTTGGGGACTTGGAGATGGTCTCCAAAACAAGGCTGAGGTCAGGATATAACGGGTTACCAGACTAGGCAGACTGGGCTGAGCCTGTGTGTCCTGCCATGGGCCCATCCGTTCCTGTCCCCTTGCTCTGGGCCAAGCCTTTGTCATTTTAGGACCATCAGTTGCCCTACCAGAAGTGGCCAGCCTTCTGACGTTGCTGTGTTGCTCTGTCATCTATAAATGTGTCAGGTTGTATGCATGGCCAGCCTGGGACAGATGGGCTGTGCAAGCTACAGGTTGGGCCCTGTGCCAGTCTCCCTGCCTTCAGCTCCTACAGCCCTCCGTGGGAGCTCTTAAACACCCACAACATTGTTTCTGCCTCAGGGACTGCCAGAGTTTTTCCCAGGACCTCACCACATTACATGCGGCTCCTCTACTCATCCTGCCTGGTTCTCTAATCATTTTTCCCTTCCCTGTCAGATGGTTCTGCCCATGAAGGAGTGAGTTTGGAGTCAGTAGGGGTCTGTGGGAAGTGCAGGCCTCCTCTGCCTCTGCTCAGCATCCCTAGGCCCAGAAGCGCCATTCTGCCCCATCCTGCAGTGTTCTGTTCCTTGTCAGTTACAGTTAAAGCTCAGGTAGCAGCGGGAGTGTTAAGCGTATGTGAGATGTGTCTTGCTTGATCTTCGTCTTTAAGTTGTCAAAGGGGTCTCCTAGGAATTGAATTTGAGAAATGGGCGCCTTGAGGAAGGAGCCAGAGAGAGAGAGTTCAGCTTAAGGAACCACTCTCCTGAATTCCTAAGAACTAACCAAGGCCCCAGGCTGCCTGTTGAGTCGCCCTTGCTCACCTTGTCTCCATGGTGAGAGCGCCCTCTGCTGTGTGGCGGTGGGATGACAGCTCCCCACTTTCCTTGCAGCTTTGAGCTTGTGACTTGAGTGACACTGTCAGGAAGATAGGCTTGTGGGCTGTCACACTGGGATCCTTTTTTTATTTAGCCTGAGAGTCTAAGCAGCACCCTGCAGGTCTTTGCCTCCTGGGCTCCACACTCTAATGGTAATGCCAAAGAATTAGGAGCCGTGTAGCTCTGCATGATGGTCAACAGGTGCTTTCCGGGCCAGTGTATACGTCTCTCTGACAGGAGGGTTGGATACCTGTGTGAGAATCGGGTCCTTTCCCTCCTCAGTTCTGGAGCCATCCTGGTCAGTCTCCCAGAGGTTTTTGTTCCCTTCTTGGGTCTGGCTCTGGCCTGTCTGCCGACACTGAACCTAGGCCGCCTTCCTAACAGGGCAAGACCGTGATCCAAGCAGAGATCGATGCTGCAGCCGAGCTTATCGACTTCTTCCGTTTCAACGCTAAGTTCGCCGTGGAACTGGAGGGTGAACAGCCCATCAGCGTGCCACCCAGCACCAACCGTGTGGTGTACCGGGGGCTGGAGGTACTGCAGGGCAGGCAGTGAGCCACGGGGCCGGCCTGCGGGGGAGCCTCGAGCTCCACCTCACCCTCTCCTTCTTCCTCAGGGCTTTGTGGCTGCCATCTCGCCCTTCAACTTCACTGCAATCGGAGGCAACCTGGCAGGTGCACCGGCCTTAATGGTAAGGACCCACTGGCGATAAGGACACTTAGCCGTGTCCCACATCGCAAACAATCATAGATCATCTGCCCTCAGTCATGGGAGAAGTAGAGATGGTAGCAGCTGGGGCCATGGATATGTTCTGGGTTCCGGCTCTTGGTTTATATTACATTATAGCCTTGTCTATTGGTAGGAGACCCAGGCAGACCCCAAGCTCAGAGGCACGGGGTCTCCTCCTCTGTCAAGCAGGAGCAATGATTTTGTCTGTGTGTGTGTGTGTGTGTGTGTGTGTGTGTGTGTGTGTCCGGGAGCATGTCATTAGGTTGCAGAGACTGAGACATGCTAGACACCAGGCAGGTTCAGCCAAGAGTGAAGCCATGGGTCTGAGGGCTGTTGCTGCTGGTGACCTGGAGTGTGCATACGTGTGGCAGCCATGCTCTGTGTGCTGATGTGCACCTGCCAATTGATTTATTTTATTTTATTTTTATTTTTATTTTTTTGGTTTTTCGAGACAGGGTTTCTCTGTGTAGCCTTGGCCATCCTGGACTCACTTTGTAGACCAGGCTGGCCTCGAATTCACAGCGATCCGCCTGCCTCTGCCTCCCGAGTGCTGGGATTAAAGGCATGCGCCACCATGCCCGGCGCCAATTGATTTATAAAGCAACGAGAGAAGTGGTTGCCCCTGTGTCTCTTTGCCACGGGACACCTGAGACGTACAGCAGGGAACAGATAGGGATTTGGAGGCTGGTGTTTGGGGGCCTGAAATGAAAGCTACACGCTCCGCTGCCATTGTTGGGTGAAAGTGCCTGTGCCTTGGGAGCTCCCAGTCTGAGGTGGAGGCTACCACAGCCCGGCAGGAAGAGAGCTGGTGTTGGGGAAGGTAGCCTGGACCTTAGGCGGGGCACATGTGTCCTGTGTGGGTGCACGGGGACAGCCTGCGATGCTGCACATGCTCTGACTCAGCACACGTGCAAAAAGTCTGTGAGGACTTGCCCAGCCACACCCAGGAGGGGCCCAGAACCCTGAGAACAACAGCTCTAGCCTGGAGTGAGGGCAGGGAAAGGGAGATCAGGCCAGGGTCAGAAGTGAACACTGCCCCCCACCCCCGGTGGTGGGAGTGGGGAGTGGGGCAGGGGTGAAGGGTGAGGGGTGGGGCCCTCTGGAAAACTGTGCAGATGTTACCTGAGTGGGCTTAGGTCGGGGACTATGGGTTCTAGTGGTTCCAGGTGGGGTGCCCGTGCTATTGGGTATGGTGGGGTACATTTGGAACGGCTGTTACCCCACCACCTTGTGAGTCATGTTGACCCCCTTTATGACAGGGCAATGTGGTCCTGTGGAAGCCCAGTGACACTGCCATGCTGGCTAGTTATGCTGTCTACCGTATCCTCCGGGAGGCTGGCTTGCCCCCCAACATAATCCAGTTTGTGCCAGCTGATGGGCCAACATTCGGGGACACAATCACGAGCTCAGAGCACCTCTGTGGCATCAACTTCACAGGCAGTGTGCCGTAAGTCCCTGGGGTGGGGTGGCGTAGGGCATGGGGTGGAGGGAAATGGTGCTGCTGTCTGGGGCTGTGACCCAGAGGTCACACACTGATCTTGTCCACTTCCTCTGTGTGACCAGGGGTGAGCCACTGTGCCTTTCTGCATGTAGTTTTTTGTTTGTTTGTTTGTTTTTCTTTTTCTTTTTCTTTCTTTTTTTTTTTTTTACCTCTCATGAATGTTGAGAGTGGTAGGTCCATATCTTGTTGAATATTTGACAAGATGGAAAAGGAGAGGGCTATGTGGGCTGGAAACACAGCCTGTGGCTGATAGCAGCCTTTTACCACAGAGGACATGAACGAGTGAGCCGGAAACAGGACATCCTGGGCCTGCTTCTTGGAGAAGGCACACAGATGGCAGATTGGTTAGGTGGAGGTGAGGAGGTGGGAACAGCGTCACAGGAAAGAAAAGGACACTAAACGGGCCTGGAGGCCAAGTGTGGCCATGCCTTACAGCGCATCATGATGTGATCATGTCCCCTGGGCCTGGAGGGTGGGCTGGGGGCAGGGATCTGCTCCCTAACTCAGCAGGTGTCTTCCAACCCCTTTCTGTGCCAAAGCTGGAAAGAAGTGAACAGTGAGGTCCAGGTCCCCTGCTTCTCATCCCCCCTCTCCCCCGTGCCTCCCTTAATCCCACCTCTCAGATATTTAGCTTAGGGGCTCCTAGGAGCCTTTCAAATCTGCAGAGGTGTCTGGGCTGCATGCTGAAGGTATCAGAAGACATGGAAGGTTCTAGAAGACGGTGTAAGCACAGTTGTTTCAGGGTTGTCCATTGAGAGTGTCTGCCTTTATTTTCTTGAATTCCTAACAGCCATGAGCTGGCCATGTGTAATTGGGACTGTCTTATTTTAAAACCCATATGGGCTGTGCTCTGCTTCCCTGGGTCTGCATGGTACCACCAGCTGGAGGTGGACAACACTTTCTTGGTCCCCCAAGTCCCACTTCAGGACCTGAGTCTGTATAGCCCTGGTCTGCCCATTGCTGGCCCACCTCCCCCTACATCTGTACTCTACACTAGGATCTGGCTGGATCTGCTCCAGGGGCCTGGTCAGGACGGTGTGGGCGCTAGGGCTAGGGACAATGGCCACAGACCTCACAGGGGTGTCAGAACCTAGGGCAGGGTACAGTGAGGGACAATGTGAGCTGGCAGTCTGCAGGACTGGGGTCTGGGCCCAAGGCGTTCTGACCTTGGCAGAAAGGGCCACCGGCATAGACACTGTCAGGGTATACAGGCGTCGGGGAAGTTGAGCCATGTGTAGGTCATTGACAGAGGAGCCTTCTGGGTATCTGGGTAGAGTTGACTGGGACAGCCCGGCGTCCCATTTTGCATCTGCCTCTTACCCTCTCACCATGGGGGACCTACACCCCAGGGTACCTGCTCCATACCTTCCCTTCCTGGACTGCTGGTGTGGGTGTGGGTGTGGGCGACAGCTTCAGGAGTGCTGATGAGGTCTTTTCCCCAGAGGCCTTCTCTGCCAGTGCTCGGGTCTCTGCCTGTTAGCAAGCAGAGTGGGCCCGCCCCCCGTTTGCCACGCTCTGGCAAGCTGCTAGGCCGAAGGTAGGAAAGTCATAAATTACCGTTAGCTGCTGCCGCTGGGTGATTAGCATTTTTATTGTTTTGTGGTGTCGGAGGTTGGTCACAGTGAAGCTTAGAGTGGCGGCTCTGTCTCTGGGGCGGCAGGTTGAGGCACGGCTTGAGCCATTGGTTTGGGGTCCGTCCAGGCCAGGCACTGGGCCAACAATGCCCCCCATAGCTACAGGGATGTGTGTTTCTTGTCAGGGACCGCCGCGTGCCCGGTGTGATCCTAAGTTCTGACTCACACCAGAATCCCTGTGCATGGAATTCGTTCTTGTTCTAGGTGAGGTGGAGACTGGGAGGCCAAGACCACACAGCCCTGTGTCAGAGCTAGGACCAGCAATTTCTCTTTTCACCTCTGGGCCTTCTAGGAGCCACCTTGCTCCCCACCCCCCACCACAGCTGCCACCGTCCACTTAGTTCCTCTTGGTACTTCAGTGACCCCAGCCTACCCCCTCTGGCACTTCCCCTAGGACTTTCAGCCCCTTCCTGACATTTGCTCTACTCTTTGGTTCCAGCACCTTCAAACACCTGTGGAAACAAGTGGCCCAGAATCTGGACCGTTTCCGTACCTTCCCACGCCTGGCTGGAGGTAAGCCCCACCTCTCACATGCTTACAGGGACCCCCCCTCCCCTTCCTAGGCCATTATGAGAGAGCAGGAGATAGAGTGGGGTGACCAGGGTCTTCTTGGGATGCTGGGAGTCAGCACTGGGGACTTCTCTATCAGCCTCTGAGGTGGCCCCCTTGAGAGCCACATGTGAACACGGAACACTTAATGATGCCTGTGTTGGGGACTGAAAGCTGTGTTCCTTTAAGCTGATGTTAGTAACACACACACACACACACACACACACACACACACACACACACACACACGCACGCACGGCTGGGCCTGCCATGGTGGATACCCCAGGTCTGAGTAGGGGAGCCTGCTTGTGGGTGTGGGTGTGGGTGTGGAGGGGGTACAAGAGAGGAGGAAGCAGGCAATAGGGTAGCAGGGCCACCTCGTGGACAGTGGTAACTCTTCCTGAGAAACCATTCTGTGATCCCCAAAACTTGATACATGTTGTGTGAAGGGAAGCCGGTGGAGTCTTCTACGGGGTTTCTCAGTACTCCATCTATATACTGGGAAAATATAACGAGATATAGAATGTTTCCCAAACTCCCTGGGCTACAGAGCCCCATTTTGCAAAAGTCCCCACAGACCAAGGGCTGTAGGACACACTTAGGGAGGTCTCCTTTCAGACCTCTGTCTGGGGCACACTTTGATAGTAGAAGCCTGGACTGGTGTGGGGCTGTGGCTCGGGGTGGGCTGTGGCTGATCCCTCCCACAACCCTGTGCTCTACAGAGTGTGGTGGGAAGAATTTCCACTTCGTGCACAGCTCGGCGGATGTGGACAGCGTGGTGAGCGGGACTCTGCGCTCGGCCTTCGAATACGGTGGTCAGAAGTGCTCAGCCTGCTCACGCCTCTACGTGCCACAGTCGCTGTGGCCACAGATCAAAGGGCGGCTGCTGGAGGAGCACAGCAGGATCAAAGTGGGCGACGTGAGTGGGGCCTCTGCTGCACCCAGCAGGTGGCTGATGGATTTGGGCTGCTGCTGTCTCTGCTCTTTGAGTGCCTCCCTGGGGCTCTCTCTGGCTCTCTGAGGCTGGGCCCTTCCCTCCGGGGCTCTGTGCACTTGGGGGTGGGCTGTGGGGAAAAGGCTCCCTTTGTCTCTGGCCTGCAGTGTCTCATCTCTCACTTCTTGTCCCCAGCCTTCAGAGGACTTTGGGACCTTCTTCTCTGCAGTGATTGATGCCAAGGTAGGAAGGGGTGGGGCACAGTGCATTCTGGGGGAGGGGTGCTGGGCAAGGATCTAGGACAGAGAGGGGCAGGTCCGTCATGGTGGCTTGTAACCAGATATACGCCTCCCTGGCCTTGGTCATCCATGGTGGGAAATTGCTCTCATCTGCACATGCTGCCACCAGGCTCGCCAAGCCCCTACAGTGCCTATGGGTGCACAATCTCATGTACGCACACATACAGGCAGGCTCACACATGCACTTGAGGAGGGCTCTGGACCCGTCGTGCAGACAGCCACCAAGAAACTTCTCTGTAGCCACAGCCACATGACCTTAGCTACCTGTGCGCTTAAATGTAAGCACAGCTGCTTATGCACCTTTCTTTGTGTTTATCCCAGAGTGTGTTTATTTGTTAAGACAACTGTGGTTTTTTTCACACATGTGCACACCCACATACTACATGCTTAGATATGTATACGCAGATACCATATACACAGCATACACACACACACACACACACACAAAATATACATACATACACAACACACGCATTCATACCACTTACGTGCTCTTACATAACACAGCACACACGTACTACGTAAACATTCACAGACACACCACTGCACACACACTCAGACAAAGACGCACACACACACACATATACACACACAGCCGCGTACTCTTTTGTCTCTGTGTCCCTGTCATGGCTTAGCCGGGCCTTATTACTAACTTCAGTGACTCCAACCTGCCCCACCCTTCCAGAATTCAGGCCCTTTAGGCAGAGGTTTTTGGGAGTGAGGGGGTGAGGGGGTGACTGTCTCTGACACTGCTGCTCACCTGCCTTAGGCCTTCGCTCGCATCAAGAAGTGGCTGGAGCATGCGCGGTCCTCGCCCAGCCTCAGCGTCCTGGCTGGGGGCCAGTGCAACGAGTCGGTGGGTTACTACGTGGAGCCATGCATCGTTGAGAGCAAGGACCCACAGGAGCCCATTATGAAGGAGGTGAGTGCAGCGGGCTGTTCAGGCACGGCCCTGCCGGCTTTCTAATGCTATCTGGTTTCGAGAGGAGGGATGGTCTAGCAGGAGTGCCTCACAGCTGGAGTGACTCTATCCTTGTCGCTGTCGGTGCCGGCTGTGGCCTGGCCCTCCGTTGCCACAGCTACCACAGCCAGTATGGCATATGGCAGCTGTGGGCCTGAGATGGGATGTTGGTGCAAGACCAGGAAAAACCCCAGCCTCTTGGTGGGAGAGAGGCCCCGAGAAAGGAAGATGCCTTTGCACTTGCAGCAAGTCTCCTGCTCCCCTGGGCCTGGCTGCTTCACTTTCCAGGGGAGGGCGTGACAGAAAGTTCTGGATCATCTGCCAAATGGTCAGGAAGCCAGGCATACAGAGACCACAGGGAACCTGGAGGAATCAGTCCCTCTCTGCCCCTGTTTAGGGCTGCTGTGTGGGTGGAGACCTGGGATGGTGGCCAGGACAGCCAAGTGGGGACATTGCAGGGACTGACCCCTCTCTCCTCTCCCAGGAGATCTTCGGTCCCGTGCTGACAGTGTATGTGTACCCTGATGACAAGTACAGAGAGACGCTGCAGCTGGTCGACAGCACCACCAGCTATGGCCTCACGGGGGCAGTGTTTGCCCAGGATAAGTGAGTGGCTTCACCCCGGGAGCAGAGCTGGTGTGCTGTCCTTGCCAGTTCAGTGTCATCCCCACCTCCTAGCCGCAGTTCCTGCTGATCCCTCCTTTGCTGTCCCTCAGTGCCCCCAGCTTAGACCTATAGGCAGGCGGCCCCACACAGGGGCACGCAGCAGTCTGGCTTGTTAGAGACATAGATGTCAGGAGCCCCTGGTGACCACCATGTCTCAGTCTCTAGGGACAGGCTTAGGGAGCTTGCAACTGACCTGCCAGGGCCCCTCTGAGCTAGATGACCACCCTGCCTCATGCTGCCAAGACTTGCTGCAATGGAGGCAGGTCTAATGTGGGTCCCAGGGTGATAGCCTTGATTATTTGCATTTTCCTTTTTCCTTGGCCCTGTAGCCACTGTATCTGTCTCAGAAAGAGTAGGGGTGATATTGGAGCCCAGGAGAAAGCACAGAGTCTGAGTGTTTGCTCAGCTTCAGTGAAATGGCTGAGTTGGATTGAGGACTTCGTGTCATCATGTCCCCTGCCCCCTGCCTCCCAGCTGTGGCCTGACCCTCTGTGGTTCCCACCCAGGCCACCCAGTGGCCCTAGAAGGGGAGTGAGCAGATCTCCTTCTCAGGGGAGAAGCTGAGCCTTGGAGACTAAGTTGTCCAGAGCCTACTCTAGCCAGCTGGCCAGTACCCTGTTCCTGCTATGGTTGCTTGCTTAGCCGGGAGGCCATTGTGGGCTGCCTGAGGGATTGGAAGCCAGACCTGGGCCTGGCGGCCTCTCTGATCACCACCCTGTCTCCTAGAGCGATTGTCCAGGAAGCCACAAGGATGCTGAGGAATGCTGCTGGCAACTTTTACATCAATGACAAGTCTACTGGGTCTGTGGTGGGCCAGCAGCCCTTTGGGGGTGCCCGGGCCTCTGGTGAGTGGGAGGCAAGGCCTGGTCATTATCTCCAGGGTGTGAATAGGAACAGAGTAGTGCCCAGTTGGGCGTGTGAGTGTTCAAACACAGGGGCCTTTCAGGAGCTTCCAAAAGATGGTGTCAGATCTCCTGGAGCTGGGGTTCTGTAGTTCAGGGGAGGAAACAGGCATCGGGGATGGCTAAGGACGTTATCTTCAATGCCCACACTTCTGCCACCAGGCTCAAGATCACCTAAGTCCAGTGCTGTCTAGGTCATAGGTGGGGGAGCCTGGGCCAGGCAATAAATTGCCAGCAGCTACTGTCCCTCTAGTGTCAGCCACCAGAACATAGGTTAATGAAAAATGGGATGTTTCTACTCATGTATGCAGCAGGTGACGGTTAAGTCAGACAGTCTGCTGTCTCGTCGTGTATGTGTGTGTGTGTGTGTGTGTGTGTGTGTGTGTGTGTCCAAAAGCATTTGAAGCCCTTTCTTCTAAGTCTTTGGAATATGTGGCATAATAGTTACCCATAGTCAGGCCAGGCGTGGTAGTGCATGCCTTTAATCCCAGTACTCAGGAGGCAGAGGCAAGTGGATCGCTGTGAGTTCAAGGCCAGCCTGGTCTACAAAGTGATTTCAGGACAGCCCAGGCTACACAGATGAACCCTGTCTCGGAAAACCAAAAAAAAAAAAAAAAAAAAAAAAGGTACCCATAGTCACCCTATGGTGCAGAATGTTGCACCCCAGGACTTGTTCCTGATTTATCTCAGTCTCCCAACTTGCCTGCCCTCTCTGCAATTCCCAGCCACTGTTAACCATCCTTGTTGCCAGCTTCTGTGAGATCAGCTCTTTTCGGAGCCTGGCTTATTTCATTTAGCATATCGATTCCTAGTTCCCTTTTTATGACTGAATAATATTCCACAGTGTATATTACCACATTTTCTTTCAAGTGCTCATCGATCAATGGACCCTTTGGAGGTTTTATTTTCTTGGCAATTGTGAAGAGAGTGGAAGTGAACGCTGATGCACAGATGTCTCTTCAACATGCCAATTTCACTTTCTTTCCTCACTAAATACACAGGAGGGATTGTTGTAGGGTTTTTTGTTGTTGTTTTGTTTTGTTCTGTTTAGATTTATTTATTCATTATTTATACAGCACTCTGCCTGCATGTGAGCCAGTGGGCCAGAAGAGGGCATCAGATCTCATTATAGATGGTTATAAGCCACCATGTGGTTGCTAGGAGTTGAACTTAGGACCTTTAGAAGAGCAACCAGTGTTCTTAACCTCTGACTCATCTCTCCAGCCCTTTTTGTAGTTTTTTAAAAATTTGTTTATTTTTATTTTATGTGCATTGATGTTTTGCCTGCATGTATGTCTGTATGAAGGTGTCAGATCTTGGAGTTACAGAGAGTTGTAAGCTCCATGTGGGTGCTGGGAATTGAACCTGGGTCCTTTGGAAGAGCAGTCAGTGCTCTCAACCGCTGAGCCATCTCTCCAGCCTCCTTTTTGTAGTTATTGTTTTTGTTTTTTTTCTTTTTGGTTTTTCGAGACAGGGTTCTCTGTGTAGCCATGACTATCCTGGACTCACTTTGTAGACCAGGCTGGCCTTGAGCTCACAGAGATCCGCCTGCCTCTGCCTCCCAAGTGCTGGGATTAAAGGCGTGCGCCACCACCTCCCGGCTCTTTTTGTAGTTTTTAAAGAGCAATTTCCAAAGCATTTCCCGTGATTCTGTACTAACTTACCTTCCTTGTACAAGGCTTTCCTTTTCCCCACATCTTCGTGTCTGTGTGTGTGTGTGTGTGTGTGTGTGTGTGTGTGTGTGTGTGTGTGTGTGTGTAATTAGTTTCTGTGCTGACTCTTTCTGGATGGTCTCCCCTTCACTGGAAGTGGGGTATTTACAGTTCCTGCATTTGCGTCTGTTATTGTTTGCTTTCTGTGTTCTGATGGTCTGCTATTGGTTGCCTATGTATTTACAATTGTTTTCTGTTCCTGGTTTTATAACCTCCCTCCCTCTCACCCCCCTCTCCAGTTTTAGTTTAGAGTGTTTTATCTGCTGTGAGCTACTCCTGTGTCTTTGAGACTGCTTTTACATCTCTTCCTGTGTCCTCAGGGGTGAAGTGAGTTTCCTGTAAACAATGTATAATTGGGCCTTGTTTATTTATTTACTTAAAATAAAAATTTTTTTTGATTGGGCATGATGGTACATGCTTTTAATGCCAGCTCTTAGAAGGGTCTTATAACATGGTCCTGGCTGGCCTAGAACTTGCTATGTAGACCAGGCTGGCCTTGAGTTTACATAGTTCCTCTTGCCTCTGCCTCCCAAGTGCTGGGATTAAAGGTGTGAGCATTTTTTTTTAGATAATTAGAAAAATTATGTAAATGTATATATATATGAGTAACAGACCATGTGTATGTGAATACCTGAAGAATCCAAAAGATGGTGTCAGGTCTCCTGGAGCTGGAGTTAGTGGAGGTTGTGAAACACTTTCATGTTGGTGCCGGCAACCAAACTCTGGTCCTCCGGAGGACCAGAAAGAGCTCTTAATTACAGACCGCTCTCTCTCTCTCTCTCTCTCTCTCTCTCTCTCTCTCTTTCTCTCTCTCTCTCTCTCTCTACCTGGGTCTTAGTTTTTTTGTTTTGTTTTGTTTTGTTTTTGTGGCTTTTCAAGACAGGGTTTCTCTGTGTAGCCCTGGCCAATCCTGGAACTCACTATGTAAATCAGGCTGGCCTCAAACTCGTAGAGGTCGCCCGGCCTTTGCCTCCCGGGTGCTGGAGTTACTGGGTCTTGTTTTTTTAAATCTACTGACTCATTATGACTTGCAGAATTTAACCCATTTATATTTAACTGATTGTTGATAGGTATAGCTTTTAGTTTTTAGTTTTAGTTTAGCTTTTGGATTTTAGTTTTATTATAATTCTTTCTTCCTTTCTTTGGTCAAGTGATTCACTCAAGTATTGTGTTTTAACTCCTATCTTTTTTTGGGGGGGGGCGGGTTGAGACAGGGTTTCTGTCCTGGACTCACTATGTAGACCAGGCTGGCCTTGAACTCATAGTGATCCGCCTGCCTCTGCCTCCCAAGTGCTGGGACTAAAGGCGTGTGCCATCACTGCCCGGCTGTTAACTCCTGTCTTGAACTGTCTGTCTCTCCCTTATTTCTAAGGAGCTGCTTGGCTGGGCAGTGTTGGTTTCGGTTGGTTTCTTAGCGTTTTGGTGCTGTGAGCCTCAGCCTCTCACCTGCCCTCTGGCTGTGGACACACTTGGCTCTTATATGCTCAGCAAGCCCTGAGGCTGGGAATGTGTTTAGTTTCTGCTTTACCAAGCCTCTCATCAGGATACATTGTAGACAGCACCTCTATTCACCCCTCTGGCTGCCCCATTCACCCTGTTAGCCCGCAAACCCCCTCCTCTCTCCTGATGTTGAAAACCACTGTGCATTCTCTTTTCCACAGGAACCAATGACAAACCAGGAGGCCCCCACTACATCCTGCGCTGGACATCACCCCAGGTCATCAAGGAGACTCATAAGCCTCTGGGGGATTGGCGATACTCCTACATGCAGTGAGCCCCGCCCAGCACCTGTCCTGTCCACTTGTCTGTCCGTCCAGATGACTGACATCTCAGCACTGACCCCCTTGCTCTCCACCAGCTCCTTCTGGACTCTCTACAACGGAGCTTGACCCTGTCCTGGCCACTGGGCTGATTTCCTTTCCTTGGAGTCGGGTGGCCAGGCTTTGGCTTTGGGTCATACTGGGGAGAAACATCTAGTTCACCCAGAAATCTCATCCGCTGTGGAACACCCTGGTGCCTGGCAGGTTCTTTACCTGTCTGCTTTACTCTCCTCATCCTCGGTCCGGTGGCTCAGAGGCTCTCAGAACAGAGAGAGAGAGAGAGAGAGAGAAAGAGAGAGAGAGAGAGAGAGAG
The DNA here is from genome assembly GCF_903995435.1 of Acomys russatus. Classification (NCBI taxonomy): domain Eukaryota; kingdom Metazoa; phylum Chordata; class Mammalia; order Rodentia; family Muridae; genus Acomys; species Acomys russatus. The sequence continues at coordinate 34,134,174 of NC_067165.1, forward strand.
AGAGAGAGACTCTTAGGACTCTGTGGGGGGAAAGGAGACAGCTCTGGTGCCTTGTAGCCTCATCACTCAAAAAGACTCCTGACCTTGGCCTTGGCCTTTCCACATGTTCTGTGACACGACATCATCCAGGTGGCTGCAGGGGTGGGTACCAGCTACCTTTGCCCCTTGGTCTGTGCTAGATCCTCCTGCAGGCACTTGTGCCTAACCATATGCCTTAGAGTCACATGCCTTCCTCCAGGGTGTCTGTGTGTCCCAAAGCCTTCATTTTTCCTGGCTACCTTCTGGGAGGGCCCAGTGGTGGTCATCACATACGGGCTGACCCTGGGAATCTTCTAGGTGGGCCTCCGTTCCATACTCTTGTCAGATGCAGCCAACCCCGGAGTGGCCAGAGTGAGCTCCTGGTTCCGTCCTGCATGACCAAATGTTTCTAGTGGCTTGAGGGTGTTCAGGGTTCCCCTTCAAGGACATTTGCCAGGGGTCCACATGGAGCTGGTGTGGCTGTCCCCAAGGGTCACCTTCTGTCACACTCAGAGGCAGGTACCAGGCCAGCTCTGTCCTCTGTTTCCTTTCAGGGTCTGCTTCCCAGGGAGCAGAGTCCCAGTTCCTGCCTTTTCTGTATTGTGAGGGGCTGGGGCATACTTACTGCCACCCAAGAAAGTACCAGATGCCTAATCAGAGTGGCAGTGCTTATGGAGGGAGCTGAGGGGCTTCTCTTTCCAAATCTAATGCATTGCCAGTGCCTTGTCACATGGTTTGAGGGACCAAGGGTGCTCTGAGGCTGGAGGGAGTAGCGACTCTGGAGCCCAGTGGCTGGGTTGAAGTAAGGGTTTCTGTCTCCTGCCAAGGTGGTCACCAAAAGATTATATAAATTCTCCGACCTTCCATCTCTAAAACGGTGGCGATTCCTTCATGTGCACGAGGATCCAGTGAGCTCTTCCATGTGGATTTCGAACGGCAGGAGACAACTTATCAAGAATAGCACCTGTCTAACCGTTGGTCTACCACCACCACCAAGTGCTGAGGTGGTGAATTTTATGTGTCAGTTCTGCTGGTCCAGGGTCCATAGAGACCTGGTCAACCATTGTGGGGATTTCTGTGAAGGTATCTTTTGAATGAGAGTAAGGCTTAAATAAGTGGGCTTTAATTTTTTATTTGTGTGTGTGTGTGTGTGTGTGTGTGTGTGTGTGTGTGTGTGTGTGTGTGTGTTTGTATGTATATGCATGTATGTACAGGTGCCCACAGAGGCCAGAATGGGAGGATTGGAACAGTTGGAGCTTGTGTTGCAGGCATTTGTGAGCTGTGCAGTGTGGCTACTTAGATCCACTGCCTGGTAGAGCAGTGAGCGCTCTTAACTGAAGAACCACCTTTCCAGCCCCAGCGTGTTTGTTTTGAGACATGGTCTTGCTATGTAGCCCAGATCAGCCTCGAACCCATGCACCTCAGCCTCCTGAGTGCTGAGTTTATAGGTGTATGTCTCCATGCCTGGCTTTAAGAAGCACAGCAGACCAGCACTGGGGAGGCATAGGCAGGCGGATCACTGTGAGTTCAAGGCCAGCCTGGTCTACAAAGCGAGTCCAGGGCAGCCAAGGCTACACGGAGAAACCCTGTCTCGGGGCAGGGGTGGGAAGCACAGCAGAAAGCCCAGTGGTGGCAGCTGCGAACACTTTTAATCCATGTACTCGGGAGGCAGAGGCAGGCAGATCTCTGAGTTCGAGGACAGCCTGGTCTGCAGAGCCAGGGCCAGGGCCAGGGCAGCCAGGGCTACACAGAAAAACCCTGTCTCGAAAAACAGTTAAAAGAAGCCCAGCAGGGCTGGGGAGAGATGGCATCGCCGTTAAAAGCTAGCCTCACAACCAAAAGGAAGCCCAGCAGATTGTTAGTGTGGGTGGGCCTTGTCTGATCAGTTGAATGTTTAAGTAGAACAGTAGAAGAGCTCGCCCAAGTGGGACATTTACCATCTGACTACCTTCTGGAGACAGTTCTCCCTGGTTCTCTGCCCCTGTCACCCTCCCTCTGTACCTCTCCTTCATCCTCATCTCCTTCCCTTATCCCTTTCTGCACCCTATGGCTTCTGTGTCCCTGGAGAACCTCAGCTAATATGCATGTCTCCTTACTATAAGCCCCACTAACAAGTACAGCCTCACTCCTTTTATACAGATGGGGAAACTGAGGCAGAGCTGGCATGGCACTTCCTAGGAGAGTGCTATTGCTGGGGTGTGGACCCACATCTGCCTGCTGTACTCCTGTGTTCACACCTAGTGATGTGCCACCTTGGGGAAGCCCAGTCAGTCGGCCCTCGGAACAGCCACTAATTCCTGCAGGAAGGAGCCGGTGAGGGCCTGTGTCCGTGGACAGAGTCCTGGGCTCAAGCTAATTGGTGACAGTCGTAACATGGGTGCCCTGGCTGTGACTCAAATAAGGAAAGATGACATTTATAGTTCTGTTTAGGTTTTGGTTTTTCTTCTTCTTTTTCTTTTTCTTTCTTTCTTTCTTTTTTTTCCCCTTTTTTGATTTTTTGAGACAGGGTTTTTCTGTGTAGCCTTGACTGTCCTGGACTCACTTTGTAGCCCAGGTTGGCCTCGAAGTCACAGAGCCCCTAGGTTTTGGTTTTTCAAGACAGGGTTTCTCTGCCTCCCTGAGTGGTGGGATTAAAGGTGTGTGCTACCACGGCCAGCTCTGTTTATATCTTTGAATGGTGCCAATCACTTGAGGCCATACCGAGTAGCTTTTATGGTCCTGAAGATGGACCCTGGACTCTTGCACACAACAGGCAAGCACTGTACCACTGAGTCACACCCCGGCCCTCTGGGAGCTCCTCTCCTGGTGACCGTACCAGGACATCATTTGATTTCTGTGGCAGGTCAGAGGTGGTGGTGGGGATAGCGGAAGGCAGATTTGAACCCAAGTCTGGGTGCCTGCAGCCTGTATTCTTGGTGGTGTGCTCCGTAAGGTGACTGGCTGTCACTGTCACTATATGGCCCTCCCATGATGTGTCCTCTTAACTGGGGGAGGAGGGGACTCAAAGCCACTGTTCCCCTGGGCTTAAGGCTGTTGGCCCCCAAGGACATGCTTCCTAACTAGGTTCCTGAGGCTTCCTATGGTCATCACTGTCAGTCCCCATGTCTTCAGTCACCCACAGAACTCCTTCATTTCCCTGCTGTGGCCAGGGCCCCAGCCCCAGCCCTGAGCCTGAACATTTGACTGTGGCCGGACGTCCCTGCTGCCACCGCTGCATGCACTGCCACTCAAGCATGTGTCCTAAGGAAATGAGGCACCATCTGTTGCCTCCTGGACACTGGGTGACCCAGAGCCTTAGCAGGATGGGACAGAGGAAATGACAGGGCACACTGTCTTCACCTAGTCTTGTTTAGTTCGTGCATCAGCCCAGTGTCAACTGTCATCCCAGTGTGTTCAGATTCTAAGCCAGGCTGGCCTAGAACACAGGCTGTGTCTGGTGCTGGACCAAGGGCATTAGAAAATTTAACCTTGGGCAGGTAAGATGACTCAGAGTGTAAAGGCACTTGCCACCAAGCCTAATGACCAGGTTTATTCCTGGGACCCACAGGGTTATGTGGCAAGAACCCACTCTGCAACTTGTCCTTTGACCTCCATCCACTCACCCTGGCACGTCTGTGTGACACAGGCGAACATACAATAAATGAAGTTTTTTTAAAAATATGATTTTGCCCTACATACTCATAAAGTGCTCCACCCATTTTTCTGATGAGGACGCTGTAGGGACAGGTGGGTGACAGGATACTAGTACAACAGGGATGCTGAGCCGTGGGACACAACTATAGTTTCTCCAGGCTGATGGGTGGTGGGAGTCTCGGCCTTGACCCTCCAGCCTCAAGTTTGGCACTTCTCAGTAGCTGGGAACCAAAGCCCTGGGGTGTCAGCCCGCAGAGTGGCACACTTGATGGATAAGGATCACTCAACTTCAGTAACTGCGGTCTTGGAGGCTGGGCTGTGGGGACCTTTTTATGAGCCCTATGGTCCTGCCACTTAGACTAGATGATGCCAGCCTGTGAGGGCAGTGGGGCTATTTTACCTATCTTTCACAGATGAGAGACAGGGAAGGCTCTTGTAGAGGGGGGACACCAATTTGGGGGTGGTGGTGATACTTTTATCCTGATCCAGAAAGCACCCCAAGTCTGCAGAAGCCTTGGTGTCCCCACTCATTACCTCTTCAGTTTTTTAAAGTAAGATTTATTATGTATACAGTGCACATTAGATCACATTATAGATGGTTGTGAGCCACCATGTGGTTGCTGGGAATTGAACTCAGGACCTCTGGAAGAGCAGTCTCTCCTGCTCCCTCTCTTCAGATTTTTTTAAAAAGGCTTTTCTGAGGCAGGGTCTCAGGTATCCCAGGCTGGAAGCCATTCTGCAATGACTCTAGCTTGTGTCAAGCTTACAGAAACCAGCACCCTGTGTAGCTAAGGCTCCATTTCCTGCATGCTGGGATGCTAGGCGTATACCATACCCAGCCACCCTTGAGATGTCTTCTGACATCCCATGGGGCTGGATGGAGGCCTGTGGAGACTGAGTCCGTGGGGGAGCCGGTGCAGACAGACCTCCACAGCATTCCCCGCCCAGTGTCCAAACAAGGTAGACTGGCTCCAGGCCCTGCCTTGGAGGAGACCCAACCCTCTGCATCCTAAGTCGGCCTAGAGCCCAATGTGTCCAGGAGGAGGGTAAGTGGGGCGACTGGAACTGGTTATGAGGGCACAGTGTGGAAGGTGGTGGGCAAAGGGGTATGGGTGGGTGGGTGGGACAGCTCTGGCTGCATGCCAGCTGGTATGCCTATTTCTTCTCTTGTGTGCCAAGGGAGACACCGAACCAACAGACCAGGCTGGGCTCACTGTGTCCATGGCTATCCCCTCTGCCTTCCCTATGTGCTTTGCATGTCCACCACGGCTGACTGTCACCTTCACAGCCAGTGGCCACACAGGTATGAGCTCAGGCAAACGTCTGGGTGTGGCCACCGCATGAAGATGCCTTGTTCTCCCATGCCATGAGTGCCCCACTGGGCCCCACGACTGTATCCTGCTTCAGCCCCAGTTCCTTCCCTAGAGCCCTTAAGGCTGTCCACGTGTCCCCAGGCTGGATAGTCACTATGTAAATGTCTGTGCAAATGCCTCAGTGTGGGGTGGTCAGCTACACAGCAAGGCTGGGGCATTTTCTAAAGCTGTTGCTTCTAAAGCAGTCATGGGGCCCCAGGCAAGAACACTCCACTTGCTCTTTCTCCTTCTGCATGCCCAGAATAAGCCAGTCCAGCTGGTAGAGAACTCTGACTTCCACCTGGCTGGGGACTACCTCCTGGGTGGCCTCTTCTCCCTCCATGCCAACGTGAAGAGCGTCTCCCACCTCAGCTACCTGCACGTGCCCAGGTGTAATGAGTGAGTCCCCATAGGAAGCTGCAAGTGGTGGTGGGAGGGAGCAGGGAGTCTGAGCGGGGAAGATGCAGTCTTTAGGAGGCCAGGCCAGGGCCCAGAATGCATCTCATTCATTTCCAACCCCTCACTCCCAATCCTAGATCCAACCTGCTAGTCCCCAGAAAAAAATTTAAGCAGTTGTGTTTGTAATCCAGAGATCTGGTTTGTCTCTGTGTTACATCTCTGGAAATACAGGATGTTTAAGCTCCTGGGGTCAACCATCAAAGGCATCCTCAGCCACTTTTGCAAATGGAAGAACTCCCCCCCCCCCCACAACCAATAAGACCATGTCAAAGCCTTGTATCGATGCCAGGCTTTGCCTTGATAGGCAGAAGGTGATGTTTGGGCAGTGGGCTTGGACACCGGAGGGGAGCTTTGCAGTTTCCAAGGTTGTGGCTGGGGAGACGGGAAGTGCTCCCAGGCTTGGGGAGCTCTCTTTCTGCCTCTGAGCCATTTGGGGTAACAGCACCACTTAGAGATTAAGTGCACAGGGGATTCATCCTGACCTTGCTCAGGGCGAGGAACATTCTGGGAGATGGGGGAAGAGGGAGAGAGTGATCAAAGGCTGAGGCTTGACCGGAAATTCACCATTTAGATGACAAGGAGGGAGATACCATGTGGACTGGAGGCTGGTAGGGTGGCACGGTGATGGCACCAAGCACGGCGCTAGGCCTTCTGATGCCTGTGGTAATGACAAGGTCTGCAATGACTGACAGTGGCAGAGACATGGTGATGACACCAACAATGTTGGCTGTAGCAATAATGCTGGTAGCGAAAATGGGTATAGGGACGACGGTGACGATGGCAGTGGTGGCTGTAGTAGGCACACTGATGGTGGCGGTGAAGATGGTGGTGGTGATGGTGGTTGCATCAGTTGTTTCAGTGATGGTGGTGGTTTTGATAGTGATTGTATTGGTAGCTATAATGATGGTGTTTTGGTGATGATGGTGGTGGTGGTGGTGACAGTGGTAATTATGGTAGCATGGGTAGTGATGGCAAATAGTGGTGCTGATAGTGATGGTGGTAGGAGTGGTGATGGTGTCATTGGTGGTGGTGGTGGTGATATTGCTGGTGGTGGTGACAGTGTAGTGGTAAAAATGGTGGTAGTGGTGATGTCTGTGGTATTGGTGGTGGTATCGGTATTTATAGTGGTAGTGATGGTAGCCGTGGCAGTAATGGTGTTGGTGGTGGTGATGGTAATGGTGTGGCGGTAGCGATGGTGTTGGTGGTGGTGATGGTAATGGTACAGTGGTCCTGATGATCTATGGTAGTGATGGTAGCAATGGTGGTGATGGTCTCCTCAGTGGTGACAATAATGAAATAGGGGTAGTGATGTCATTGTTGTTGGTGAGGAGCACAAAGATATGGTAACAGTGACGGTAAGGGTGGTGCCGGGAGAGTGGGAGATGATGGTGACGGTAGAGATGACAATGAAAGAGGAGATTATTATGGGTATGGGTAGGCAACGGTAGGGCTCACTGTGTGGTCACAGGGACAGTGGTGACAAAGGTGCGGTAAGTGGCAGACTCTTCCTGAGTGTTCCTTGACAAACTTCCTCATGTGTGGAATATGGCGGTGGTTTGTCCTATTCCTCCCCTCCCTTGGGGACCTCACAGCGTGTGGCCCTGCAGGTACAACATGAAGGTGTTGGGCTACAACCTCATGCAGGCCATGCGCTTCGCCGTGGAGGAGATCAACAACTGCAGCACTCTGCTACCGGGCGTGCTGCTCGGCTACGAGATGGTGGACGTGTGCTACCTCTCCAACAACATCCATCCTGCGCTCTACTTCCTGGCACAGGATGATGACTTCCTGCCCATCCTCAATGACTACAGCCAGTATGTGCCCCACGTCGTGGCTGTCATCGGCCCAGACAACTCTGAGGCCACCATCACCGTGTCCAACCTCCTCTCCCATTTCCTCATTCCACAGGTGATGCCTGGGAAGGGCCGAGGGGACAGAGGGAGAGCTGTCTGGGGGTGGGAAGCCCTTCTTCCCTGTCAGCCATGGCAGGAACATGAACAGGAGCAGACAGCAGTCTGGGCTTATGGCTGGCCTACTGGGGAGCCTGTAGCCAAACTCTTTGCTCTTCTGAGCCTCAGTTTCCCCATTTGGTTATTTGTTTGTTTGTTTTTGTTTTTTCAAGACAGGGTTTCTCTGTGTAGCCTTGGCTGTCCTGGACTCACTTTGTAGCCCAGGCTGGCCTCGAACTCACAGCGATCTGCCTGCCTCTGCCTCCCCGAGTGCTGGGATTAAAGGTATGCGCCACCACGCCCTTAAAGTGGGCTGATGAGGCACCATCCCAGGACAGTCTCTGGGTTGAAGTGTGAAGTGCTGCAGGAGTTCTCATCACACATTAGGTGGTCCGCAATGCTGTCATCACCACAAAATGCATCTTCCTCAGGAATACTAAAGAGCATGCAGTATTAGCTTGCTCAGTCACCTAGCACTGATGTGGGTCACACAGCCAAGGCATGGCACTTAATATGGAGGTCTCACATTTGCTAAGGTGGCCCTGGTGATGACAGTGTAAACACAGCCCTGGGCATGTGTGTGTATCCTCAAATACCACCAGGGCAATGATGTCAGGGGGGAGCCCTTCTAATACCTCGCTCCGGCAGGTCACATACAGCGCCATCTCCGACAAGCTGCGGGACAAGCGGCGCTTCCCTGCCATGCTGCGCACCGTGTCCAGCGCCACCCATCACATCGAGGCCATGGTGCAGATGATGATTCATTTCCACTGGAACTGGATCGTGGTGCTGGCAAGTAATGATGATTATGGCCGGGAGAACAGCCACCTCTTCAGCCAGCGTCTGATCAACACGGGCGACATCTGCATTGCCTTCCAGGAGGTTCTACCCATACCTGAACCCAGCCAGGCCCTGAGGCCCGAGGAGCAGAGCCATCTGGACAACATACTGGACAAGCTGTGGCGGACCTCGGCGCGTGTTGTGGTGGTGTTCTCACCGGAGCTGACCCTGCACAACTTCTTCCTGGAGGTGCTGCGCTGGAACTTCACCGGCTTTGTGTGGATCGCCTCTGAGTCCTGGGCTATTGACCCTGCTCTGCACAACCTCACAGAGCTGCGCCACACGGGCACTTTCCTGGGTGTCACCACCCAGAGGGTGTCCATCCCTGGCTTCAGCGAGTTCCGAGTGCGCCGTGCCAAGCCAGGGTATCCCATGCCCAACAAGACCAACCTGAGGGCTACCTGTAACCAGGACTGTGACGCCTGCCTGAACATCACTGAGTCTTTCAACAACATTCTTATGCTTTCTGGGGAGCGTGTGGTCTACAGTGTGTACTCGGCAGTCTACGCAGTGGCCCATGCCCTGCACAGATTTCTGCACTGCAACCAGGTCCACTGCACCAAGCGAATGGTCTACCCATGGCAGGTGAGGGTCTAAACTCTCAGGGCCTGACTCCACCATTGCCATGCTCAGGATCTGGGCAAAGGGCTATGAGAGGCCATAGAGCATCCCCTATCTCCAGATGCCCAGCAAGCACAGGGTCTGAGTTCAAATCCCCAACACCCCATGTGAAAAGTTAGACTTGGCTGTGTGTGCTTATAATCCCAGTGCTGGGGTAGGTAGAAACAGGAGGAAAGTGATAGAGCAGGACACCTGATGTCCTCCTCTGGTCTCTGTGGAGGCACAGGCAGGCATCCCTCTGTAATACATTGTACGTGTATGTATCCGCCATACACCAACACAACTTTGCTCTATTTCAGTCACGTGTCACCCACCCCACGGCCTCAGAACCTAGTCCCACTGCTCTAACTGCTTATGGTTTGAAATGTGCAGCTCTTTGAAAGGCAGCTGGCTGCTGGCTGCTGGCTGGATTGGACTCTTGCGTGCTGAGACCCCAGAAGCCTGTGTGTCATTCATGGTTCAGAGTGGTGCTGTGGTGCATGCCGTGCGCTCACTGGCATGCGTCACCACGGTTGACCTTCCGCACGTTGGAAGACTGAGGCGCAGGGAGCCAAAGTCACAAAGCCAACTAAGGGCAGAGCTGGGACTGGGACTGCAGTTCAGCCCCGGGCTGCTCTGTTAGGAGCACATTCAGAGCTAGCACCAGTCTGAGGAAGGAGGAGCTGACCCTGTGGTGTGGGGAAGCAGGAAGGACAGGGAAAAAGGACAATTCCAGGTGAGGTTTGCAGTTCACAGAGGCCCTGAGCGAAGTGTCAGGTGACTTCTAGGAGGAAGGCGAGAAAGCAGCTTTCTCAGCTACCCTTCTAAGTTTTTTCCTTTTTTTTTTTTTCCTTAATGTTTTATTTATATGAGTGTTTGCCCGTGTCTTATGTCTGTGCACCACATGTGTGCAGTGCCCGTGGAGGCCAGAAGGAGGCATTGGATCTCCTGGAACTGGAGCTACAGGTGGTTGTGAGCAGCAATGCGAGTGCTAGGAACTGAACCCCAGACCCTTGGAAGAGCACTCAGTGCTCTTAGCTGCTGAGCCATGTCCTCTAGCCCCTCCCCTCATCCCCCACCCCTTCATCCCCACCCCCTCATCCCCCCCCCCACAGAGCCCGGAAGACAGGATCCTATTGCTTCCATTTTGCAGAAAAGAAACTGGGAGCCCAGAGAGGTTGAGCAACAGGGCTTAAGCCTCGCAGAGAGTAGCAGGACTGAGACCTAGCTCCAGGCACATCAGGTTCCAGAAGTCACCACCTGACAAGGTGTTGTCGAGGCTGGTGCAGGCCCAGTGGGGGTAGAATCTCAAATGTCTGCTCCCACCTCTGATGCCGGCTTTGCTTCCCTTCTTTCTGACTCTTCCAGCTACTCGGGGAGATTTGGCAGGTCAACTTCACCCTCCTGGGCAACCGGCTCTTCTTCGACCAACGAGGGGACATGCCGATGCTCTTGGACATTATCCAGTGGCAGTGGGACCTGAGCCAAAATCCCTTCCAGAGCATTGCCTCCTACTCCCCTACCCAGAAGAGGCTGACCTACATCAACAATGTGTCCTGGCACACCCCCAACAACACGGTCAGCTTGGAGGGTCGTGCCGGGGGGCGGGGCTTGTCAAGAAGGGTCTCCAGAGATGCAGCAATGGTAGCCAGCAGGGTCTCCATTCAGGGTGTAGGGTCTGAGGTCACGTCCTTCTTTGTCCTTCTTTGTCAACTGAGAGATGTGGGGTTTAGGATGCTTTGGCTTCGGGAGATGGGGGTTCAGGGACCTCTGCTCAAAGCCCTGCTCTGAAGCACAGGTGGCTCCTGTATCAGCCTGAGGGGACGGCATCAGACTTCTTCCTCGATGTTGCCATCAAGTATCCGAGAAGAGGCAGCTTAAGAGTGAAGGGTGTGCTTCTGCTCTGGGTTTGAGGGTTCAGTCTGTCTTAGGGAAATGTTGATGACAGTCCCCTAAGGCAGCCAGTCCCATCACATCCACAGACAGGAAGCAGAGAGAGATGGGTACTGGTCCTCAGCTCGCTTTCTCCATTTTATTCAGTCCAGAACCCCAGCCCGTGGGATGGTGACACTCACATCTTCCCTCCTTTCCTAAAATTTTCCAGAAACGTCCACTCAGACATACATACCCACAGGCGCATTTCACCTGCATGCTTAATGTCATCGAGTTCAAAGGATTACCCATCTCAGGGACCGAGGCTGACACTCTCCCCATTGTGTGGACTAGAACACCAAAGGCACAAAGAGGTTGTGTAATATCCTTAAATCCACACAGCTTGTCTGTGGTAGAGGCTCTCTCTGCATAGCCTTCTAGCTGTAGCCGGATATTGAGTTTGTGGAGTGAATTGGGTTGGTGTCTTTTTCTGTTTTCTTGAGCTCAAACCACAGAAGTTCTTTGTCTCGGGTTCTGGAGTCAGGAGCAAAGGGAGAGGAAAGGCTGGTCCCTGCTGAGGCCAGGGACCTGCTTGTCCCCTCCCCTGGTGTTTGACAGCTCGCTCTCCTTGGTTTGTTGATTTTCCACTCTCATTATTGCCTTCTTCACCCGAAAGTCTCCTTGTGATCTTGTCAGTGTGCAGAAGTCCTTTCTGTGTAAGAACACCAGTTCTCTCAGGTAAGGGGCTCTTCTTTTTCTTTAATTATATATGCAATGACCCTATAATGGATTCAGACCACTTATTTAGGTCATGGGCATTAAAACCTAAAAGGTTTTACCCAGCCTCAGTCCCCACTGAAATGCAGAGCCTGGGACAAGGGTCATCTATGGTAGATTACTACAGACATGCGCCAAGTACCAGGACCGGGAGATGGAAAAACAAACAGGGAAGAAGAAAAGCCAGTCCAAGGGAATGGGCAGCATGGATTGGCTGGGTCCAACCCTCTGGGGGCCACAGGTTGCTCTGTGGAGTACTATGCCTTTGGGTTTCCGGGTCCCATGCGGCTGAGTGCCTAGTAGCTCCCGGTGGGCATCTTACACCACAGCAAAAGTCACGACCTGCTAGCTGAGGCAAGGGGCTGGCCAGCAGTGGCTGTGTGAGATTGTCCTGCTTGACCCTGGAGGGCCACAGAGCCTTTAGGATATTAGGAAAATCATGTCTGTGTAAAAGGGGCGTTTGGTGGGCAAGTGACAGATGGTGACCATCCCTCTCTTCCCTACCCCCGCTCCCCGATCCTGAGGTCCTAACCCTTCACTAGCACATGGTTGTTCTCTGTGATTACCAAGGCATGATGGGAGACCTCCATCCTAGGGTCCCCAGCCCTCAGCTGCTGGATTCTATTTGTACCTTAACAGTTGTCCCCAAGACAGTGGCACGGGACTGTCCTCAGGTGCCCAGCAGTCTACCCTGCCTGCCCCATGCAGCTTCTTGTGAGAGCCCAAGCCCCCTCCTTCTGTGACCTTGTTAGTTGGTGGGAGGACCTCAGAGGAACCGGCCAGTTTGCTGTGGATGCGTCTCCCCACCAGGGACCAGAATTCCACCCCTACCACTCTAAGACACCACTCTTACGGTCTCGTGAATGCCAGTGGGTCCTTTATTCTATGGTGATGGGGATTGAGCCCAGGGTCTTGCACATGCTAAGCCAGAGCTCTATCGCCTAGCCACACTCATCTTCCTCCTTTCCCTCTCCTCCCCTTCCTTCTTCACTTCCCCTCCTTCCCTCCCTTCCTCCTTCCCTTCCCTCCTTCTTTTCTCTCTTCCTTATTGTCATGGTCCCTTACCCAAGCTGGTCTCAAATACAGTATGTAACTGAGATTGAAAGCTCTTGGCTGCTGGGATTACAAGTGTGTCCTACCTCCCTTGGTTATGGAGTGCTGGGTTCAAACCCAGGGCTTCTTACATGTTGGGCAGTCACTCGGACACCTGAGCTACATCTTCAGTCCTCTTTTTTTTTCTTAGGTAGAGTCTCACTAAATAGGCCAGGGTGGACCCTCTGTAAGAGCAGCTAGTGCCTCTAACCTCTGAGCGGTCTTTCTAGCTCCTCCTTTTGTTCTTTATCTAATTTGGTTTTTCTATGCTTGGAGAACATGCCTGCCATGATTTCAGTAAAACTTGCACCACACGATAGCATGGATCTGTCCGTCCTGGGAGGTGCTCATGTGCACTCGGTCGGTAAGATGCTGCTCTCTGCTGCCGCCTGGCAGAGCGTCCTGTTAGAATGTGCTGTTTGATGGTACTAGTCAGCTTCTCCACCTTCTGTGGATCTTCCGTTTAGTTCTACGTAGTCATTAAAAGAACAATGTTGACATTTCCCTCTGTTATTATTGAACACTACATATTCTCATTTTCCTTGCCCTATGGATTTTGAATCTCTCTTGTTAGCAGCCTATGTGTTTATACTTACACCTAAGCACTTTTATACTTATATGTTTAAGTTTCTACACAAACATGCGGTTGCTATGCCAGAGAGGCTTACACGTCCCTCACAGTCCTTTTTTTTTTGGGTCTCTTATAATATCTTTGGGTTTCTCTAGAGATTCCAACTTTTATTTTATTTATTTATAGTTTTTATTTCTTGAGCTGAGAGAGTCAAGATTCGGCCTCAGTAAGTCATTCATTTGCTCGGTAAGTTTTCTTCCTAGTTGCTCTCTCCAGGGATAATTTCTCCTACCAGTAAGTGGAGGACCTCGTGTCTTCCCGAATACTCTCAGCATGCACCCCACGACTGCAGCTTTGGAGGCAGTGCCGGGCCCCATGGCTCAGTTCTCTGGGGATTTGAGTCACTGATTCCTAGCTTGCTCTTCTGTCTTCTCACTGTGAGGACTTCAGGCTCTCCACGGCCAAGCGGGAAGCTAGCCATCCACAGTGAAGCTCTCCCCTGTAGCACTTCTGTTTTTAGCATTTTTCACGGCATTTATAACTGTCCATCTTATTCATGAAAATGCTAATCTCTTTGTAGTGGGGACTCTGCTTCAGAGACTTCACTGCTGGACTCCAGAGTCTGGCATCAGTTGGTGCTCCATGAGTGTGCGTGTGTAGGTGTGCGTACAGGTGTGCGCAGGTGTGTGTGTATGTGTGTATGTGTGTATGCCAGAGATTAACCTCTGCAACTGCCTGGATGCTTAATGTTGTAGACAGAGTTGCCGACTAGGAGCTAGAATTTGCTCATTTAGCTAGGCTGTTGGGCCTCCGGTCTCCAGCTACCCAACAGTAGCTTTGCAGGCATGAGCCACCACACCTGGCTTTTGGCATGGGCGCTGGGGATGGAATGTGGGGCCTCATGCTTTTGTGGAAATCACACTGGAGCAATTTCTCCAGAGCCACCATCCATGTGTGAGTGGATGGATGAGTGACTGAAAAGCATTATAAGGCCTTGGGGGTGCAAGGCAAGGTAGCTCCTGGGAAGCCAGGAGCTACTAAGAGATCTCGAGTTCAGAAGTGGGTGACAAGACCTGGAAATATGTGGTAGGTCTTTGCTTCGGATAAAGGACATGTGGTGTTTGTGCTGAGGCCCATGCACCTCCACAGTGCATGTTCATGTTCCTGGCAGAGAAGTCCCCATAAGGCTCAGGGAACCCAGGAGTAGATTATGTGTTTAGTTCCTTTAAATGGATGATAATGGTGGTGGTGGTGGTGGTGTGTGTATGTGTGTGTATGTGTGTGTACGAGTGCCATGTATATGTGAGCATGCATGACATGGTGACAAATGGAGGTTTGGGTTTTTTTGTGTTTTTGTTTTTGGTTTTTTGAGACAGGGTTTCTCTGTGTAGCCTTGGCTGTCCTGGACTCACTTTGTAGACCAGGCTGGCCTCGAACTCACGGCGATCCGCCTGCCTCTGCCTCCCGAGTGCTGGAGACAAATGGAGGTTAAAGAACAACTTGGTGAAGTCATTTATCTCCTCCCACCTTTACTAGCTGAGGTGCTTTTGACTGCTGGTTTTCTATGATGTGCTGGGGAGACATCAAGTTATCTAGAAATGTCATCGGATGGCCAGGGAAAAGGAAGGCTTGGATGTGCCGAGGGCGCATGAAGGCAGAGGCTTCCGACTTGAGAGAGGCAAGAAGAGATGGGCTCTGATGTCAAAGGCTCCTCCCCTCCCTCTCCACGCCCTATCCGACAGGATCCGATGTTCCATCTTCCTCATCCTCTTCCACACCCTCCTAATTCTGTGTATAGTCCATCCATCCGTCCCGGGCTCAATGGCTTTTCTGTGCTGGGCTCTTTTGCCCACGGGCAGTGTGCCCTTGCATCCTACTTCCCCGGAGACCCCTGCTCTTGAGAAAATCATGCCAGCCAGGAGCCTTAGCTGTAGGTGACAAGGGAGCATGGTAGCAGAATAAATGATGACAATTCAGGCAAAGATGGATTTAGGACCTCTCAATATTTTTCAACCCTACTCTGCCAAGATCAGGATGATTTTTTTTTTCCAGAGCTGAGGACTGAATCCAGGGCCTTTTACTTGCTAGGCAAGTGCTCTATCATTGTGCTAAATTCCTAAGCCTAAGATCATAGCCTTTGGCTATGATGTCTTCTTTGTGATAAGACAGCTGCCGGCACCCCCGGGCTCCAGGCCTCTAGGGCTCTCCATCTCTGGTACCTGCCACAGTGTCTCACTGTCCATGCTTACTATGAGGATGGGGAGATGGTTGGTAAAAGGCTGACCTTGCAAACGCGAGGACATGGGTATTGTCCCCAGAATGCATATGAAATAGGAGCCAGGCATGGTGGCATGCCTCTGTCTCATCAATGTCCTCAGGAAGTCTCTGTCTTCACCCTTGGGTGCTTTTTTCAGAAGATGGAGGATTGGATTGGACCATAGACAGGCACAACTTTCAGAGACCCAGTTCTAACAGCAGTTCAGACAGGGCCAGGCTACCCTCTCCGGAGGAGCATCTTTCTGAGTGGGGAGAGCAGGGGCCTCCCAGAGAGTGGAGAAAGAGGGCTCAGGGTCTCTTGCCTTCCTCCCTCCAGATCCCTGTGTCCATGTGTTCCAAGAGCTGTCAGCCTGGGCAGATGAAAAAGCCCATAGGCCTCCACCCCTGCTGCTTTGAGTGCGTGGACTGCCCGCCGGGCACCTACCTCAACCGCTCTGCAGGTACAGCTCTGACCTTTGTTAGCCGACCGTGGCTCAGTATCCCTACCCTGAGCTGGAGTTTTCAGGGGTCCCTTCACTTTGTCAGGGTCTCTGAGGGCTTTCCAGAGGATGCAAGTATCCAAAGGCCAGGGGCCAGAGACCAGGTCTAGTGCCTCTCCCCCTGACCCCCCAGAGATGTTTAGAGATGTTTTCTCTTTATGTAGCCTTGGCTGTTCTGGACTTCCTTTATAGACCAGGCTGGCCCTCAAACTCACAGAGATCCTCCTGCCTCTGCCTCTCCAAGTTCTGGGATCACAGGCATGTACCACTGTGCTTGGCAGCAACCTGGTCTCTCTCTCTCTCTCTCTCTCTCTCTCTCTCTCTCTCTCTCTCTCTCTCTCTCTCTCCCTCCCTTCCTCCCTCCCCCTCCCTCTCCACTCTCTTTCTCTCTTGTTTTTCAAGAAGGGTTTCTCTGTGTAGCCTTGGCTGTCCTGGACTCATTTTGTAGCCCAGGCTGGCCTCAAACTCACAGAGACCCACTTGCCTCTGCCTCCCGAGTGCTGGGATTAAAGGCATGCGCCATCACCTCCTGGCAGCCTAGTGCCTCTTATGGCTTCCCATGAAGCAAAATCCCCAGTACTAGCTTCTGTGTGGTACCTTTGGATCAGTCCTCACACTGTGCCAAGCAAGCTACCCACTGAGCCATCTTCCTAGTTGTCATTGATCAAGTTCTTGCTTGAAAGACGCTCTCTTTCTAGATCACTGACTCCAGTGTTTAACGTCACGTTAGTGTTCAACTCAGTTCAGGGCCGAGTGAAAAGCTTTCTCATGGCCTCATTGACTGAAAATTAATTGGTGATTTCACCTCTGAATGAAAACACCTGCTGTGTGCCCAGCAGCCCGCAGGGCCCTGACTAAGTGCTGATCAAGTCTGTGGAAGGCGTCTGCTGGCGGGTCTGTCACAGTCGGCAGCGGCCTGCAGATAGGGGCCAGGCTTTGTCGGCTGCCAGGGCTTTCCATCTCTGGTACCTGCCATAGCATCTGGCTCCCAGTGCTAACTATGGGGCTGGGGAGAGGAGGGTCTGGTAAAGTGCTGACCTTGCAAGCAGGAGGACTTGGGTTTGACCCCCGGAATCTGTGAGAAACAGAGCCTGGCATGGTGGCATGCACTTGGAATCACGGCCGGGAGGTTGAGCAAGTGGCTCCCTGGGGCTCAGTGGCTGCCAGAGTTACAGGCAAGTGAGAGACCGAGTCTCAATAAGGAAGGGAGAGAGAGGATGACATTTGAAGAATATTACTGATGTCTTCTGGCCTGTACACACACCCTGTACAAACGCACTCATACACACATACCCATGTACCCCAAACACACACACACACACACACACACACACCCTGTGCTAACACACCGATATGCACACACACACGCACATGTACCCTGTGCAAACACACTCATATACACATACCCCACGTACCCCACGCAGGCAAACACACACACACACACACACACACACACACACACACACACACACACACACCCTGTGCTAACACACCGATATGCACACACACACGCACATGTACCCTGTGCAAACACACTCATATACACATACCCCACGTACCCCACGCAGGCAAACACACACACACACACACACACACACACACACGCATGCGCTAACTGAAGGAGGTCCTTGGAGATGCAGTTGCAGGTCTCCCCCACTAGGGGTCGATATTGTGGCAGCAAGGCCTTAGAGTCTGTGGGTTCTGAGCAAGGAGACCTGGGTATGAATCCTTATTTGGTAACTCGCCACTTCGTGACTTTGGGAAAACAATTTAACACAGCTGAGCCCCATGTGTCTCTGAGATGAGGCATCAGGGAGGTCTCGCTCAACCATGGTAGGTGTTCCTTTAACCTCTCTCTGCCTCAGGGCCCCAGGCCCAGAGCATAGAGGGGCTTTGCAGTTGCGGTCAGACTGACAGACTTGTGGGCTCTTGCAGATGAATTTAACTGCTTACCCTGCCCGGGTTCCATGTGGTCCTACAAAAACGACATCACTTGCTTCAAGCGGCACCTGGCCTTCCTGGAGTGGTACGATGTGTCCACCATCGTGGTGACCATACTGGCCGCTGTGGGCTTCTTCAGCACGCTGGCCATCCTGCTCATCTTCTGGAGACATTTGCAGACACCCATGGTGCGCTCGGCGGGTGGCCCCATGTGCTTCCTGATGCTGGTGCCACTGCTGCTGGCCTTTGGGATGGTGCCTGTGTACGTGGGACCCCCCACGGTCTTCTCGTGTTTCTGCCGCCAGGCTTTCTTTACCGTCTGCTTCTCCGTCTGCCTATCCTGCATCACGGTGCGCTCCTTCCAGATCGTGTGTGTCTTCAAGATGGCCAGGCGCCTGCCACGTGCCTATGCCTTCTGGCTGCGCTGCCACGGGCCCTATGCCTTTGTGGCCTTCATCACGGCCATCAAGATGGCTCTGGTGGCAGGCAACATGCTGGCCACCACCATCAACCCCATTGGCCGGACGGACCCGGAAGACCCCACCATTATGATTCTTTCGTGCCACCCTAACTACCGCAACGGGCTGCTGCTCAACACCAGCATGGACTTGCTGCTGTCCGTGCTGGGTTTCAGCTTCGCTTACTTGGGCAAGGAACTGCCCACCAACTACAACGAGGCCAAGTTTATCACTCTCAGCATGACCTTCTCCTTCGCCTCCTCCACCTCCCTCTGCACCTTCATGTCCGTCCACGATGGAGTGCTGGTCACCATCATGGACCTCCTAGTCACTGTGCTCAACTTTCTGGCCATCGGCTTGGGGTACTTTGGTCCCAAGTGTTACATGATCCTTTTCTACCCGGAGCGCAACACTTCAGCTTACTTCAACAGCGTGATCCAGGGCTACACCATGAGGAAGAGCTAGCCCCGCCCACCGGCCTCAGCAGAGAGCCCCCAGCCATGCTACTGGTGTTCTTCTGCCTTTCTCTGCAGCCTAGCTATTTTTACCCACTTAGCGCTTGAAAATACACCCCCCGCCCCGTGAGCTGTTTCGCCAGCTAGGAGCCACCGTCCACTTATAGAAGAAATCACCCAAGGTGGCCTACAGGGCTCCAAGGAAGGTCTGATTTATGAGCCTACTGCTGCCATCTGGTGGTCACAGTGAGCACCTGCAGGCTGTGGCCCATGCCTTCCAGCCTGCTCATGGCTGGCTAGGTGGCTATGAGGCCAACAGTGGGGTCCAGTATGTTCCCCAGCTGTCTTGTTCTAATGGGCAGATAGTCACTGCGGGCCCTTCGTTGTTGCTTATGAATAAACGTCCTTTCGGCGAAATCGATGCCTCGTCTTAATTTCAGAGGTTCCCCAAGGAAGGGCCCGTGGACTCATTGTGAGCATTCCCTGTCTCTCCATGGTGAGTGAGTGACCTTGATCTGACTTTTCCTTGAGTCTACACTTGCCCACCTCTGAAATGGGAGTCATAGTTGCAGATGTTGATCCTTGGGGGCTGAAGAAATGGAAGATGTTACAGGCTTTGTAGGAAGGAAACTGACATGAACCATCATCCTTCCAGAAGAGATGTGGGGACAGTCCAGCATGGTTGCCATAGACAGCCAGGATGTGGCCCTGGACAGGGAGAGAGAGAGAGCTTTTGGGTCCTAAGAGGAGCTTCCTTAAGAGAGAAAGCAACTATGGATAGCTTGACAGGAGGCTACAGGACAGTAAGTCTTCCCATCTATGGAACAAAGGAAGTTCCTTGTTCCAGGGTGTATGTAGGGGGAACCCCCTCCCCACTATGTTATCTCAGCTACCTGCCAGGAGTCTCAGGGCAGAAGGGCAGTAGACAAAAGTGAAGTTATAATTTAAAGTTGTTTTGGGTCTGGGTATGTGGGGAAGGGGGAGCTGGGTTTGCAATTGCAAGGAGGAGAGAGTCTTCCAGGTCATAGCAGGTTCGCTGGTCAGCTCTGTCCAGAGACAGCTGGAGACATAGCCAGAGATGGGGGGGGGGAGAGGGAGAGAGAATAACCTAACAAGAATCCATGATATAACACAATAAGGTAAAAAATGCACACAGCTGATGCTCAATAAATGCCAATGACTAAAAATTCACATGCCACTAAAACATCAGGGCAATGCAAAGTTGTGCTGTGAGTATGTGTGTGTGTGTGTGTGTGTGTGTGTGCGTGCGTGAGTGCGCGCGCGCGCGTGTGTGTTCCATGTGTGAGTGTACCTATGCATGTGCAGGCATATCTATCCATTTATTACATGCATATGGAAACCAGAGGACAACATTAGATGTTGTCTCTCAGAAACAATAGGTTAACAGTGAGACATAGACTCTTATGGGCCTGGAACTAGCTAATGGGCTAGGCTGGAACCCAGGAAGTCACAAGGTTCTGTTAAAGTAGCTTTTATTTGTCTGAAATAATTGTCATTTTGGAAGCTTACTGCCTCTATCTGCTAATGTAGGCCTACTCCTGGAAGCTTCCAGCCTCCATACAAACTAATATGGACCTGGAATATTTTCAGACTCTGAGACTTACTGCTGAATAAGCTCACCTTTTCTAGCTCTTTCTGAACTCTGGCTGGTTGGTTCAGTCCAGCTGTTCTGGCTCAAAACTTCTCTCCAAGCTGACTGATTCAAACTGGCTTCCCCCAGCTTCTGACTGAATTGCTCTGCTTGGCCTCAAACTAGCTCTAGCAACTTGTTCTAGTCTTCTGGTTGCTTCTCATTCTGTGGCTTCAACTGCCTCTACTGACCTGCCCTGAACTTACGAACAAACTCCAACCTTGATGCTTCCTTCCACAAGCTAACTTTACCTTCATTGTTTGGGATTAAAGGTGTGCGCTAAGGGGTGTGTCTTTGTTCCAGCCAGCGTAGCTATGTTGCTGGGTTAAAGTATCTCTACCACCATGCCTGGTGTGGAGGCCCCACAGGTTCATATATATGAATGCTTGGTTACCATTGGGTGGAACTGCTTAGGAAGGGTTAGGAGGTGTGTCACTGGGGGTGGCCCATGGCACTTCCAATTTGAGCTCTCTGCCTTTGGTTGTTGTCTCAGCTCCTGCTCCATTTCCAAGCTTGTCTGCTGCCATGATCCCCACCATGGTAGTCATGGACACTACTACCCACTGGAATCTTGAGCACCAAATTAAATGTGGTCTTTTATAGGTTGTCTTGGTCATGGCATCTTTCAGCCTAACGGTAGTCAAGTAACTAAGATGCTTGATTTTCTCTTTAATGTAGGTTCTTGGATTTTCATCCTTGTGTGATAAGCACCTTAGTGACTGAGCCATCTCCTAGTCCATACTAATTTTCATGTCCACATTTCAGAGACCTCCTGTACTAGAGACCACAGTGCCAGCCCCTGGGGAAAATCCACCTTCCTTGAACTGTTCCCCAGACCTCTCCACCCCAGCAAACAAGACTCATAGGCTTTAGTGGTCCAGAGTCAGTGTGTTGTGGCCACTGTGGCACTGCCAATTTAGGAGACATTGTGCTGCTGGGCATAGCTCTGTCTAGTATCCCCTATCTCATGGTGGGCTCCAGGCAGGGTCCTCCGCCCCCCTCTCACCCCATCCCCACCCCCGTGTCCAGGGCTCAGGCCTGTTTCCCTCCGTGTTTACCAAGGAGACAGAGCTGCTGCATGAGGTTCCAAGATGCTCTCCAGAGAGCCTGTGTGGCCTGTTCGGAGGCATCCAGATTTCAGACAAGAGTGCAGGCATTGGAATGGTGGTACCTGGGTGGGACAGAGGGACAAGCTTTTTGAAGGGTTGCCACCTGCGGACATGGGGAAGGCTTTTCAAATCTCTTCAGGGAGTGGGAGTGATCACAGTTTCCCAGGAGATGGGAGGTGAGGCCAGGTGTGGATGGCATGAAGAAAGATGGAAACACAGGCAGGAAGGCAGGACAGCAGGGTCCTGGGGCACAGAGGCTCATCTCTGGGCCGGACCTTGTCCTGTCTGAGTAGCCCTGCTAGTGCTCTGGGCACAGCGTGCACCCTTCCCCTCTGCTCTGTCACCTGGGAGGCCACCCTGGTACAACTTGTTCCATGACCAGCCAAGTCTTCCCACAGTCCTCAGTGTGGCTCTCCTGTAGGGAGGGGCTGGAGATGGTTAGGGAAAGAGCCGGAGGTAGGCAGCATTTTCCGGAAGGACTAAATAGAGTCATGGGATATGCTTACGAAATAATAAGAGGACAGTTTTTAGTTGAGACTACGTGGCCTGAGGCTGCATAGCCTCGCTATAGCGATCTACAGACAGGAGAGCTGGGGACCCCGCAGCTGCTCAGACCGAGAAGGACAATGCTGCAGCTCTAGTCTGAGGCCAAGGGCCTGGGCACCCCTGGAGAAAGTGGGTCCACGTCTGAGTTCAAAGGCTAAAGGAGTGAGAGTCTGTGATGTTCGTTGCACCAAAACCACTGGCTCAAGGAAGGCTCAATGTGCACCTTGCCAGGCCTACTGGGAGAGTTTTCACCACTCGGGATGCTGGCCCACCTGCTGATCACCTCAGGAAATGCCTAGAGCTGTGCTTCACCAATGTCCTAGGTGGTTCTTAATGCAATCAGACCAACGGCGGGAAGTCTTCATCCGTGGTCCTTCTCCACCCCTCCCATACTTCCCAGGGGAGCCCAGAGTCTAGACAGAGAGGCCTGGCTCAGCCCGGAGCTTTCGAGGAACAGCTTGTAGGGCCTGGGCCTGTGCCGCATCTTTCCTCCTTGCCTGAGGGACCAGATTGTATGAGCACAGGGAGTTTTAATCTCTTAATTCTTTCTCTTTACATCCTTCTATGCCTTGGCTTAATTTTTTTTTTTTAAAGAGCCTCATTTCTGGGTTTTGCAGGAGGATCACCATTAGTGGAGAAAATCCTAGAACCTCTCCGACCTCAGTGGATACACACCACACACCTGCACAGGTGCTGCAATGGAGGGGTCTTAACCCTTTCTTCCCCTCCAGAGGTTTACTGAGGACATCCTCCTGTTAGACAACTATTTGGTATTGTGTTGTATGTGTGGGGGTATATGTGGTATCTTCGCATGTGTGTGTGTGTGTTGTCCGTATGTGTTGAGTTGTGTGTATTCATGTGATGTGGGTGGTAGGTCATGTTTATGTGTTGTATGTATGTGTGTGTGTGTGTGTGTGTGTATGTGGTATACACGGTGTGTGTGGTGTAGTATGTGTAGTGTTTGGCATATGTGTGTGTATGCGTGTGTGTGTGTGTGGTGTGCAGTGTGTGTGGTGTGCAGTGTGTGTGGTGTATTGTGGTGTGTGGTGTATATTGTGGTGTGGCGTGGTGTGCAGTGTGTGTGGTGTATTGTGGTGTGTGGTGTGTGTGTGTATGTGTGTGGTGTGTGGTGTGTGTGTGGTGTGCAGTATGTGTGGTGTATTGTGTGTGGTGTGTGTGTGTGTGTGTGGTGTGCAGTGTGTGTGGTGTGCAGTGTGTGTGGTGTATTGTGGTGTGTGGTGTGTGTGTGTGTGTGTGGTGGTGTGGTGTGTGTGTGGTGTGCAGTGTGTGTGGTGTATTGTGTGTGGTGTGTGGTGTGTGTGTGGTGTGCAGTGTGTGTGGTGTGTGGTGTGTGTGTGGTGTGCAGTGTGTGTGGTGTATTGTGGTGTGTGGTGTGTGTGTGTGTGTATTGTGGTGTGTGGTGTGTGTGTGTGTGTGTGGTGTGTGGTGTGTGTGTGGTGTGCAGTGTGTGTGGTGTATTGTGTGGTGTGGTTGTGTGGTGTGCAGTGTGTGTGGTGTATTGTGGTGTGTGGTGTGTGTGGTGTGTGTGTGGTGTGCAGTGTGTGTGGTGTATTGTGGTGTGTGGTGTGTGTGTGGGTGTGTGTGGTGTGTGGTGGTGTGTGTGGTGTGCAGTGTGTGTGGTGTATTGTGTGTGGTGTGTGGTGTGTGTGTGGTGTGCAGTGTGTGTGGTGTATTGTGGTGTGTGGTGTGTGTGGTGTGTGTGTGGTGTGCAGTGTGTGTGGTGTGCAGTGTGTGTGGTGTATTGTGGTGTGTGGTGTGTGTGTGTGTGTGTGTGGTGTGTGGTGTGTGTGTGTGTGTGTGGTGTGCAGTGTGTGTGGTGTATTGTGGTGTGTGGTGTGTGTGTGTGTGTGTGTGGTGTGTGGTGTGTGTGTGGTGTGCAGTGTGTGTGGTGTATTGTGTGTGGTGTGTGGTGTGTGTGTGGTGTGCAGTGTGTGTGGTGTATTGTGGTGTGTGGTGTGTGTGGTGTGTGTGTGGTGTGCAGTGTGTGTGGTGTATTGTGGTGTGTGGTGTGTGTGTGTGTGTGTGTGGTGTGTGGTGTGTGTGTGGTGTGCAGTGTGTGTGGTGTATTGTGGTGTGTGGTGTGTGTGTGTGTGTGTGTGGTGTGTGGTGTGTGTGTGGTGTGCAGTGTGTGTGGTGTATTGTGATGTGTGCTGTATATTGTGGTGTGGTGTGGTGTGTGTGGTTTATATAGGTACATACGCATGTTTGTCCAGGAGCATGCGAAAGTCAGAAGACAACCTCCTGTGTTGTTCCATTGAGTGTTTTTTTTTTTTTCTTCTTTTGAACCATGGGCTGGAACTCACCCAGTAGACCAGGCTAGCCCACAAACCCCAGGGATCCCCCTGTCTCCTCTTCCCCAGGGAATCTGACTTTGTTTACACAGGTTCAGGTCCTCACGCTTGTAAGGCAAGCCTGACACTGACTGATCTCCCCAGGCTAGACAATTCTTCATAGGTCCAGTGAGACCCTGATTCTCTGGGGTTTCTCTGTAGGTCCTTTGGGACTGTGCCTTAAGCTTTCTCATGGTGGCCCTTCCTCTGTGACAGCAGATGGCATCTTCTTTGAAGGCATGCCTGCTCCAGTACCTTCTATGGCTTCCGTTGACCTCTCATTACCCCCTTGGTAGCCAGCAGTCCCTGTTCTCAGAGCCAGAGCTCTGTCAGTCCATCTCTGGGAAGGTGACCTTCTCCTCATCCACCATGGTTAGCTGAGGGTGAGCACACGACCTGGGATGGTCTAAACAGAGGCACTCTCAGGACAGAGTATAGAAACTAAAAAGGCTGGGGTTGGAGATTTAGCTCAGTGGTAGAGCACTTGCCTAGCAAGCGCAAGGCCCTGGCTTCGGTCCTCAGCTCTGGAAAAAAAAAAAAAAGAAAGAAAGAAACAAAAGAGAAAGAAAGAAAGAAAAAGAAAAAAGAAACTAGAAAGGCCACAGGAATGACTCAGGCTCACAAGCTTTTTCTATGACCTCACTATGGAGTCACCGTTTGTCCCTCTCCATGGTCACCTCCTGCCCTCGCTGTGGCCACATGTCTCTCTCCATGGCCACACTGACTCCTTCCAGCTTCCAGTCTGCCACACTGTCTCAGGGCCTTTGCACTGCCTGCTTTCTTCTCTCAGAATGCCCCTCCCTGATAGCCTGGAGGCTTGGCCCCTGTTCATTTTCTCCCTCTTGATTGGCAGCTGTCTTTCACAGTCATCACAGGGTGAGTGAACATTTCACTACCGTGCTGTGTTCACCTGTCCCAGGACCCAACAAACACAAGCACACGGGGGTGGGGGGTGGAGGGGGGGGAGAATTCAAGGATGAGGGGGTGGGGGTAGGGGTGGGGCTCCTAAGAGAACATCCTGCCTGGAGCAAATGAATGTGAGTATTATCAGAGGTGACAAATGACTCAGATGGAACCGGGCTGTGGGGTCCAAGACCAGCCAACCTGGTAGCTGCTTTGGAAGTCTGGAAGAAATGTCCAGAAAGAAGAGTTCAGCTATGAGACGGAGTTGTAGACCAGCATTCGTTCATTCATTCATTCATCAAGTGCTGATTAACAGCTACTGAAGTCAGTCCCTTTGTAGCATCAAGGACAACTGCCATCTCAGAAGACAGTCCCTGCTCCCGGTAGCCTGCACTTGTGTGGCACACAGGCCACACAGCCCTTCATCCTGACACCAGACACTAGTGTGGTAAGAAGAGGATTGGGGAGTCACGGAAGCACAAGAGGGGACCCCTCGGCAGGCCAAGGAAGGCTCGTGCTGTGTGGGCAGCTTGCGTCAAGCTGAGGGCTTAAGAATGGGCAGCGGCTCTGCCTTGAGTTTGAGTCCCAAGAAACCAGGTGGTGGAGGAAGAGATGCATTCTATACACATGCATACAGAAAGATACACTCGTGTGCATGCCAGACATACACACTTGCACACAAGATGCATACATGCACACACAAGACACACACATGTATACACAAGATACATGTGCACACACACACACACAGGATACATACACACATAAGATAGACAGATATGTTTTTAAAGAAGAGTGGGCAGTAGGTGGCCAAAGGGAGACCCAGCATCCCAGAGAGCAGAGTTAGGAACCTGAACCCCAGAGGGTCAAAGGTTCAGGAGGAAAAGCAAGGGGAAGAGAGAGACAGAAAGGTGAGATAGGTGGGGGAGGGGCCAGGAGGAGGAAATATGGAGAGGAGAGGCAGAAGTGGGCACCTGAGTGGACTGTGTGCATGCCCTACAGGACAGCTGAGGTCTTCAGCCAGATACCTGCCACTAGGGAGTCCCTGACAAGTACAACTTAGACTTTTTCTTGAGACATGGTCCAGGGGGCTTTGGGAGAAAAGTGCAGACTTTTAGGGGTGTAGCTCAAGAGCCAAATGAGGCTGGGAGGCCCTACTAGGTCTCCCATCCCACTGATGGAACCAGTGATAGTCATGGGGTTGGGGCCACATCAGTTCTGTGGAGCAACTGGTTGGGGGCAGGGTGAGCTGGGGAAGGGGTGGGGCTGGGGTCCTGGTTTGTGGCTATCTAGGATGGTCTTTGTGTGGTTTGGGCTACACCAAGCCTCGAGGCATGCTTGACACCCAGACTAGGATGCTGGTGCATGCTTGAGAACTTCTGCGGGTCTCCCAGCACAGTGCACTGCTGTCACATAGAAAGATCTAGCAGATGCCAGGGTCCCACAGAGAACTTGGAACCTCACAGGCCAACAGCGACCTGAAATTAACCCATCACCCGTGCTGCCTAGTTCTTGGGGGGTATAAGCAACAAGGGCAGAGCCTCTCTCTCCTCAGGTCTTCAGTTCTAGGATGGGGACACTCAATTGGACTGTCTAGGGTGACAAGGCAAGGGCAGGTCGGCTTCTACCATTGGGAAGGTGGCTGGCCATCTTCTTTCCAGTGGTGATGTATGGGCCATCTGCTTTCAGTTAGCAGCTCCAGGCGCCTAATTGGCAGATCAAACAATCTGATGTTCCATGTTAGGTAAGTTGTTAACGCATACTAAGGACACTGACACTTTCTGGATGCGTTCCAAGCCCCATCCGGCCACCGCAGGAGCCGGGTGCTAATCAGAACCAGGTCCTTGTGCACGGAAGTGAGAGGAGGTGGGCGAGGGTGAACAGCTTTGAGGGGCCCAGGCAGATGCAGCCATGGCCGAGAAGGAGGGGCATGGGAGCTGCTGAGACTTGAACACAGAGGAGACAGGAGCTCTCATAGGGGACACAGACTCTACTGGCAGCTGAGGACTTCATGGAAACCCCAGATCCTGCCATGTGATGAAATTATGAATGGAGTTGCTACAGATTTGAAGCAGGGGACCTTGGCTCTTGGAGTGTCTGTGTCTTGCAGGGTACTGGCTAAGTGGTTACAGTATCGTCACCAGGGGGTGGGGGTGGGGGGACAGAAAACAATCCTGCTACACCTGCCTGAGGGGACAAACTGTCTCAGGTCCCCATGTGCCTGAGACACAGTGGGCCTGAGTGTGGTCCTTATCTTCCAGGAGTTACCTCTGAAGTCACTGTCCTAGAAGCCTCAGTATAGAGTCAGTGTCCCCCGTCACAGAGTCACAGTGCCCCATTCAGAATCATGGTGTCCCCCCTCAGAGTCATTTCCCCCTCAGACAGTCACAGTGTCCTATAACAGAGTAACAGTGTCCCCAGCATGGAATTATTATAGAGTCCCACCTGCAGATTCACAATGTCCCCCTTGCAGAGCCATAGTGTTCCCTCACAGAGTGACAGTGTCTACCTCGCAGAGTCACCATGTCTTCTCACGGAGTCACCAGTTCTCCTTACAGAATCACAGTGCCCTCTCAGAGTCATTGTGTCCACATCATAGGGTCACGGTGTCCTCACAGAGTCACAGTGTACACCTACAGAGCCCACAGTTATTCCTTCACAGAGTCACAGTGTTCTTGGCTCAGAGACGCTGTGTCCTCCTCACAGAATCCGTGTCCCCTTGTCTTAGTTAAGGTTTCTATTGCTGTGATGAAACACCATGACCAAAGCAACTCCAGGAGGAAAGGGTTAACTTGGCTTCCGCTTCCACATTATAGTCATCATTGAAGGGAGTCAGGACAGGAACTCAAGCAGGGCTGGAACCTGGAGGCAGGAGCTGATGCAGAGGCCATGAGGGAACACTGCTTACTGGCTTGCTCCCTGTGGGCTTCTCAGCAGGCTTTCTTATAGAACCCAGGACCACCAGCCCAGGGTGGCAACACTTACCATAGGTGAACTATAGTGGGACTTCTCTTGGCCCATGAGACATGGAGACTTATTAATATTTATAAAAGCATAGGCCTCAGCTGGGAAGACTCTCATCTACTCTAAACTTATCCTGGCTATTTTGACACTACCCACCATATGGCTGGCTCTACCTCTGCTGATGTTAACATCTGTCCACCTCTGTGTCCCACTGCCGGCGAGGCGGATCCTCCCACATCTGGTTCTTCTCCCAGAGACCCTCTCTCAGCCAGGATGTCCTGCCTTCCCTTCCCTGTCTAGCTATTGGCCATTAGCTCTAATAAGCCAATCAACAGGTGAGGAAGGTGAATATTTACAAAATATGAGGCAGGTTGTAGGGCATGGTGGTGCACGCCTGTAATCCCAGCACTTGGGAGGCAGAGGCAGGTGGATCTCTGTGAGTTTGAGGCCAGCCTGGTCTACAAAGTGAGTCCAGGACAGCCAAGGATACACAGAGAAACCCTGTCTTGGAGGAAAAAAAGATATGAGGCAGGTGATGATCCACTGATCCCACAGAATAAAGATACTGTGACCACCTCCTCTAGGTGGGGAGGCCTGGTGGCACTCAGAGAAAGAATAAGCAGGCTACCAAGATGAGACTTGATAGCCTATGACCATGTAGTGGGGGAGGAGGTCCCCTTCGGTCATAGACCTAGGGGAGGGGAATAGGTGAAAGCGGGAGGGAGGGAGGAGTGGGAGGATACAAGTGATGGGATAACAATTTAGTTGTGATCTGAATAAATTAATAAAATAAAATAAAATAAGATAAAAAATTTAATCGGATATCCTCTCCTCTGACCCACTTTCTTGGTAAGTAAAGATTTTCATGGTACGTATCCCTTGGACTAGTGTTTTGATATAAGTGAGTATATACCGTTTGTCTCTTTTTGCTTCCGGGTGAACTCACTCATTATGATAATTTCTAGATCAATCCATTTGTCCACAAATTTCGGGAATTCCTCCTTTTTAATAGCTGAGTAGTATTCCATTGTGTAAATATACCACAGTTTCTTAGTCCATTCTTCTACTGAGGGACACTTAGGCTGTTTCCATGTTCTGGCTAGTATGTATAGAGTAGCATGGAAGAAAGAGGAAATAGTAGGACCCACAGGGTCCTGGAAACCTACAAGAAGATCTTTATGACAGGCAGATCTGGATCCTGGGGTCCTCCTCAAACTAAGGCACCAGCCAAGGAGAATATAGGCAGTAAGCTTCGAACCCCTACCAAGACCTAGCCGATGAACATGATATTCTCCACCGTTGAGTGGAGAGTGAGATCTGACTCTCACACGAACTCTGTTGCCCCTTTTCTGACCATGTCCCTCGGATGGGGAGACCTGGTGGCACTCAGAGGAAGGATAGCTAGTTACCAAGAAGAGACTTGATATTCTGAGAGCATATATAGGGGGAGGAGGTCTCCCTCAGTCACAGACATAGGGGAGGGGAGAAGGGGAGAAATGGGAGGGAGGGAAGAATGGGAGGAAACAGGGGAAGGGCTAACAATCTAGATGTAATATGAATAAATTAATAAAAAAATAAAATGAAAAAAATTTAAAAAAAGAATAAAGATACTGAAGTCCAGCCAGTGTCAGCTCTCTGCTGGCACAGCAATCAATAATCCTCACACAGTTACCCCAACATCAGACCCCCCTCACATCAGTCACTAACTAAGAAACTGTCATTCAGGCTTGCTTACAGTCAGATCTTATGAAGGTATTTTCTAAATTGATGCTCCCTCCTCTCTGATGACCCCAGTTTGTGTCAGGTTGACAGAAACCCAGCCAGTACAGTCTCCCTCTTAAAGTCACAGGATCCTCCTCAGATTCAGAGTGTCAAATCACAGAGTCACAATGTCCCTCTCACAGAGTTACAGTGTTCTTCTTACAGAGTCAGTGTCCCATTACAGAGTCACTGTGGCCTCTTACAAAATCATGGTGTCTCCCCTCAGAGTCATATTGTTCCCACACAGAGTCACAGGGTCCTCCTCCAAGAGTTACACTGTCTCCTAACAATCACATTGTTTCCATCTCAGAGTTACAAGGTTCCCCTCAGAGAGTCACACTCCCCTCACAGAGTCATCGTGTCCCCCTGTGGTGAACTGAAAGCATTTTGCATTATGATGTAGCTATAAGCCTATGGGGGCAGTGTGTGTGGTGATTGAATAGGAATGAGCCCCATAGGCTCATATATTAGAATACTTAGTCACCAGGGAGTGGAACTATTTGAAAGGATTAGAAGGATTAAGAGGTGTGGCCTTATTGGAGGAATCGGGTCACTGGAGGTGGGCTTTGAGGTTTCAAAAGCCCATGCTAAGCCCAGTCTCTCTGTCTCTGCTTTTGGATCAGGAGGTAGCTCTCAGCACCTGCTCCCACACCGTGGATGCTGCCATGCTTCCTGCCATGATGATAACGGACTAAGCATCTGAAACTTTAAGCAAACCCTTGATTAAATGCTTTCTTTTATAAGAGTTGCCTTGGTCATGGTGTCTCTTTACAGCAATAGAAACCCTACCTAAGGCAGAAGTTGGTACCAGGAACTGGAGTTTTGCTGTGACATTGCCTGACCATGCTGTTTGTTGGAGGAACAAGGAAGACACTGATGAGAATGATTTAAATTGTGGGGCCCCAGCACAAGAGATTTCAAAGGGGAAGGATATTAGCATGTGGTTTGGGGACCTTTCTTGTGATATTTTGGCAAAGACTTTGGATACTTTTTTGCCCTTGTCGTAAAGATCTGCCTGAGACTAAAGTGAAGAATTATGGAATAATGGCGTTGGCAGAAGAGATTTCAAGACAGCCTAGTATTGACTCTGTCATGTTGTTATTAGTGGTCACTCATGCAGATATATAAGGAGAAATATGGACAGAGAAATACAAGATGTACAGTTGGAAAAGAAAAAGAGCGCCAGGAAATTGTAGTATAGCTAGGTCCAGTGTTCAAGGAGATAAAAAAAAATTAATGAAAAGTTTAATGCTAAATGGAATAAAGGGACTGGTGACAGGGACTCCACCCAGCTGAGCTTCCAACTTGTGAAAAGAAATTAAAGGGAAGCTTAAGCAGTGAATAAAACCATGCACAACAGAAAGGTGGTGAAAAATGGAATTGAACGAGGCAGCTGAGTTCTAGCCCCAGCAAGCAGCAGAACTTGGCAGCTCTGGGCACCTCGTTCTGGCTTTAGAATCAAGGATGCAAAAGGGGGGTTATAGAATCTCTCTCTGCAACCAAAGAAATTTGCTGAGGCCAGACATGTGTCTGGGGTGTCCCTACATGGAGGCCCAGAGAGGACATTCAGGGAAACAGTGAAGGTGAAGCCTGAGTTGCCTTGGAAACTCCAAGATGCGGGAGATGCCAGAGCTGTGGGATACCTGCCGAGGAGAGCTGAAGACTGTGTGTGAAGCCAGCCCGAGAGAGGGAGAGAGAGAGAGAGAGAGAGAGAGAGAGAGAGAGAGAGAGAGAGAGAGAGAGAGAGAGAGAGAGAGAGATATGTATTGCCATCTGCAAAGCTAACAGAAGTTGGAGATCCGAAGAGCAGTTTGACATCAGACACTCTTATACAGAATGTGAAGTTTGTCCTGCTGGTTTCAGTCTTGCTTTGGTCCAGTATTTCCCCACTGTGTTCCCTTTCCTTGGTTTTGGAATAGTAATGGATATTCTGTGCCATTGTACGTTGGAATGTGATCTGACTTTTAATTTTGATTTTACAGAGGGCGTTACAGCTAAGAGACTGCCTTGAGTCTCAGAAGAAACTTCAACTTTGGTCTTTTAAATAGCGTAGAGACTGTAGGAGACTATGGGATTTTGAAGTCAAACTGAGTGCATCTTGCATTATGATATGGCTACAAGCTTATGGAGGCCTGAGAGTGGAATGTGGTAGTTTAAATAGGAATGGCCTTCATAGAATCATATAGTTGAATGCTTAGTCACCAGGGAGTGGAACTATTTGAAAGGATTAGAAGGATTGGGAAATATGGCCCTTGTTAGAAGTATTAGGGAAAGCATGTCAAAAGCCCATGCTAAGCCCAGTGTCTCTTTCTCTGCATTTGGATCGGGAATTAGCTCCCAGCTACTGCTTCAGTGTCATGTCTGCCTGTATGCCTCCATGCTTCCCACCATGATTACAATGGACTAAGTCCCTGAAACTGTAAGCCAGCCCCCAATCAAATGCTTTCCTTTTAAAGAATTACCTTGGTCATGGTGTCTCTTCACAGCAATAGAACAGTGAATAAGACACCCCTTTACAGAACCAGAGTGTCCACTCACAGAGTCACAGTATCTCCTCACATAGTCACAGTGTCCACTCAGAATAACATTAACCCCCTTTAGAGTCACAGTATTCCCACAGAGTCACAATGTCTTCCTCCCAGAGTTACATTCTCCCCTGACAAAGTCACACTGTTCCCGTTTCAGAGTCACAATGTGCTCCTCACAGAGTAACAGTGTTGTCTCAGAGAGTCAAGTGACCCATCGCAGAGGCATAGTGGCCCCCACAGAGAGTTACAGTGTCCTCACAGGGTCCCCATGTCTCCTTCAGAGCCACTTTGTCCTCACAGAGACTCGTGGTGACTATGTCACAGATTACAGTATTACCTCACAGAGTCACCGCGTTCTTCTGTCAAGTAGAATGTACTTCTCAGAGTCACAATGCCCTCTCACCTATTGACAGTGTCTCTTTACAGAATTACACTGTCCCCCTCACAGTGTCACAGTCTTCCCTCAGAGTGTCCTTTCACAAAGACACAGTGTTTCACTCACAGGATCAGGGTGTCCTGCTATCAGAGTCACAAGGTCCCCCTCAGAAAATTATAGTGTTTCTACAGAGATGATGTATCCTCTCATTAAGTAACAAGTATTCCCTTACAGAGTCAGTGTCCCTTCACAGAGTCACAGAGTCACAGAAGGAATCACAGTGTCTTCTCATAGAGTCACAGTGTTTTGTTTTTTATTTTTACAGAGTCACAATGTCCTCTTTCTGAGTAAACATCTTTCTTCAGAGATTCACAGTGTCCCCCTTTTCCTCCCAAGTTTTTGTTTGTTGGTTTGGTTTGGTTTTTCAAGACAGGGTTTCTCTGTGTTGCCTTGGCTGTCCTGGACTCGCTTTGTAGACCAGGCTGGCCTCAAACTCACAGGGATCCACCTGCTTCTGCCTCCCAGAGTGCTGGGATTATAGGCAGGTGCCACTTTACTCTCCTTTTCCCTCCAAGTTTTGTTCTACAGTGAATTTAACTCTGTCCTAGAACTATTATTTTTATTTTAAAACTTTTATTAATTCATTTTTGTGTGTGCATGTGTAAATATGTATATGTGTATGCACATTTGTGTATAGTTTTCTTATTTGTACATGTGTGTATATGCATTTGTGTGTGTGTTCATGTGTATATATGTGTTTGTATGTGCTTATGCATGCATGCGTGTGTGTGTGTGTGTATTTAATTCAGAGAACAATTCTAGGCTATGGCTTCTCTCCTGAGGTCTCACCGGATCCCAGGATCAAATTTAGGTGTTCAGAGCTCCTTGCAGACATCTCTCTCTTCCGAGTCATCTAGCTAGCTCAAACATACTGTTTTAAAAGTTGCACTAAGGTGCTCACCTGTGAGATCTTGTATCCATGCTGAGTGTATGTATACTATGGCGACTCCTGTCACTCAGTCATCTTCATCATCAGATCAGCTGTCATGGTGTCCCAGGCTTGGTATCTAAGCCTGTCTGACTTAAGGAAACTGAATGTGATGCCTGGGGTGGCTAAGAGGCAGATGGCATTGTGATGGCCTCTGTCATGATTCTACACTGACACAGGGGCTATGGCCACCCCTGGGGAGAGCTCTGGGCTCAGATGACAGTATGCTTGTTAGCATGTTTGGCTCCTGTCATGTAATCCGAGGTTTTATCCCTTTGACAGCCATGCAAAGTATACACAACTGTATATTATTGCGTATGGTGAAATCACATTTTATGTGTGTGTATAAGTACGCACCTCTGTGCAGGTGCGCATGTGCATGGCACATGTGTGGAGGTTAGAGGATAAACTTGGGTGGAAGTTTTCAGGTACCCCCCATCTTTTCTTTGAGAAAAGGCCTCTCATTGGCCTGCGTAGTTACTTCCTGTTGCTGTGACAAAACACCATGACCCAAAGCGACTTACAGAAGAGTTTATTTTGTTTTACATTTCCAAAAGGGGAGTCCATAATGGCACGGCAATGGGTGGCCCAAACAGGCAGCTGAGAGATCACATCTTCTGCAGATGCAAAGTAGAGAGACTGAACCAGTCAGGCAAGCCCTCCTTCAGTGATGTCCATCCCCCAGCAAGGCTGTACCACCTCCCCAAAATAGCCCCACCAGGGGAGGACACTCTCCAGGAGTTTCCAGGTTCAGTGTGCTCTCTTTGCTCTCTGCTACAGTTCCTCCTAGATCCGCCTCAGCCACGATGCACAGGAATCATTGTGATGATGGCGGTGACGTGTTTAAGTCAGCTAAGTGGCCATAGTGACATGACAGTGATGGTCATAGGTATGCTGAGCATGGTGTTGCTATTGGTGAAGTGGAAGTGGTATTGGTGAGAATGATAATGGTGGTGATGGTGACAGTGGTAGTGATGGTGACAGTGGTGGTGATGGTGACAGTGGTGGTGATGGTGACAGTGGTAGTGATGGTGACAGTGGTGGTGATGGTGACAGTGGTGGTGATGGTGACAGTGGTGGTGACAGTGATGGTGACAGTGGTGGTGATGGTGACAGTGATGGAGATGGTGACAGTGATGGAGATGGTGACAGTGGTGGTGATAATGACAATGGTGGTGTTGTGGTGATGGTGATGATAGTGATGGTGACAGTGGTGCTGGTAGTGATAATGGTGATGATGGTGACAATGTTGGTGATGATGGCAATGGTGATGATAGTGACAATGGGTGTGATGGTGACAATGGTGGTGATGATGCCAATGATGGTAATGGTAACAATAGTGGTGTTGAGAATGGTAGTAGTGGTGTGACAATTGTGGTGGTGGTGATGACAATGGTGGTGCTATCCAATCCTTGCACTAGGAACCAGTATCCCACTGTGAGTTGTGGTACAGCAACTTTGAAAGCTTTGGGGGGGGGGGTGGGGTGCAGGGACAATTTACAAACGATAGACACTTAACTCTTGATGTGCTGGAGGCTGAGGTCTGAGATGGGGACCTGCCCACACGGGTTCTGCTGAGGACCTTCTTCCAGGTTAGAGACTCAGACTCCCTGTATCTCCACATGATGGAAAGGGGTCCCTGTTACCACAACACTAATCCCACCCACGAGGCTAATCACACCCCAAATACCTGCTACCCCATGCAACACAGCAACTTCAGGGGACACAGTCACTCATTCACTCACTCCTGCCAGTGTGAACCCCAGAATCCATGAATTCAAACCGGGAGGCAGGCTTGGTGCCGGCCCAATGTGGGGCTTGTGGCCCCAACAGAAGTTTCTGCTCTCAGGCCTCCAGGGACTGTAGACTCTTTGGAGCCACCATTTGCAAGGAAGACCTCCCAGGGCCCCTGACAATTTTTGTGATGGGTGCAAAGAACCCCTCTGCCAGCCAGAGTGGGTTTTCTTCATTTGTAAGCATTTTACTAACAGATACTTGAGTTTCCAGTATGAATTCCGATTTTCCGATATTTTCTTTCTCTTCATGATTTCATATGTGCATGTGTATTTTGATCATATTCACCCCCATTCTCGTCTGACCTTCCTCTCACTCCTGCTCACCCCCTCTTCCCAGCCCACCTGACTCCCACTTACTCAACCCCAAAGCAAGGAAGGAACCAGGGTTGAGGGAGGGGAGAGCGTTGGGCTGGGTAATTGGCTCCTGGAATAGTGCTCATCCCAGCTGCTCTCCAGCCTCAGTGTCCCCTCTGTGCCTTAAGTGGGAGGAGGGTTGATTTGGTTCATTGCTTATTGAAGGTGCAGTAGGTCATGGTGGGAAGGCATGGCCGCAGGAGACCAAGGCGGCTGGTCACATCACATCTGCAGTCAGGACCCAGCGACAGATGGGTGATGGCACTTGGCTCACTCTCTTCTCTCTACTCAGTCCAGGATCTCGGCCTGCCTGATGGGGCCGCCCTCATTCAGGGTGGGCCTTCCCAGGTCACTTAAATGTCTCTAGGGACACACCCAGTGGGGTGTTTTCATGGTTTCCAAACCAATCTCAGAGCCAGTAAGGACAAGCCCCTCCAGGCCTGTCGAGCCAGGCTGTCTCTGTGGTGTTCAGTGGGAGCTTTGAACATGCGCTATCCCCCTGGGCTGGTTCTCCTGTCCTTCACTCCCTACCTCAAAGCCACCCACCCACCTGCCAACCTCTTGTTTGTTTGCTTGTTTGTTGTTTTTTCCAGACAGGGTTTCTCTGTGTAGCCTTGGCTGTCCTGGACTCGCTTAGTAGACCAGGCTGGCCTTGAACTCACAGTGATCCGCCTCCTTCTGCCTCCCAGGTGCTGGGATTAACCTGCCAGCCTCTTTATTCACATGAGCATGCCAGTCAGTCCTTGCCCATTGAGAGAGTAAGACTCAGCCTGAGAGCAGGGAAACAAAAATAGAGATTGAGACGTGTGTCTTGGAGTGAAATCCCATGACCCCCTTCCTGAGTCAGCCGCTGGACTCTAGGCTTCCGTTTCCCCAGCTATGAAGGGTGGACAGTCTCTGACTTGGGTTAAAGGCCATGGGGCTGGGATGTCCCTGCAACCCCAACTGGTTCTCAGGGTCACGCCTCAATCTCTGGTCCTAAGGGGGAAACAGACCCCATGTGTTCCCTGAAGGGCAGTCCCAAAAGCTGACAGCAGATGGCGATGTTGATCACGTTGGTCTCATGCTTTGGCCTCTCAGGCTCCCTTCCCCAGGGATCTGGAAGGGCTCTGTAGGGCTGGGATGGACAGACAGACAGACAGACAGATGCACGCATGCACACACACGACATGTAAACACATGGAAGAGCATACAAGCTATTGTCTTTCACAGTGCCCTGCAAATGGGCAGTCTACTTAGGTTCATGTAGCACATGTGTTTACATGCCACTGGTGTCATGGCATCTGTGTGTGTGTGTGTGTGTGTGTGTGTGTGTGTGAGAGAGAAAGAGAGGAGCACAGGGCAGCAGCTGTGTTGGTTTGGTGGGATGTGTAGGCACACAGGCGCTTGCATCTGTGCTTGTCTGTGTGTGCATAGGACACTGCAGGAGTGTGAAGGGATAGGTGTGTAAGGAGTCTTGTGCCTTAACTGCCACTGTGGATGATTTAGGTGTGTGGAGGGATGATATGCTGACAAATACCTGTGTGCACATGTATGCAGTTTATGTGTGTGTTTATATTTATGCTTATGTTTATGTGTTTTGTGTGTGTGTGTGTGTGTGTGTTACATGGGGTGAGAAATGTCAGCAGAAATGTTCCATATCTGATTTGAGTTTTAAGCATCTCAAGACTCAAGCCCAGCATAGAGGCACATGGCTCTCAACCCGCCGCTCAGGAGGCTAAGGCAGGAGGCTCTTGAGTTCAAGATCAGCCAGTTGCCCTCTGGAGGGAGACCCTACTTCAAAGAAGGACACAAGCGAACAAAGACCTGGATTCAACTGAGAGAGTGTTCGCAGGGGCCTAATGGTTCTGCAGACGATGTTTGGTGTACAGCAGGGATTCTAAAAGATGGTGCAGTTTGGGGCCCAGGCAGGTTGGCTATGTGGAGAAAATGGTTTGAACTCTGGGTCCCTGTACAAGATCCCTCTGGTCTGTCCCTTCTGTGTATTTCTGTCCCCTCCCCTCCCCTCCCACCCCCTGCCGCCAAGGCTCCTTCTATGGTCTCTTTGCCATTGCAGTGTTTAGCAGGGGGTGTCTCGAGTATAGCCCTCTGTCCAGGCTGAAGGCTGAAAGCCCAGGTGTCCCTTTAAAGGACAGATGACACCAATCAAAATGCATCTCTGAAAGCCTCCGTTTCCCTCTCTGTGAGGTAGAAGGATGCTTCTCAGAATGTGACAGGTGATGGGGAGCCAGTGGGGATGTGCAGGCTGTACACAGCACAGGGCAGGTCATCAGGGCTGTGAGCACTGGCCACTGCTTTCATGTCTGTCGCCAGTTACTCCTCCAGGCCTGCACAGCCTCTTGCCTCGAGTCCTCAGGGTGGGGTGAGCTCGTGGATCATAGGAAGTGCCTATAGAAGGTAGACAGGGTGTCACCCCACCTGCTCCATAGAAAGGTGGCTTCTGTGGACAGTGACAAGGCAAGGGGGTGGGTCATGGTTAGCACAAGACCTCATCTGCCACCTACCTCCCCACCACCACATGTGTTCTCTCTTCAGCCCGCTCCTTTTACTGCACTTCAGTGAACTGTGCTAGAAGGCTCCCAGCATTCCTTGCTGCCTCTTCTGCATGCCATAGTGTGAGTTGAAGCAAGCGTCTATCTCTGGTATATCTCCCCTTCCTCCATGCCCTCTTGTCCTCTGAGAGAAACATGAGCAAGACCAGGAACACCGTCACGTGACAGCACTCCCAGCCCTGCTCATAAACCCATCTCTACTCTTGCTCCTAGCCCCACTCCTAACTCTGATACCCCAACATGGACAGCTACCCTGCATGGATAGCTGCTCCTGTTGTGTTGTGTGTGTGGGGGATTAGGGTTCCTTTTATCTCCCACCCTTACCTTTGCCTGTTCTCCACCCCACACACATCCCCAAACTGTGCTCACACAGTGTGTGGTGGCCGCTGGGAGAGACTTGCAGGCCACAGGTTTGACATTTCAGCGTCAGCGTGGCTCTGTACCAGGCAGGCACCGGCCCAAGCAATCGATTCTCCCTGCTTGATCACGAGACTTGATGTCGAGCATTGCCTCGGGCCCCATCATCCTTCAGGCTGCTTCCTTTTAGGTCTCACTTGGGGCTACGGGTGCCAGGTCGTCTAGAATCCTAGAAGGCTAGGCTCTGTTTCCTACTGCAACCCCCACCCCCACCCCCTCACCCCGCCACGAGGCTCTGAGGGCTGACTGCCTTGGCTTCTGGTCCCTTTCATTTTCCCTGGGTCCTCTTGTACTTGTCACACCCTGCTGCTCCCAGATCTTCCTGGCCTTTGCACAGGCTTTGCCTTTCACCAGCACATCCCAGTAGCTGTTCTGCGTTTAGGTCTCAGCTGAACTCTCTCTCGGTCCGTCTGGGAAGTCCCACTGGAGCATGGTTTGAGGAGAAGCAGGAACTCATAGTCTCCTCTTATCCACGGGAAACTTGGATACACATGGGAGTCTGCCATGTCCGGTGATGGCTTTGTGGCTGTGGCCACGGCTGAGGGTGGCACGTGGCAGCCTTGGTGACATAGCTGCAGGAGACAGCAGGCCTTGGGGTGCTTTTCCGGCTGCAGAGATAATTGACTGTGATGAAGGGATGCTGATGACACATGTTGACAGCGTTTAGGAATTCAGTCTGTCAGGCCACTCCCAGCTGCTGTGGGCTCTTTCTTTTTCTTCCTCCTTTTCTTCCCTCTCCCCCACGTTCAATCTTCCTTCCTTCCATTTTTTTTTTTCTTTTGAGACAGGGTTTCCCTGTGTAGCCTTGGCTGTCTTGGACTCGCTTTATAGAACAGGCTGTCCTCGAACTCACAGCGATCCCTCTGCCTCTGCCTCCCTGAGTGCTGGGAATAAAGGCACATGGTGCCACTGCACCCAGCTTTTTCCTTTCTTTCTGAATTGGGGTCTCATGCATCCCAGGCTGGCCTGAAACTTACAATGACCTTGAACTTTTGATCCTTCTGCCTCCAACTCTTGAGTGTTGAGATTTATCTGTATTTGCCACCATGCCTTATGCAGTGCTGGGGTCAGATCCCAGGGCTCTGTGTGTGCTAGGCAGGCACTCGACCAGCTGTGCTATGGAAATATATGCCCAGCCCTCAGTCTGTACTTTGGGTTACCAAATTTTTGAGCAAATGTGGGTATAGTAGAAATCAAGAATAAAGAATTCACACACACAGAGTTAAAGATGCATGCCATCAGGTGTTGTTTGTATTTACTTAAAAACAATGCCATGAGGGTATGGGAGGAGACATGTGAGGCACAGTACCCAGAAAGATGCCAAGGGTGGGGCCTCTGGGTGACCCTGTTCCCAGAGCAGAGTGCACTCAAGATGGACTTCCTAAGAGTGGGTCTGGCTTCATAGGAAGACAAATCTGTCTTAATTCTCAGCTCCGGGTCTAACCTCGGCTCACCATACCTTCTGTGTGTCCCTGGGCTGGCTGCACCCCCAAGAAATACCCAAGGGCTCCCCAGACTTCTAAGGCTTTTGATCCCCTCTCACTTTTTTAGATGAGCCCAAAGAGGATACCTGGATGGTCCTTTTAGGAAGCAGGTGGCAGGCTCGCAGGG
Organism: Acomys russatus; assembly: GCF_903995435.1. Classification (NCBI taxonomy): domain Eukaryota; kingdom Metazoa; phylum Chordata; class Mammalia; order Rodentia; family Muridae; genus Acomys; species Acomys russatus. The sequence goes on from NC_067165.1 coordinate 34,174,854, forward strand.
ACACCTGGCATGTGTCACTGCGGTTGAGGTGTACTGCAGGTGGGAGCCTTGCAGGGGCACCTGGCATGTATCACCGCAGTTGAGGTGTACCTCAGGGCAGTCCCTCATCATCCGCTAGCCTTTCCACTCTCCCGTCTGCACTTTACAGTGCACCTGCCTCCCACCTGGGCCTGTATCTCTGGGAGGATGGCTATCTGAGAGGATGGAACTCCAGTAAGACTTATCCACTTTGCAGCCTCTGCACACCACCTCCTCCCATTCTGACGTCCGTGTGCAGGGAGTGGTAAACAGAGAGGGCATTGCCTTCCCCAAGGCCACACAGCTAGAGGAGGCAGAGAAGGAGTTCCAGTAAGACAAGGAAAGAATGAAGGTTGCTCAGGGCTGGAGACTCAGGGGTTAAGAGCACTGTCTGCTCTTTCAGAGGTCCTGAGTTCAATTCCCGCCAACCATATGATGGCTCATAACCATCTATAATGTGATCTATTGCCCTCTTCTGGTATGCAGGAGCACATGCCAGCAGAATACTGTATACATAATAAATAAACATTTTTAAAAAACAGTTATTTATTATTTATACAGTGTTCTGTCTGCATGTACACCTGCAGGCCAGAAGTAGACACCAGATCTCATTGTAGGTGGTTGTAAGCCACCATGTGGTTGCTGGGAATTGAACTCAGAACCTCTGGAAGACAGTTCTCTTAACCACTGAGCCATCTCTCCAGCCCCAAATAAATAAATTTTTAAAAAGAGTATGAAAGAAAAAGAATGAAAGTTGCTATGTGACCCTAACCATGACTGGGGATGATCTCAATCAGAGTAGCCACAAACTGAGCAGCCAAGGGTAGGGAAATTGGGGAGGAAATGAGCTTGCCAGTGCAGTTAAGCCTGTTGACTTCAGAACCAGAAGGCCTGGGTTTGAATCCTAGCCATGCCATGTGGTAGCTGTGTGACCTTAGGGTACCTATCCACCTTCTCTGAGCCTCAGCTTCCTGTCTGCAGAATGGAGCTGATAATACGATTGATGCTTCCTGCGAGGACTGAGTGAATGTGTGTGCAAGGGTGGCTACCGTGCTGTGCCCTGTACCTTTTGTGTCAGACCGTGGTAGTGGGGGGGGGGGTGATCCTGCTTTTCAGGCAAAGGAAGTGAAAGAGGAGGGGAGGCCCATCCAGCCAGGGTTTGTGCCCAGCCTGGCTGGCTCCATGCCTGCCCAGCCGCCTTGGCAGGGGAGTGAAGAGGATATTGCAGGACTGTGTGTGTGTTGAGGGAGAAGCAGCCAGCCTGACATAAGGCCCTCAAGAATGTGATCTGCTTCCTCTGGGCCCCCTGGGAGCCTGGTAATCCTGGATGTTGGGAGACAGCTGCTAGGCTAGCCAAGGGGCTGCTCAGGGATAGCCCCTCCTTCTCGCCTTTTCCTTCAGGGTGGGGGCTGTGGCTATTAACCCTGCCTGGGCTGGAGCTGGGAGGTGGGAGCTGAGGAGATAGAGAGTAGCAGGCAGGGTAGTAGGGAGTTGGCTGGATCTGAAATGGATGATGTTACAGAGCTCTGCCTGGTTAGCCTGTTCCCTTGGTGTGGCCAGCTGGGACCCCTAGGGAGATGCCAGGTGACTACACTTCTGAGCATGACAGGGGAGGAGGGCTTGCTTTCTAATACATTTTTAGCTGTTTATTTGTGTGTGGGGCATGCAGGTTCTACACACAACATTTGAAGGTCAGAGGACACTTGCAGCAGTCCACTCTCTCCTTTGGATGGGGCCCAGGTCGGCAGGCTCGGTGGCAGTCATCTTTATCTTGTTGGCTCAGGGAGGGAGGACTTTTAGGAAAGTCACAGTTGCAAGGGGTCTCTAGCACCAATCCCTTTGCTGCAGAAAATGGGAAACTGAGGCCCGAGTCGGGGGAGCCACTGGCTCAAGGGCACTCAAAGCTGCAGTGAGTTGGGAGCCAGCTCAGGCTTCCTGTTTACAGAGCCTGGTAGTTCCCAGATGCCCAAAATGCACCTGCCCTTGCTGTCTCCAGATGGTGTGCCATTCCATGTGGCTGGTCTCGCACCAATGCACCATCCACTCAGGGTCACGTGTCACCTCCAGTAGTTGCTACCCTCCAACTCTGAAGCATGTGGTTTCCAATGCTGGGACTTTTTTTTTTTTTTTAAATGAGAGAAGTTTTTGTTTTGTTTTTTTCTTTCTTTTTACATTTTTCGAGACTCGGTTTCTCTGTGTAGCCTTGGCTGTCCTGGACTAACTTTGTAGACCAGGCTGGCCTCGAATTCACAGCAATCCATCTGCCTCTGCCTCCCGAGTGCTGGGATTAAAGGCGTGCGCCACCACCGCCCAACTGGGATGTTTTGTTTGTTTGTTGTTTTTTGGTTTTTCTTTTGTTTTTGTTTTTGTATTTTTTGAGATAGGATCTCTCAGTTTTAGCCTTGGCTTGGCTGTCCTGGACTCCCTTTGTAGACCAGGCTGGCCTCGAACTCACAAAGTTCCGCCTGCCTCTGCCTCCCGAGTGCTGGGATTAAAGGCGTGCGCCACCACCGCCTGGCCCAGTGCTGGAACTTTTGACTGCACAGTTCATACTTCTGTGTCAGGGCTTCATGGCTCTTGAGCCTCCATGCGCTTGTCTCACTTCAAATGTGCACCCTGAACTTCCGGGACATTCTGCTAGCTGCATAGAAATTGTGCGTTTTCTTCACAGCTCTCAGGGGCATCTGCAATCACCTCACTTCCCTTCTTCTTCTTCTTCTAGTTCTTCTTCTTCTTCTTCTTCTTCTTCTTCTTCTTCTTCTTCTTCTTCTTCTTCTTCTTCTCCTCTCTTCTTCTTTCTCTTTCTTCTTCTTTCTTCTTTCTTCGTTTCTTCTTCTTTTCTTCTGCCTCTCCTCCTTCTCCGTCTCTTCTTCTTCTTCTCCTCCTTCTCCTTCTTTTTCTTCTTCTTTTCCTGAGTTTGTGGTCTGCCTCTGCAGCCTTAGGTGAGAACGTTCTGAGGCCAAGGACTCCACAGGCCCCGCTCATTGCTGAAGCCCCCGTTGTTCCTAAACCAAAGCCAGAGTGGTGCAGGACAGGTGCCAACAAGTAAGCAACGAGCTGAGCATGTGACCAAGAATGGTGAGGGTCCAGAAGGCTCTGTTTCCTTCCTGACTTTGCCGTCTGACTTGGAGCAACCATCCCTTCCTGCTGTCAGTGAGCAGAACACACTGGGGCCCAAACTCCTGGTGCCCTGTACTTGCTCGCTTAGGATGACGGTCTCGCTGTGTTTCCTGGGCTGTCCTTGCACCCTGGAGCCCCACAATCCTCTGCCCCTGTGGACAGGGACTATAACGCATGCTGAGGCACCTATGCCATGCGTGCACCCATTCAAACGTGGACTCTTTGCTAGACGCCAGAGCAGTGCTAGGCATGGGGCAACACAGACACAGAACAGGGCTGGGAAGATGGCTCAGTGGGGAAAGGCTCACAGTGCAAACACGGGGACCTGGGACCCCCAGCATCCTCATGAAAGCCAGGGAAGGAAGTGCTCATCTGTAACCCCAGCACTGGGGAAGGGTGACAGGAGGAGCTCGGTGGTCAGACAGATGAGTTAAGATTAAACCTAAAAAAATAAGGTGGAGCTGGTCAGGGTGGCACAGTGTATAATCCCAGCACTCAGGAGGCAGAGGCAGGCGGATCTTTGAGGTCCAGGACAGCCAGGGCCTCACAGAGAACCCTTGTCTCAAAAAACCCCAAATATCAAACAAACAAAAAACCCCAAGCCTTTCCTAGAACAATAAAACATACAAACAAACAGAACAAAAAAGGGGAGATGGTGTCTCTGTAGCTATTCCCTCCAGCGAAATACACCCTCCTGGAAGAGGAGCCAGATGCCTAAGATTCCCAAAGACCAGAAAGTTCTAAGACTCCCTAGCCCCTTCCAGCCCTCCCTAGCCTCTCCTTGGGCTGCATAAGCAGCAACTAGCTCTTCAGTGGAGCTGCCTGGAACTTATGCAGGAAGCTGCAGATTCCAGAGTTCCTGGTTACCACCCTGCTGGGGATGGGGTGGGGCTCTTCAATGATGCAGCTGTCTGTGGGGCACCCACACTCCCGTAAATCGCCCCCCCAAAACTCACTGGTTTACTAAACTAGATTTGGTGGAGTTGTTTCGTGTGTGTGTGTGTGTGTGTGTGTGTGTGTGTGTGTGTGTGTGTGAGCGTACACGTGCGCTGATGTGGGGTAAGTTGACATTTGTCTCCCAGGAGAAGTCACAGAACACCTGCACTGAAGGAGTTAGTTACCCAGATGAAGGAACACCAATGCCGGTCCTGAGTGTGGCACGGCTTTGCCAATGGTGTCACATCTGCTCTGAGACACAGCAGCTGTTTGTTGGGAGGTAAAGTGAAATTTCAGAAACACCCATTTTACAGATGGAGAAGGCAAGTGGGAGAGGAGACTGGGGTACCTGAAGCTACCCAGCTTTCAGGTGGTTAAGCTGGATTTAGGACCGTGTCTGGATGGCTGCAGAATCCACGTCCAAAAGACCACTGTGATGGGGATGGGGGGCTCGGGACACTGCTGAGCCTAATGGGATAAGGATGAGGATGAGGATGAGGACTGGACTCAGATAAATAGGAGGCGGGTGACTGGGTTCAGGGAGGGGCTTTGTTTTCCTGGAGACATTGAGTGAGAGGGGGGTGAAAGGGAGGGCAATGGGAGAGGAAGGTTGGTGGCTTATCCCATGGAGGGCCCAGACTGCCAGACCCTATGTCTGTCCCAGCATCATGGTGGCAGTGAGTGGGTAGAGGGAAGCAGTGGGGTTGAGAGTGAAGCCCAGAAGGCTTCTGGGTGAGAGACATGGAAATTGTTGACTGGGCTTATCTGCTCACGGCACAGAGGTTCAGAGATGGCAAGGGGGCTTGTCTAAGGTCACACAGCAGTCTTGCCCTGAGTCAAGACCAGATCCAGGGCTTCCAGGCTCCCTGCTTGGCCTTTCAAGCACAATCTCATCTCAGGGCAGGTGTGACAAGACACATGACATAACTGGGAAAACCAGGAGGACAAAGCCAGGCCAATGGGAGGACGGAGGCAGGTTCTGAGTAGCCAAACAAATGCTGTCAGTTCTGACCAGAAATAAGAACTTTAGTGTGAACCCGATAGCTGTGGTATGACACCCCCAGGCCCTCAGATTGAGTCCAAGAACCCCCAGCTGCAAAGCACAAGGGTTTGGAAGCAATGTGAGGGGGGGGGGGATGGGTTTGTCCAGGCCACTTAAGGCACTGTGGTATTAGCCACGAGTAATAAAGAAGAAAAGCCCCATTTAGCTGGTCAAGGTCATGGCCAGGGTAATAAATGCCTGTAGAGAGACCAGGCTGTGCACGAAGCCCAGAAGCCCTGGATCTGACCTTGACATGCGGCAAGACTGCTGTGTGACCTTAGGCAAGCCCCTTAGCCTCTCTGAACCTCTCTGTACCCTGAGCAGATGTCATGGTCAACAATTCTTGTTTTCCGAACTTTGGGGGCACAGGAGGCAAATCTCTCACCCCAGCAGAAGGTGGGTGTGGGAGCCCCAGCTCACCCTTCTTGATTCCTGGGAACAGCGAGTGGTCTAATCTGCTGATGACATTCCATGGGGTCTTGGGGCCATGTGGGGGGCTTGGGTTTCGCTTGGTCTGTGTGATCCTCTGGTCCCTCTCAGCACTTGCTTCACGTCACTCTGGGGGGATTAAGGACCCGGGGCTGGGGATTGGGGGTGCTGAGAAGAGAGAGCAGAGGGGGAAGGGACCGAGAGCCAGCTGCAGGGTGAGGCTTCTCTGCCTTCCAAGTCCTTTTGTTGGGGGTGGGGTGGGGTACACACTGGGCCTTGACGGTGGTCAACAGGCAACAGCGACCCCCCCGTGAGGTGTGGGGATGAGGGAGGAGTGTTCTCCTTTCAGTGTCATTCTCATTTCATAGACTAGAGAGCAGCCTCTCTCTGGGCGTAGAGCTGAAGCCACGTGGTGATGGGTCCAAGGCCCAATCAGAGAGCGGTGGAGGCCATTAAAGGGTATGGCCACAAGGCAAATGATGGGTGTGGTCAGCATGACATGGGAGGGGCTTCTGCAAGCTAAAACTCAAGCCCTGACTAGCTTGGGACCAATGTGAGGTCAGGACTTCTAGACCGTCTGCATGTGGCTCTCCTCCGTGTGCCTTACTTTCCCAGACACTGGCTGAGGGGCATGTGCAGGCTTCCAGGAATGGCTGCCAACCACAGCCAAAAGAAGAATCTGGAATGGTTCTTCTTGTCTCTCCCTCTCCTCATCTCAAGGTCAAAACCAAGGGCTGGTGGCTTCAATGGAAAGTGAAGGATCCTTGAGACTCAGTTTCCCCATGGCAACAATCAAGATGGGAGTTAAATGAGATTATTAAGTAGAGAGACCCAACACAGGCTGGTACACCAGCATCATTCATTCATTCATTCATTCATATGGAATGAAACTACAGTTCCAAGTGCTCTGTCTCCCAGAGTCTGACTGATTTCCCAAGACCAGGCTCCATGCCTCATGAGGCCATTGCCGGAACTCACCTGATAGAGGCAGTCCCCCCAGTGTCCACTTTGGAGGTGAGGCCTGCACTGGCGAAGTGGTGTGGTTAGAACCTCACTCAGCGGAGCTCAGGCCCTGGCCAGTGCTTCACTCGTGCCCTGGCCCTTGGTCCTGCATATCCTGAGTGGGCGCAGGGATCTCAGAGTTTTCAGGTAGCCGCATGAAGATGGGGCTCTGTATACAGCAGGCACTGATAGAATGAACAAAGTAGAGGCCACCCAGCTGGTCCCCCTGATAACTCTGAAGAGGACTTTGGGTCTCTCATGTCTGGAGGTGAACCCAACACTTTCAGACTATGCTGGACCTTGGAGGGCCAACCGCTTGGCTTTCCCACCACCCAGCATCCTTGAGGGCTTGCAGCAAGATGGGCCCATAGAGAGTTCCAGAAGGCCCCGGATAGAATATCAAGACTGAGACTTGAAAACCTGATCTCGTCCCAGCCCTTCTTCCCGAGGTTCCCTCAGCCCATCAATCAGCAGAGAGACACGATCATATTTTATAGCTTGGCCAGGCTGGGGTGGCAGGAAACCCAAGCCCATCCCGCCTGGGGTCCTGCCTGCTTAGAGGGATCATGGTGACTGGCAGAGCCTTGTTAACTCTTTGTGGTCTCGCCCCACCAGATATGGGCACTGCCCTACTGGGTGCCTTGGGGGTGATAGGTCTCTGCCCCCCAAGAGCTTGAAGGAGGAAGAGCTCAGAGGAACATCTGGCCCAAGCCTAAGATGTTATGTTCTGGATCAAGGTCAGCCTGTTTGTGGCTGTGCGACCTCTGGCAGATGACTCTCCCTCTCTGGGCTCCTGATTGCTCCCTGGGAATTCACAGCAGCTTTCTGCTTATCTTTCTATGCTTGTCATGCCTTCACAGGGTGGTTGTGGCCCACTCCTTACCCTAGGGTCCTCCTCCTGGCCTGTTTAACACATAATAAGAGACTCTTTGGGGGTCTGTTTTTTTTTTTCTGGGACCCAGTGCCCAAATAGGACTTTCCATAGCTCAAGATGGCACAAGAATTAGGCTGGAGTTCACTTCCTGCTGTCACTCCTAGATGAGAGCCTGGCCCCTGGCTTTGGGCCTCCCTGGGGCTCAGAGTCCTAGAGGGCAAGGCTCAGGGCTCAGGCTGAAGGACAAAGAAGCCATGACCCCAGCTCCACCTGCAGGGGTGTCTTCAGGAAGGTACAGAGGCTAGAGGGAGTTGCCACAGAGTAAAGAGGTCATTTTGTACCAGGAAGGAGCCACAGGCTGCAGTGCTGATTCCCTTGGCTGTGGCGTGAATCTGCTCCCTGGTAGAAGATGACCATTTCAGTGGCTGGGTGACCTTGAAGCCTCCATTTGACTATCTCCCTTGTCTGAGAAGAAAGCTACCACTGCACCCAAAGTGCCTTGAGGCTTAAGTTTAGTAATGACTATAAACAGTGGGGCCCCCTCAGCATCAGGGCAGCCCAGGCTGAGGACCTCATGACTGAGGGTCTCTTGTGAGTGGAACGGAACCCCTTCTTGGTGCCAGTGGGGATAGAGGCTGGGTGGGAGCTGCACTCAAGGGTTTCCAGTTTCCATCCCCTAGATGGCAGGGGGTCATTTAGGGGAGTGGAGGGGACTCTTGGAATAGCTTTTTCGGATGGAGGAGACCCTGGGGACACGTGTCACACCAATGGTTGGATGTGCTGGGTTGATGGACAGCTGCCAGAAGGTCAACCCCTGAGCCCCCATCAATGTTGTGAGAGGGCAAGCTGGAAGTGCCTCAGGCTGGGATGGGACTTTCTACTTAGTGGGTAGAGCGTGACTCTTCCTTTAGGCCCAGAGGTCCTACCATCTCCTCCGGCCCCTTTCCAGGATGTTCTTTGAGTTAAGACCCATACCTGTTCTTCATATGGTCTCCTGGGACAGGGGAGGGAAGAACCAATTTCTGGGGGCCAGGAGGTCAAGTTCATCTGTGCCCCAGCTTCCCTATGGCTAAGTAGGAGTTCCTCTAAATTCCCCAGGGAACAAGCTACTGGGTAGTTCCTGGTCATCTTTAAGGACTCAGTTTCAAAATTACTCTAGAGAAGCTGGCCATCCTTCCAGTGCTACTGTGTGCCAGCCCTCCCTGCTTTTCTCCTGCAAAGCACGTCACAAACTGCCCTGATTCCCATCTTTGCTATACCTCTAGCTTGAGGGCAACCCCTTGAGGGAAGAGAAGCCAACTGGTTCACAGCTGCTCCGCCCAGTGTCTGCACTCAGCATGTCCTCCATAGATGACCGTGACTGGACAGGTAGCCGGCTTTGCTCCCTGCACATAAACCATGATAGAATTCCCAATCCCCTGGAGCAGCAGTTCTCAACCTGTCGGTCTCGACCCCATGAGGTCCACCGACCCTTTTACAGGGTTCGCCTGAGACCATTGGAAAGCGCAGCTATTTCCATTGCAAATCCGTAACAGTAGCAAAGTTAAAGTTATGAAGTAGCAACGAGAATACTTTTTACGGTTGGCGTTCACCCATGCTCTAAGGGTGCTGTACCCATTGCCCTACAGGGAAAAGCAAGTCCTGCATTGATTGAATAGTGAGCTAAGTGCTGCCTAAGCTGCCCTTGAGCTGAGGAGAAACCTGACCCCTAACAGTCCTTGCTCCTTCCTCTCTGCTTCAGTGATCTTGCTTTGGGTCTTGTTTCTAGCAAATGGAGCTGAAGACCCTGTTGGTCCACTTGGCAGATGCTCAACCGAGGCCTGGGAAGCTGCTTTTGGCTGCAGCTAAGAGTGCCGGAGGCCGGGCAGGTAGGTGGAGGATGAGACCCACCTGGCCTGTGCACACAGCCTGGGAGTAGTCTTTCTTTCCTTTCTTCTTCTTCTTCTTCTTCTTCTTCTTCTTCTTTCTTTTCTTTCTTCTTCTTCTTCTTCTTCTTCTTCTTCTTCTTCTCTTCTCTTCTTCTTCTTCTTCTTCTTCTTCTTCTTCCTCTTCTTCTTCTTCTTCTTCTTCTTTTTTCTTCCTTATAAATCAAACCCCCAAACAACAATCTCCCACGATTTGAAAAAATGGCTCTCATCCCATGTCTGGCTCTGGGACATTTTTATGGCCCTCTCCAGCCAGGGATGTGATGCCCAGGCACAAGAGCTGGGTTCCCAGCCTCCGCCTGGAGGATGCGGGGGGGGGGGGGTAGGCCCATCCATCTTTCCAGCTGGCGGTTACATGTGGGAAAGGCCGCTGGGGTAGGGAGGGGGTTGGGGGACACCTGTTGTGGTCACTCTTCCTAAGCCAGGCTCTGGGCTTCCAGGCTTTCAGCAGAGGTGGTGACCGGCTGGGGGCGGACTGAGACTCTCTACCACAGGCACACACTCTGATCCTGGCAGGCATCGCCAGGGTGGCAAAGCTGAGAGAGAGTGGGAGTCCGCTGAAGGCCACACTGCCTCCCCACTCCCACTCCCAAAAGAGACAGAGACCTTTGCCCCAACCCCCCACCCCAGGGTGTGCTCACCAGTCCCAAAGAGGGAGGAGTCAGCCCTGGCCTCAGAAGGCTTTCATCCTAATGACATCAGCAACAGTGTGGATTGTAGCCCCGGTAATGAGTGGGAAAACAAGCTGGTCTGAGGAAAAATACGAGTGAAAGCTCAGAGGCTTTGCAGGACAGTATGTACTTGGGGAAACTTGTAGGGTGCGGGGCACATTTGTCAGGACAGGAAAGCAGGGGAGCTGTGTCCTTGACATGGAGGCTTGCACGGGAATACCAAGGGACAGTAATTGCAGCACAGGGACAGGGTCAGATCTGCCTCTGTGTCTGGGGGGGGGGGCTGGAGGGAGGGGCATGGGAATGGATGATGAGGCTGAGGGTATAGATGGGGGGGGGCTTCTGAGTGGTCAGAGGCAAGGTAGGGCAGACTAGAACCCTCTTAGCCTTATCCAGCCCTGATGTAACAGGTGGTGTCTTTTGCAAAGACATCTTTCCCCATCAAGGCCTCAGTTTCCCCACCTTTGTAAGGTACTGAGGCATAAAGTGTGGCTTAGCTCATAGCATCCAGTCTTCTGTATAGCTCTGGTTTTTGTTTTTGCTTTGTTTTTTGTTTTTTTTGTTTTTGTTTTTGTTTTTGATACAGAATATTTCTGTATAACCTTGGCTGTCCTGGACTCTCTATATAGACCAGGCTGGCCTCGAACTCACAGAGATCCACCTGTGTCTGCCTCCCTGAGTGCTGGGATTAAAGGCATGTGCCACCTCGCCCAGCCTGGCTCTGTTCTTAAGCAATGGTGGGATTGTCTCCGGAGGCAGTTTTCCCGTATGTAAAGTGCCAAACTCCCCAGGCTGTTGCTGATCCCAGTCCACCTAGGGTTTGGCGCCCAGGGCCTGGCAGACGGTGGCCAGTGACTGAGGCTGTGTCTGTCTGGAGCCCTCCCTTGTTTCCGCCCGTGGTCGTCTTTCTGCGGTGTATCGATCTGGCAGGCTTGGTACTGCAGGATGAGTGAGCCTTCACTCGCTGGGCAGATGGAGGGAGCCACTCAGGTTTCAGGATCCAAGGACCTGCAGAGCTCTGAGGAATTTTCCCAGGCTGGGTGTGGGCAGCTGGAAGCCATCCGTCCCAGGGAAGGCAGAGGATCAGGGGGTCCTGCCAAGGTCTTTTGCTGGGAACAAGAACTCAGGAGGGGGGGAAGAATTCTCCCATCCAGCCTGGAAAGATGAAACCCTGCTGCCAGGGCAGCTGTTGGTAATGGTGCCAAAACACCAACTAGCCTGGGCCCTGGGGCTGTGAGGGTGGGGGTGGGGGGCATTTGGGGCTCTGAGAGGGAGGAGAGTCCTGCCTAGCTTCAGCTACCATTTTAACCTGGGTGGGACCCTGAGGATACTGCCCCAGGGTACTTATAGCTTTCCTGGGTACTTTGGAATCTGGGAGAAGCCAAGTTCAAGTCAGTTTTGAGGCCCATGTGGTCTGCTCTGTAAGGTTGCTCTGAAGACCAGAGATTAAGACCTGAGAGGTGCCTGCCCGCAGAAGGCGCTCCCCAAGTGCTAGTTTTGTTTTTAGAGGTGTGCAGACGAATGGTGACGAGTGTAACTAGGACGCTGGGGATAGTGGCACCTGCCTGAGATCCTACTGCCTGGCAGGTGGAGGCTAGGAGGAAACTAACCAGTTTGGAGGCAAGCCGGAGCTACATTGTAAGTTCTGGGCCAGCCTGGGCTATGGAGATCTTCTCACAGACAAACTGCCTAGGTAGAATCTGACTGCTCAAGCTCATTAGAGCATTCTAGAACCTCAGTTTCCACATGTGCCATGCTTTGGACCTGCAGGGCAGGGCGTACACTTTATGCGGTGTGCTTTAGCTGACAGTGTTCTGCCTATTGCTACCAAGCCCATGCGAGCCCATGCTCTGGGCCCTGGGCTTCAAACGGAGGGCGCACTTCCTGCCTGCCCTGGTAATGACAGCATCTGCGCATCCGTCTGTGTCCTGCTTATCTGATGGCAGGTATGCTAACACTGTAGACTGTCTGCCACTTGGGAATAGAAGAATTTACTGTCCCCATAGTGTGAAGAGGGATCAGCTTGGGGGTGGGCCAGGCAATGGGAGGGGAAGGAGGCAGGGAGGAGGGACTAGCTTGGAAACCCATAGCAGCCTGACCTCCGCAGGTTCTCTCATGGTCAGTCCTGAGTTTCTGCTTTCTCTTCCTCTGCGACAGGGTTTCTCTGTGTAGCCCTGGCTGTCCTGAAACTCACTCTGTAGATCAGGCTGGCCTCGAACTCAGAAATCTGCCTGCTTCTGCCTGCTGGGTGCTGGCATTATGGTTGTGTGCGCCACCACCGCCGGCAGCTCCTGCTTTTTTAAGTGTTAAGCAATATTTGCAGTAACTGTGGGGCCTGCACTGAGCAGAGGTGATGGGGCGTGTCACAAAGCCTGGTGTGAAGGACATGTGGGACATCAGGTGCCTGCTGGTGCTGTCAAAGGCACAGCGGGCTGATAGGGTGGAGGCTGGGGCCTGGTCCACACTCTTTATACTCCCCTCTCTGAGGGTTGTTGAAGGTGAGGAGGGGCTTGGGAGTGGAGGCCCTGCCTCACTGCCTCCTGAGGGTGTATATGAGGTGTAAGGAAGCTAGTGTCAGCCACAGTGCTCTTTGGAGGAGCTCCAGAATTCTCACGGACCCTAAAAGGGCCTTTAGAGAGCCCCCTCCCTGACAGTTCTCAAACTGGATTCTTCAAGGCTGTGGGGTCCCCCAAGGCATCTGGCAAGGGCAGGAGATGAGGGCGTCAGGCCAGCTACACAGTCCTGGTTATGTGTCTGTCATAGAAACTTCATGGTCTAGAGCCTGTCCTGGCTTCTCTCTTGGTGGCTTCCGCTGCTGTTAAAGATGCAAACACTGGCTTACCATGGCCCAGGTGGTGATCTGGTTGGCTCTGCCATCCTTAGGTCTAAGATTCTTAGTTAACAGACTCCCTGTTCCCACCCTACATGGCTGTTTCCTGGGGTGTCTTCTTGCATCTGTTTTCCAGGGGAGCCTCATAGAAGAGTTTTTCCTCTCCCAGCTTTTGAGCTTAGGCCTCTGGCCCTCCTTGGGCTCTGTCTCACTCAGCTCTGGCTCATTCCTTACTACGGCTTCTGTCTCTGCCACCCATAGACATCAGCCCCCTCCTGGGGGGGGGAGGGGGACCATGTGACTCAGCAGGTGCTGTGGTGACTGTCAGGCAAACAAGGAAGGTGACTGTCGCAGGGTTACATAGCACAGCAGCGGCAGTGTCCCAGCCTAGGGTTCTGTTCCCTGTGACCTCACTTATCTTCCTTGGGCACATTTCTGCCTCTTGCCCATCACCCCCTTCCATGTGCAGCAGGATGCCATGGGGAGCTGGCAGCAACCTCACACCCTGGGGAACAGGAAGTCACTCCTAGTCTGACCACTTGGCTGGGATGCCTCTTCTCTAAGCCCCAGCCTGGGAAAGACTCCTTTGGCCCCAGTGTGGCATTCCCCTGCGGTAGCGCTGCCAAGGGCTTCAGCTGGTGCAAGGGTGGTGTATCCACACTCTTAGTTGCTGGAGATCCCTGCCTGCGTCCCCCATTCCATTATGGTGAGGACCCCAGCTGCAAGAGGTGGGAGGTAGGAAGTTTGCGAAAGGAGGTGGCCTGCATTTGGGGTTGGGGAAGGAGGATGGATAAACAGCCTGCTTCTGGGAAACATCCTTGAAAATTGATTCTCTTTGGAAAACCAGTGGGCCGGGTGGGGTCTTTTGAACTTGTAAGCTATGGCATGTTCCCTTGGGTCCTCTGGGGATGCCTTTCCCAGAAAAGCACAGTTCTGGTTTCACTGGGGTCCACCAGGCTCTTTGAGATTCCACCATTCCTCCACAAGAGTCAGGGCCAGAGACATGGTCTCAGTGTGCTTCCTATTGTGGTGATAAATACCAGGACCAAAAGTAACATGGGGAGAAAGGGTTTATGTGTCCCAGGTAACACAGTCCCTCACTGAGGGAAGTTCAGGGCAGGAATTCCAGACAGGAACCTGGAGGCAGGAACTGACTGATACAAAAGCCATGGAGGACTGCTGCTTACTGGCTTTCTTATACCGCCTGCTAAGGAATGGCACCTCCCATAGTGGGCTGGGTTCCCTCTTCTGGGATGACTCTGTCTGTGCTAAGTTGACAACCAAACCAAACCAAACCAAAAAAGCCAACTGGGACAGACACAGGATGTTCCATGAATGGTTGGGATGTAATTCATAAAAGTCACAAATGTGTTCCTGCCAAGGCCAGGTCTCATTGTGTGTGTGTGTGTGTGTGTACATATGTGTATGTGTGTGTATGTATGTGTATGTGTGTATATGTGTGTGTGTGTATGTGTGTGTGTACATATGTGTATGTGTGTATGTGTGTATGTATGTGTATGTGTGTGTGTGTGTATGTGTGTGTGTGTGTTTATACTAGCACCTGTGCCTATGTGTTCACGTGTAGAAGCCACATGTCAGCATCAAGTGTCTTCCCTGGTTCCTCTCCACTTTATTGTCTGAGTCAGGGTCTCTTGTTGACCCTGAAGCTTGCTACTTCAGTCAGACCAGCTGGCCAGTGAGCTACTGGGATCTGCCTGTGTCCACTTGGCCTCCCATAAGCACTGGAGTTACAAGTATACATTGCCAGGCCCAGCTTTTGCCTGGGGGAGTGACGGGGAGGGGGGCAGGAGCTGAGTCTTCAAGCTCAGGTCCCTGCACTCGTGAGGCAACACTGGGCCTTCTTTCCAGGCCAAGACCAAGGCCCACTCTGCCCACAGCTGCCGTCACTCCTGTACCAGTGCCTCCTGCCAACCTGGTGGGATCCAGCCTTTGTGGCTCCGTGACATTTTCAGCAGCCCTGAGAAGTGGGAGCTCTGCTCTGCTCACACATTTTGCAGATGGAGATACCAACGTGCATGCCCATGTTGGCGTCTGACTCAAGGACTCCTCGGTGGTGTGGGCAGCCTGGAGCTTTGCTTGGCTGTCTGCAATGGGCCCTGGGACAAAAGTCTCTGGAGGCGCTGCCCTTGGACCTCCAGCCAGTACGGGGGTCAAGGAGATAGAAATTGTAGACTTGAGGTACTGCAAGCTCCAGAGTAAACAGACAGCCACTGAGGAACGCCCTCGGGTTTCCGTGCTCAGTCAGTAAAGTGCTGCTACACAGAATGAGGCAGGCTTGACTCAATAGTGACGTATGCCTGTTAGAGCCACAGAAGTGAAAAGAAACTGCTCCTCGGTGGCCAACAGCTAAAACAAGCTGTGGGCTGGGGACTGAAAGCCGGGCATTCCAGCCCAAGCTCTCCCAAATGGGCAGAGACTCAGGCTCTTCATATGGATGAAGGCCAGCGACCATGGATGGCTGTGGGATCCAAGGAACTTGACTTTGGAGATGACCCTTAGTGCATGCAATACCAGCAAAGGCCAGAAGAGGGCAATAGGTACTCTGAAACTGGAGTAACGGATGGTTTCGCGCTGGGAATTGAACCCAGGTCCAACCCAGGTCCTCTGAAAAAGCAGCTGGTGCTCTTAACCACTTAGCCATCTCCGCAGTCCCTTGAGTTTTGTTCTTAAAACAGTTTTTTTTTTTTTTTTTAACACAGGGCCTCACTACGTAGCCTTGTGTGTCCTAGAACTCGCTATGTAGATCAGGCTGGCCTTGAATTCACAGAAACCCACCTGCCTCTGCCTCCCAAGTACTGTGATTAAAGGTGTGCACCACCCCGCCTGGCAAGACAGTTTGCTTTTGAGGGCTGGGGTGTATCTCTACAGTGGAGCACTTGCCTGGCCCTGGATTCCACTTGAAGTTCTGCTTTCCACCCAGATTCCCCAGTGTCACGTCTTACATAACAATAGCTCAGCATCAAAGCCAGGCCTACCACTAGAATTCTCTGCCATTTTGTCACACTTGTCACACCCCCACCCACCCCCCAGCAACAGTCCTTCATAATGCCATCACTCCAGTGTGCCACATGAATTGGGATCCTGCAGTGAGGGCCTTTCCTTCGGCACTTTTCTCTTGCTTTTCACCCAGGCTATCACTTGTGTGACCATGTCTTTCCATTCATAGCTACTGGAGGGCGTGGTCCATGGTGTGGATGGTCCATGGTGTGGATGGGCCCTGGATTTGGTCCATTTATCCTTTGGAGGATCTTGGGGGTAATTCTCAATGTTTGATCCTTACATGTGCCTTTCCTATAAACATTTGTGCACAGGTGTCTTCATGGATGTCATGTCTCCAGGACAAGTGTCCCATCTGGGGTGTGTCATAGACACTTCCCAGAAGTCAGGTGTGGTGGCTTATGCCTATGATCCCAACACTTTGGAGCCAGAAGCGGGAAGATCAGATGTTTGAGGGCACCCTGAGCTACATAGTGAGTTCAAGGCCAGCGTGGGCTACATGAGACCCTGTCTCAAAGAAAGAAGAGGTAGAAGAGAAAAGAGGAGGAGGAGGGGGAAAAGGAGGAGGAGGAAGAGGAGGAGACAACCAGACTGTCTTCTAAGAAGGCTATCTCATGTCTCATTCACAGTGAAGCACGGAGAAACCCAGTTTCCTCTCATCCTTCCCTGTACTTAGCATTAGATCCTAAAAAATAAAAATAAAAAATAAAAAAGAGCAAGACAAAATAAAAAAGAACAAGATAGTTCAGGGGGTAAAGGTAGCAAGAGACCACGCCCCTGCCCTTGCCCATGTCACTCCTTTAGGCCAGAGTCTTGAGGGTGGCTCTCCTGCATCAGAAGCTTAGGCCAGTTCTCAGTCCTGTCCCCCCCTCCACCCCCATGTTACACTCTGGAGACCAACAGCAGTTTATAATGCTAGTTCCTGCACTCATGTGGTGGACATAAACTCATGCAGGCAAACACATATAAACACAGTAAATATATAAAGTTTAGCAGATAAGTACTGAAACTCACTCTGTAGACCAGGTTGACCTCAAACTCACAGAGAATTGCCTGACTCTGCCTCCCAAGGGCTGGAATTAAAGGTGTAACCCGCCATCACCTGGCTTGATTTATTCTTTTCATTATCACCACCACCATCACCGCCATCACTATTAGCACCGTGATTAACATAGCCATTATCACCATCAGCACCACCATGAGTACCGCCACCACCATCACCATCATCACCACCATCAGTATCACCACCAGCAGCATCACCATCGCTATCTCCACTATCACCACCATCAATGTCACCAACATTAGCACCACCATCAGTGTTACCACCATCAGAAACATTAGCACCATTATCACCACCATCAATACCACCATCACCATCATCATCACCATCAGCAGCACCACCATGATCATCACCATCAGAATCACCACCACCATCATCACCATCACCATCATCAGCATCCCCAGCATCACCATCACCATCATCATGATCACCACCATCAGTTTCACCACCAGCACCATCATCAGCACCATCATCAGCACCATCATCATCACCATCAGCAGCACCACCATGATCACCACTATCATATCACCACCACCATCATCACCATCACCATTATCAGCATCACCATCATCACCACCACCTTCCTCATTATTATCATTTTATTACTGTTAGTAGCACAGTTTCTCAGGTACCAGAGATCCACAGATGACTAACTGTGACAGAGGAGTACTCAAAGTCTCTTTCAGGGACACAGATGCTTTGATGGGTCACTCAGGAGCCATATGACAAGTGTCTGTGAATAGTTAAAAGTCACAATGAATCTGGACATGGTGGTGTGTGCCTGTGATCCCAGCACTTGGGGAAGCAGGGGCAGGCAGATCTCTGTGAGTGGGGGCCAGCCTGGTCTACAAAGTGAATCCAGGACAGCCAGGGCTACACAGAGAAGCTTAGCATGGCATGGCTAGGTCCAACTCAAGATTTTAAAAGGCCAAATGCAAGCTACTGGCCATGAAGAGCTCCTTCTGAAAGCTCCAGGAGAAAATCCCCTCCTGTGCTGTGATGGGCTGAGCAACTTATTCTCAGGTTTCCTCATAGTGACTGATATTCCAAGTCTCACTTCCTCCTTCATTCTTCACCCAGCAAAGGAATTTCCTCCCTTCTCAGTAGCCTGAATTGCGCCAAGTGGCCAGGCTGGAAACAGTGGACCTGTTGGTGTAAGCCAGCTAGGGCCAACCTCTGGAGCAAGATATGCTGTCCACCTTGTGGCTGACCAACATACAACCCAACCCACAAGACAAACACACAAAAAAGCGATTAACAAATGCCTATTGCGCAGAGGAGCTGGATTCTCCAAGGTCATACTCAGAGCTTCCGTCCACCTGTACCAGAAAAACTAGCCATCATTGTTACGTAACTTACGGACTCCTCAATCCTTAGTGTTCGAGCCCTGTCTAACTTCCTCATGTTTCAACAATTACAGCACAGAAAAGCGAAGCAATGTGCCTGGGGCACACATCTCATTAGGCCACTGAAAGGAACATTACCCAGGTGCTGTTATTGCTGGTCTCACCCTCCTGGTATGTTATTACTACATAACCAGGGCGAAAATCAAGCCATGTGATGTGTCATTTCTGTTATTCTATAAACATGGAGTTTACTTTCCAAAACAGTGTATTTTCTAGATTTCTAAGGAAGGCAAATAGGAAAAAAGAGTGAATGGGGGTGGTAGGGGGTGGGGGGTGGGGGGGGGTGGGGGAGTGGAGTGGTATATCTTCTAACTTGGTTTTAACTTGTAGACCTAATTGCATGCATCAACCCTAGAGCTTTTCTGGGAGGTGAAGAATGTGATGGAGGCATCAGTGATAAGATCCAAATAGTAGCAAGTTAGGCTCATAAGTCCTGGTTCTGGGGCTGAGTAACTCTTGGAATGCAGACAAGTCCTTGGCTCTGCCCTCAGCCACCTGCGTGACTGGAACCTTTCTCACAGTGCTCATTAGCAGTGCTTTGAACAGAAAAGGAGCCACTCTTCCGGGTGCAAAGAGGAAAATCTCATTCTGGTCAACTTTAAAAAAAAAAAAAAATAAAATATATATATATATATATATAGCCGGTGACATCATCAAGGTTCATCCGTATTGTGACATGCATTGCACTTTCTCCCTTCATAAGGCTGAATGACTTTCTGTCGTATGTGTACATTGTCACTGTCTTGGCAGAAATAAAGATATTCTAAAGAGAGAGATAAAGAAAACCAAAACCAAACAAAACAAGAAAAAGAGAATACAGAATGAAAACCCTAGGCAAAGGGGGAGGGAACCTGCTTGCCTGGATCTGGGGGGTGGGAAGG
The DNA here is from genome assembly GCF_903995435.1 of Acomys russatus. Taxonomy (NCBI): domain Eukaryota; kingdom Metazoa; phylum Chordata; class Mammalia; order Rodentia; family Muridae; genus Acomys; species Acomys russatus. The sequence continues at coordinate 34,194,066 of NC_067165.1, forward strand.
GAAGGGAGGGTGCTGTGCGGGGAGGGGCCAGTGTGGGAAGTGTAGTATACAGTAGGCTGTGAGGCAGGCAGATGGGACATGGCTGGCGACAAAGGTCTGTGAGGAGCTGGAGGGATGGGCCCTGGCTAGTTTTATGTCAACTAGACACAAGCTGGAGTCATTCGGAAAGAAGGAACCACACAGATGAGAAACTGCCCCACCAGATTAGCCTGTGGGCAAGTCTGTCCAGCGTGGTCTTGATTAGTATTGATGAGGGAGGGCTCGGTTCACTGCGGCAGTGTGACTGCTGGACTGCTGGTCCTGGCTTCTGTAAGCAAGCCAGCTGAGTAAGGCAAGAGGAGCAAGCCAGTAGGCAGTGCTCCTCCATGGCCTCCTCCAGGTTCCTGCCTCAAGTTCCCGCCCTCAGTGATGCACTGCAAACGTAACATGAAGTAAAGCCTTTCCTCGCCACGTTGCTTTTGGTCATGGAGTTTTATCACAGCAATGAAAACCCTAACTAAGCCAGGTGGTGGTGGTGCACGCCTTTAGTCCCACCACGCTGGAGGCAGAGGCAGGCAGATCTCTGAGTTCTAGTCCAGCCTGGTCAACAGACTGATTTCCAGGACAGTCAGGGCTACACAGAGAAACCCTGTCCTGAAAAACAAAACAACACAAAAACCCAATGCAAACCAACCAGACCAAACCAAACAAAAACAAATAAAACCAAAGGCGGCCCCCCCAAAAAAACAAAAACAAAACAAAACAACAAAAAAAAAAAAAACTAAGACAACCTGAGTGATTCATATTAGAACGAGTTTCACAGTCACAATGGGCTAGAGAGCTTGGGACAGAGACGGGGTCACAGATGCCCAGTCAGGTGGGCACTCAGTCTCTGAGGCATTCATGGGTTGAATGTACATTCCTTTCTCTTTGTGGTCATAGAAAGAAAGACCTGAAAAGGCATGTGACTGGCCCAGCATCACCTGGAGGTAGCAGAGGCAGAACCAGGTGAAAAGCAGGGAGATCTAGCCCTCAAGGCAGATGGTAGAGGCTTTCAGGGGGCAGGAGGGGAGGCTGTCCCCCCCACTTCTGACAGAGGTGGGACAGTCACCTCCTGCACCATCCGGAGCCTCTGTGGTCCCTCTCCCTGCCAGCCTCTTACGGGAGCACCTCTATGGCCTTTGTCAGCTTTCTCACCAAAATGAGATACGTAGCAGCTTCAAGGCCTCCATGATTTGGGCCAAACTTCTAGTTTGGCAGCCACAGCTGCTGTGGGCAGAACAGGCCCACAAGTTTACCCAGCCTCCTGCCTGCTGCTTCAAGAGAGTCATAAGCTGTGGGGTCCTTGGGAACCCTTATCCATCCCTTATACTCTGCTGGGGAGTCTGACCCAGGGCTTCCTGCATGCTAAGCAAGCACTCTACCAACTGAGCCACAGCCTCTCCAAACTTACTGAGATGCAGACTATCAGGTGCTGATGGTGCCAGCTGATGTCAGGCTCAGAGCTTCTGCCCCATCCCTCCCACCTGCTCCCCATGACTTTCTGGGCTTGGTAAAAAGCTGGTGGCAGTCCCTCTGGTGATGGGTGTTTGGAAAGGGCCGGAAGCTTCTAGAGAGGGCACAGACTAGAGCTTGAGACCATATGATGAGGGACTAATGAGAAAGAGAACCACACACAGTCTGGGGAGGAGGGCATTCCAGGTAGAACGGAAAACAGGTAAAAAAGCTGAACTTGGAGCCAAGAGGCAGAAGCCATGGTCACATGGCTTCCTTTGTATCCCACAGCCATCATGACTTTCATGCACGTAACCCTAAGCTTTGGAGGAAGGGAGCCACTCTGAGAGGGAGGGAAATCTGGCAGGAAGCCTACCCAGGCAGGAGGTGGCACCTGCTTCTGGCTCTATAACCGGCTAAGTCACCCCAGCCCTTCCCACCTATGCTAGCCAGTGACCATGACAACTTAGGAGAAAGTACCCACTACGTCACCTCTCCAGGAAATTGAAGCATCACCCTCCAGATGGTACCCAGGAAAAGAGAGGTTCCTAGTTAGGTCAGCTGGGAATTGGTGAGATTAAGGATCGGGGGCCGTACAACCCTGTAGTGAACCCCAGTGCTCACTTCAGGGCCCCTCCAGCTGCTGGGGTGGCCTCTGCTTTGCCGACCTGACAGGAAGGCATGGCAATGATCTTGTACTTAAAAAAAACCCAAACCAGTACTCACAGCACTTACCAAGCCAGGCACTGTGGCTCGTACCTACCATCCCAGCACCCAGGAGGCTGAGGCTGCAGGTTCATGAGTTCAAAGCCAGCCTAAGAGGTCTAAGGAGAGCCTGATTAAACCACCACCATCACCACCTCCTCCACCACCATCACCTCCACCACCTCCACCTCCACCACCATCACCATCACCACCTCCTCCACCACCATCACCTCCACCACCTCCACCTCCACCACCACCATCACCTCCACTACCACCTCCTCCACCACCACCACCATCACCACCACCTCCTCCACCACCAAAACTGGGGCTAGGAATGTAGCTCAGTGGAAGGGTGCCTGTCTGACGTGCTCATCCCCAGTGAACGCAAGTGTCCCCAAAGCCAAGCAAACAAAATCCATCATAACAGGTGGCTGAGACTGGAACCACCACAGGGGACTTTGCTTTGAGTGAACCTTGCAGCACAGTAAATGCACAATACATGTGAAGGGTATGGAAGCACACATGTGGGATCCCAGTACTCCAGAGGCAGAGGCAAGAAGATCAGGAGTTCAAGGTCACCCTCAGCTACTCAGTGGGCTGGAGAACTGTCTGGACTGCATAATATTTCCTCGAAGAAGAAAGAACAGCGGCTATGGTTCCTCCCTTCCCACTCTGTAGACCAGCAAGAGCCCGCTGTCTGCTGGAGCCCTTTAGCTGCCTGGTGCTTGCATCGAGAATTGAAACCAGTTCCCTGGCTCTCCACCAGGTCTTTCAGTTTATCTCACCTACTGTTTCCCTGGAATGACGGACCATAAGTAACACCCTAATTCCCCCCTCCCCCATTTTGGTCAAAAAATACAGTAGTCAGCCCATTCACAGCCAAGGAAGATGGCTGACTGATGGAGAGAGGGAGGGGTGCCGAGACTGAGGTGTGCAGGGCCAAGTGGAGGTTCTGGGCAGCTCAGACAGAACCAAGTGAGAGAGCAGGATTTTTGTTTGTATGTTTGCCTGTTTGTTTTGCTTTTGGTTGGTTGGTTTTTGTTTTTTTGAGACAGGGTTTCTTTGTGTAGCCCTGGCTGTTTTGGAACTCTCTCTGTAGACCAGGCTGGCCTTGAACTCACAAAGGTCATCATGCCTCTGCCTGGGGCGCATGATGAGATCATCCCAGGTGATCTGTGGAGAATGCCATGGCTACTGTGATTGAGTAAGTTATTGCTTCCCAATCTAGCACCCGACTCTGCTCCCAATGCAAACTAAAGTGCCTGCCAATCTAACCCCCCACACGGGGAGCCCCTGAAGGCAAAACCACTTTCCTCTCCAGCTCTGTTCTGATGCCTGGCTCAGGCTCTGTATAGATGTTGGGTCAAAGCAGGAACTGATGAGCAAAGGTCCAGGTTTCCCATCCCTGCACCGGGCCCACTTCCCTCCCCTAGGCATGAGCTCCCTTTCTCCTCCCACAGTGCACTGTCCACTCATGACTCCCTCACACTGGAATTTGAGGCACCAAGGTCCAGGCTTCAGCTTTTCTTGTTCATGACTGAGTCCTCAGTTTCGAGAACATTCCTGCCATGAACTCTGTGGACTCTTCACTGGTCCACTTGTCAGCTGAGGAGTGGGACAGAAGGCTCCAGAGTCAGGCTGTAATCTGGATCTGGCTCCTCCTACCAGCTCCAAGCTGGCTGGAGGTTTCCCATGTGGAAGTGGGGGGAAGGGATGAGGGCTAGGGACCTGATACAGTGCCTGCTCTGGGTGTGATCCCCAGCACTGCAAAGAGAATAGGTGTGACAGTGTAAACATCTGACATCCCAGCACTCAGCAGTGAGAGGCAGGGGTGGGGTGGGGGGTAGGGGGAATGTGGGTTGGGGGGTTGGGGGGTGCAGGAGGAGGTCAAGGTCATCCTCATCTGTACAGCAAGTTCAAGCCCACCTTGATCTAAATAAGACCCAGTTAAAACAAAACAAATAAAAGCAGGGTGTAGTGGCACACACATTTAACCCCAGTGCTTGGGAGGCAGGAACAGATGAATCTCTGTGAGTTCAAGACCAGTGTGGTCTACATAGTGAGTTCCAGAACGGCCAGAGCTATATTGTGAGACCCTGTCTGGAGGGCAGGGCAATGCACCAGAAAGAAAACCAAGCAAAAGAAATAACTGTGAATGACTGCTCCTCATGGAGGCGTAAACACTTATAAAAACAGCAAGCCTTTAACTAACATTAACAACGGCAACGAACCGATTCTCCCACTGTGAGTGGCCCATTCATTTGGCTGTTGAACAAGTGTTTATTGCAGGTCTACTTGATGTAGTGAGGCCAAGTCCTAGCTTCCTAGGGGCTTGGTGATGGGCAAATGTATTTAGTCGAGGGAGGATACAGCCGGATAACTGGACCCAATAATCCCAACGACACTTTGGTTTACCCAAACTGGAAGACTGAATGGATTCCTTCCTGTTATCCTCAAGTCACAGTTCAGAGGTCCAGGCCTACCAGGGACAGTGTGTGTATTCTCCCAAGATGGCTGCTGCAGCTCCTGCCATTTCACCCGCAACCTAGCAAACAGGAAGTAATGATAGGGGTGGCTGAGGAGATCATGTGGAGGGCCCTGGGCTCTGCTTGGAGTTCCTACACCGCATCCAGGCAAGGCAGGTCTCAAATCACAGGGAAAAGCCCCAGTTCTGCAGTTGGCCTTGGGCAGACAGCTCTTGCTGAGCCTGAGTCTGTGCAAAAGGAGGCCCCTAGGTCAACCCGCAAGCACGGGAGAGACCATGCTTTTAAACGCACCTGTGTGCGCTCAGGCTCTCAAAAGAAGACAAGGAGGAGTTGCTTGTTGCACAGTTGCCAACATTCCCACTGAGCTTTGAAGGGAACAGAGGGTCCACGCTGTCCCTCAGGAGGGAGACCGCTCCTGGAGGGGGCGGGGAGGGGGGAAGGCCACCCGGGAGTCAGGGTAAGGCAGGACTTGGTAAGGCAGGTGACCTAATTAGGGGTGGATGGGGGGATGGGGGCGACACAACAGCAGCCCTCCTCCTCTTGGTCACACTCTTGCTTGGACTTTGCGTACTTCTGGGTTCCCACTCCCTGCTGTGTCCCCGGCCCTCCACGGCCACGGCCACGCTGTAGAATTTCCAATTTTCAGCTAATGTGCAGGTCGTGACAGGGGCTCAGAGGCCCTGGTTGGACATAATGGTAGGAGAATTGTAAATGTCGCCCCAGTGAATGGCAATGAGCAAGCAGGGAGGGGACTCTGCAGTGGCAGTGTGCCTGGGCAGCAATGCATTTTCTCTTGGACTGTGTCGTATTGGATTTCCAGAGGTGCGAGGGCTCCAGGTACATGTCATTAGTAACAGTTTGGGCGATAATGAATCCTTTTATTTCTTTTCCTCACAGCTCATGAATACATAATGAGGCCCCGCTCAGGCGCATCTGGCCTGGGCCCTGCGCCTCTGCCACCTAATCTAGGTCCCCGCTCCAATATCCAGGCAGCCCAGCTGGGGCCTGCCTTAAAGGAGCCGCTGCCCTTTCCTGCCCTGAGGCTGCTGGGCTGACCAAGGGCTGGGCATTCTTCTTGATGCCCAGGATGGTGAGGAAATGGTAAGTCTGGGAAACACAAAGTCTCCAGTTCCAGCCCTGGTGTATGCGGTAAGCACTTAGCCGTAAATTTCGGCAGGGCCTCAAGAGTGTATTCAGTAAGCCTTTAGCATTGCATGCAGCAGGTACTCAACAGAGTAGCCGGCAGATACTGCACAATGTAGCCATCAGGCACTTGACAGTGAGTGTATCCAGCAGGTGCCCAGCCATGAACACAGCAGGGGGTCAACCAGGTGGGTCTGTGCAAGGCTATTCTAAACATCTCTTTGAACTTGGCCAGTCACTCTCTATGAGGGACTTGGGAGCCACTTTACAATAAGAAACCGAAGCTCAGCAGGGCATGGCTTGCCACATACCCATGCACACGCATGTGCACACACGTGTGTGTGCATGTACACAAACACCCCTTCCCCCCATACAAACACCACACTCCCCACATCTGCTTCTCCCCAGCTGGCAGCTCTTGGAAGTGGCATGTGCGCAGTCACCAGCTCTATACACTTCCTGGCCACTACCGTATTTTTTGGAATATAAGGCACATCCAACCATAAGCCGCACCCAGTTTTTAGAGTGGTAAAACTAGAAAACAGTAAAAATAGCACCCTACTCCCCCACCACCACCACTTTTGGTGGGAAAAAGTTCATCTTATGGTCCGAATAATATGGTAATGTCTTTTCAGTTTCTGTGACTCTGCTCAGCTCTGTGCACAATGAGCACTTCTATACTTGAAGGCCACAGTGTTTAGTTTTTTTTTTTTTTTTTTTTTTTTCATTGTTACCCCGAGTGCCTATGATCTTCTAGGGCTTTTTGTAGCCCTCACCATGTCCTCTTGATGTGTTGGGGGCATCTCTTGTCTCATCCCTCCATGCCATTTCTCACTTGTCCCCTGCCCTGGTCAGTGGGTACCTTGAGCAGAGACTTTGTAGGTGGATCTGTAGAGGTCATGGGCCCTACACAGTAGGTGCTCAGCAAACACCCAGTGGATACCCTACATGATTCTAGACACCCCAAGTGAATGAAGGCCACTAGTAAGCCAGATTAGTGTCTGGAGCTTGGCGTGAGCCTGCAGCCTGCCTTCTGGTGGCCTCCTGGCCCTGGGAGGGAGCACCTGCGGCAGTGAACCCACTACATGGTGGGGCATATGAAATCCTAGGAAAACGGCAGGGCCCTGGCTGGGGCGCCAGTGTTGTTGAACCTTAACACCGCTACCCTCACTGGGAGCCTCCACCTTACAGAACCTTATAGCACTTAACACAGTCCAGTCTGATGCGAGGGACACTCCGATTGAATGTATAGAGCAAATGCTAGGCAATGCTGAAACCCCTGACCCTAAACTCTAGCCATGAGCCTTATCTCCCAGGTAAAGAACCAGAGGAACAGAGAAACTGAGCCACCTGCCCAGGGACACACAGAAGGAAGCAACAAAAGGAAGGTTTGAACCCAAGCTGCAGGGTTTTGGATGCTTTCAAAGTCCAGAACCCTGTCTCCCAGGCTATACAGAGGCAGGAGGTATCCCAGGGCCCTCTGCCTGTTAGCCTGCCTTTCTAGAAAGACACAGAACACAGGAAGTTCACCCCAGTGCACCACTGAACTGGCAGAGTGGCCTGGCAGGTGGTTTTAGGGGACAAGTGGCTTGCAGCCAGGCAGAGGCTGGCTGGAGGAGGGTGTGCTACTGTCAGCTATGGGTTCTCAGTGAAGCCATGGGGCATTCCTTGGCCTTAGCACTCTCGTCTGTCATCCAGAGCGTGTGGTGGTGAATAAACCAACCCATGTGAGAATTAGAAATATATATATATCAGGATGTGAAAAGCACTGGGCTTTTCAGACTGTCCAGGCCGTAAGTATGAGGAACTCAAGCTAAGGACTTAACTGTCCTCAACTGTTTTTCAGGTACCATCCCACATAGCTCAGGCTGGCTTCGAACTCACTCTTCAGCCGAGGGTGGCCTTGGACCCCTGCTTTCATCTCTTATGTGTGAACCACCATGGGCAGCTGGTTATCTTTACTGTCCACCTCCACGCCTCTCATCTCCCCCCAGCCTTCTGGTCACTCTCCCAGCAGCACCACTGTCATTCTGACCGGAGTCAGGGGTGAGAGTCACTATCATCTACAGCCATCAGGTGACAGGTGACGTGAAGGCACACACCTGAGGGTCCAGTCCCCGCCTCAGGAGGTGTGTGTGCCAGCACCACTCCAATCCACAGGAATGCTGCTCCCACAGAAAACTGGGATCTGACTGCAACCTCATAGTGTCACCTGGTCGGTCACCCAGTCAGTCTCTAGGCTCTGACCTAAGGACTGTGTGTTACATACCTACTATGTGCCAGTCTGGGGCTAAGAACTCGTGTTTGTCACTTCATGCAGTACTCATAAAATTCCAGAAAAGACATCATTCCTGTTTTGTAAGCAAGGAGAGTGGGGGGTTCAGAAGGCTGAACTATATGATTAAGGCCACACAGCAGGTTTAAGGAAGAGTTTCTCCAACCTCACAGCCTCTGAGCATTCTTTTTGTTTTTTTATTTGCTTGTTTGTTTTCCGAGACAGGGTTTCTCTGTGTAGCCTTGGCCGTCCTGGACTCACTTTGTAGACCAGGCTGGCCTCGAACTCACAGCGACCCGCCTGCCTCTGCCTCCCGAGTGCTGGGATTAAAGGCGTGCGCCACCATGCCTGGCCCGGTAATGTTTTTTTTTCCCAGCCAGGTGTGGTGGTTTACAGCTGTAATCCCAGCGTTCAGGTGGCTGAAGCAAAAGGATCACCACAAGTCTGAGGCCAGCCTGGGCTACGTAATGAGTTCTGGTCCAACCTGGGCTACAGTGTGAGACTTTGCCTCAAACAAACAAAGAGACAGACTGTTGATTGCTTGGGGATAATAAAGCAACTTCCTATGCAACACTGTAATGATCAGAACTAGGCTGAGAGGCTGCGAAGATGGGACCTTGTAAGCATGGAGACCTGAGTCGGATCCTCAGCATCTATATTAAAACAAGCACAACAATAACCAAATAACAGGAATGATAACACAGCTTGTTAACCCTACCCCCTGGGGAGGCTGAGACAGGAAGATCCTGGGGCTGCCTGGCTGACCAGCCTCTCCAATTCAGTGAGCTCCGGGTGAAGACGTGATTGAGGAAGACGTCAGATGCTGTCCCTCTGTCCTCAGACACAGAAGCACAGAGGTGTACCTCTTACACACACACACACACACACAAGAGAGAGAGAGACAGAGACAGAGACAGAGAGACAGAGAGAGACAGAGAGACAGACAGACAGACAGACAGACAGATGACAGAGGGGGGAGCACAAGGCTGAGTCTTCGGAAGCTTCCAGTAAATGCTATCTGCAGTTATGGGACTCTGTCTCCCTTTTTCTTTCCTTCACACAGCCCTGTTGCTCAGGACTCTGCTAGGTGAGCCTCACTGTGTCCAACTCTTCTTCATCCCATTCTGTGAGTGTCACCTTGGCCATCTTCTGACACCCAATCTCCAGTCTCGCCTATGCTGCTCGTAAGCCTGGGATGAAGTATAGGCCATTCACCCTGCCATCCATAGCTTGTTCCTTCCTGAATCCAGGCACTTTCGGCAACCCCTCCACTTCCTTGTTGGTGTCCACCCAGCGTACAGGCTGTCTGCCTTATTGGTGCCTCTGTTCCTTTGGGTCTCCAGCCCAGAATGCTCTCCAGCCTGTCTGCCAGTCTCCAACAAGCCACCCTCAGCTCCTCCCCCAGACTCCTTGTGCTCACCGTGTGAACTATATGTACCAGAGATGTCCTCAGAATAGCAGAGGCTAGCTGAATCCCGAAAACTATCACTGTCCCCTTCTCTTGTCCAGTGTCCCCACAGAGTAGACAGAGCCTGTCTGGGTCATGTGGGCTCCCCGATCCTTGTGGGACATTCTGGTTAGCAACATGAGCCCTACGAAGTCCCCACATGCCCCTTTGGTGAGGACTCACATGTTCTGAACAGATCCCACCCGCTTCCCCAGAGACACTGGTCTTAGGCCCTCACCTAGCCTGGATGACGGGCCTGGAATGTTTAGCTGAATTTGATTTGTCCTGTTCTGTAGGGTCTGCCCCTAAACCAAACCATATTCCCACTAACCTGAGGTGCCCAGCATCCCCAGGGAGGTGGAGGCCAAGCCAGGTTGGGCCACAGCCTGGGGCCACCTTTACCAGCCCCTGCCCAGCGCGACCACCTGAACTAATTTCCTAATCCTGCTTCAGCCGGCCTGGCCCAGCCGCTCAGGAAGGCCCCATGCGTGCCCTATCCACCTTCCTGCCCGCTGGGATCTGAGGCCCTGGGCCCCTCCCCGCCAGCACCAGGCTACAGCAGCCTAAACTCTGAAACTGATTTAGGTCTGCTACTCTGCTGGCTTAGCATCCCCACCCCCAGCTAGGCCCATAACTGAATCCAGATGTCCCTTCCCCTGTCCCCAGGGTCCCCTGGATAATCCGTGACAGTCAGGGGGGCATAAGGGGCAAGGGAAGTACAGGGGTTGCTGGGGTGGGGGACAGACTCAGATGGGAGGCACAGGGTCAGGAGCCATGTCCAAGAAGCCACTACCTATCTCATGAAGGGGGAGGGGCAAGGCCAGGTACATTGGCCTGGTCCACCTCATCCGCTAACCCAGACCACAATGTTGATGCTGGTCTAACTCTGGAGGTCTCCTTTGTTGTTGCAGGCACTTAGTGGGTCTTCATTAGACAGGCTTGGGTGGGTCACTGTTCCTCTGTAAAATGTGGGTACAGATACCTATTCTTGAGGGCTCCAGGAAGAAGTGGCATGTATTCTTACTGGGGGGAAGGAAGGAAGGGCTCCTCTCTCAGAGCCTGCTCTTGCTGGGAACCCTACTCCCATGGAGGCATGAAGGGCAGAAATTCAGGCTTTAGCCCCCAACCTGCTATCTCTTCTTATCTGGGCCTCAGTTTCCCCATCTGAAGGTCTTTTGAGTCCCAAGTTCCCAGAACACAGAAAATACTACATAAATATTTATAAAATGCTTTTCAGTAAATTCTCCTTTTCCCCCACACCTACTGTCCCACTCCTGTAGCCCTCTCAAGCGGTTGAGATAGTTCTTGTCAGCTGGCTCCCCTCACAGGATCCTTTGGAAACGAGCCTGCCACTCAGCCAGGGTGACACTCAACAGATAGGCATGGAGGCGGGGTGGGGGTGGAACTCAGGCTGTAGCCCCTATCTATCATGGCAGTATGGAGCCTAAGGAAGCTGCCCCCCTCATACAGATCACAGGAGAGGACAGGAGGCAGAGAGGGGAGCTGTTCTGTGCTCAGTTCACCCATGAATCCATCCTGTTGGTTGCTGTTCTAATAAAAAAAGGTGATAGACCCCTTTCCTCCCATGGGAGTGCGTCTCCGTGCCTAAGATCAGTCCTTGCGTGTTTGAGTGGGCCACACTTAGCTGCCACTCTGTTGCCCCAGCCTCCAAAGGAGCTGGGATTGCAGGCTGGCATCACCAGGCCCGGCTTCTGATTCACTTAGAAAAACTCACTCCTGAGTTTGGTTCCACAAAGTGTTTGTAAAACACGGAGAGTCTGGTGGGAAGGATGTGGAGACAAGTAGGCATTGGATGTTGGTCTCAGGAGATTTGCGTGTCTGGGCTTGTAAGAGCTGGGCCTGAAGGTGGAAGGGGGCAGAGGGTGGGGGCAAGGGTGGGGAGGAATGGGAGAAAGCTAAGCTTAGCCTTGCTGGGGCTGGAGCTGGGAGGCAGAGTGAGGTGGAGGGGAAGAATGAACAGGTGGGGGTTTGAAGAGGAGAGGGACTTGTAAATAAAGCTCATAGGATGGGCTGTGGCAGACAGAGCCTAAATGTGTGGACTGTGTGTGTGTTTGTCGGATGTTTGGGCTTTGTTGTTGTTGTTGTTTTTTTTTTTTTTTTTTTTTTTTTTTTTTTTTTTTTTTTTTTTTTTTTCAGACAGGGTCTCACCATGTAGCTCTGGCTAGCCTGAAAGTCATAGAACTCCATCTGCCTCTGCCTCCCAAGTGTGGGATTAAAGTTGTGCTCCATCACGCCTGGCCTTGAGTGTGTTTTGAGACAGAACTTTCACTAGCCTGGAGCTCACCAGGGAGATGAGGCTGGCTGGCTGGCCAGCGAGCCCCAAGGGCCTACTCATCCCTACCTCTCTAGCGTTTAGGGGTGCCTACCACCATGCCTGGCTTTGTATACGGATCCCAGGGACCATACCCAGGTCCTTAGGCTTGCAAAGCAAGCACTCACTGACTGAGCTCTTGGTCTAGGCCCAAGAAATAGCTATTAGCTGTGTTTTAATGGCTAGCGGCTGAGAGACAGAGAGCCTAAAAACTTACCTGCGGGCCAATGAAATGCTACAGTGTGTGAAGGTGCTTGCTGCCAAACCTGAGTTTGATTCCTGGACCTCACATGGTGGAGAAGAGAACTGACTCTGACCTCCACACATGTCCTGTGACACCTATGCACTTCCAATAAATAAATGTAAACACACATAGAGATACACACATACAGATGTACACACATAGGCATACACAGGTATACACACAGAAGCACACACAGACACATACAGACACACAGAGACACACAAAGATGTGCATGCACACAGAAGCACACATGGATGCACAAATACAGGCGCACACACACACACACACACACACACACACACACACACACACATACATACACTTACTTGACACACAGCTAGTAAGTACAAGAGGCAGGATTCAAACCTAGGATAGTTGAACTTTAAGTCACTGCACCTTACTGGGCCCCAAAGGGGACTGTTCCTCTTCTTGTTGAGTAGGCGGAATGTTGCTGGAGTCACAAAGGTGGCCCTGAGGCCCTCGGGGTGTGCAGCTAGGGCACACTGGGGAATGGAGCAGGGGTCTGACCGTGGGGACTTGTCAACGTAGCTGCTGCATTGAGAATCTTTAATGCTGGAGACACTGGGGCATGTGGCAAAGCACCTTGTGGGTTCTGGAACCCGTTCAAGGACAGTTTTAGGAAGTAGGGGACATGAAAGGTCTGAAGGGACTAGGAGGAGGGGACACAGCATACAGATTGATTGTTCTCTTTTTTCCCTTTTTGACAAGGGCTCATGTAGCCCAGGCTGGCTTCAAACCTGATATGCAGCCAAAGATGGCTGCAAACTTCTGATCCTCTTGCCTCTAGGCCCTGGGTGCTGGGATCTCAGGTGTGCCCCACCACACATGTTTTATGTGGTGCTGGGGATGGGACCCAGCGCATGCCAGGCAGGCACTGTACTGACCCAGCAGCATTTGAGTTAATGACAAGAGTCACCAGGAGGCCTGGAAAGGCAGTAGGGGTGGGGTGGGGGACCTTCAGGTCAAAGCAATTCATTTAGTGAATGTGGGGTACTGGGTGACATGTAACTGTAAGGTAATGCTGTAGCCACTGGTGGTGGCCGCTTTGAGAATTGCTGATGACTAACAGTGCTGAGGGGAGGCTCATGAAGGTTCAGCATGGTGCCTGATCCCCTCAGGACCCTCAGGACTTGGTAGCTACCATCAGGAGGAGGCAAATGACTTGCTGAGACCCTGTCTCCCTCAATGTCCCTAAAGCTCATATTCTCCCAGTCTGGGAAAGTCCACCCCAGGGCCTTTGCACATGCTATTACTCTGTCTGCAATGCCTTTTCTGAGCTTAGTTGCTGCTTATGTGTCAGCTAAACATATCAGCACAGGCTTCTTGGGGACGGACACACAGGGTAGCCCTGCTGTCTTTTCTCACACCTGCTGCTCCTTTACCTGGCTGAACATCAGAGGCAATCACTATTTTTCTTTCTTGTCTGTTTTTTTTTTTTTTTCTGGTTTTTCAAGACAGGGTTTCTCTGTGTAATGTTGGCTGTCCTAGACTCGCTCTCTAGACCAGGCTGGCCTTGAACTCACAGAGATCCGCCTGCCTCTGCCTCCCAGCTCCACAAATGTTTTAAATTTGTGAATTTTCATATATATTCATAATTCAAAACTCCAAAGGCTGAGGGTATCTCTCACTATCCCTTCCATAGTACAGGTCACACGACTCTTCTAACTTTTGTATGGTGTGTGTGTGTGTGTGTGTGTGTGTGTGTGTGTGTGTGTGTGTGGTGTATGGGGGTGGGGTAGGGGGTAGGGGTGTGTCCAATGTGCCACAGAGTACATATGGAGGTCAGAGGGCAACTTCAGGTGTCTCCTCACCTTTGGCCTTGTTTGAGGCGGACTCTCTTTATTGTTTCCTGATGCCTATGCTGGGCTAGCTGGTCCACGGTCTTTCAGGGATTTTCCTGTCGCCACCTTCCATCTTCCCACAGAAGGATTAGTATTGTGGCTTTCTGTGGGCTCTGGGATCCCAACTCATGCCCTTGCAGGGCAAGCGCTCTACCCACTGAGTCACTTCCCCAGTCCAGTGCCCAGCTTCTTGTGTTGCTTTCAGAGATTTCTTTTAAAGAATTATTCGCATTTATCTGATTATTTTGTTTATCTATTTATCTATCTACCTATCTATCTATCCATTTATTTATTCTTGGAGGGTAGGTTTTTTTTTTTTTTTTTTTGAGTCATGGTCTTACTATTTAGCATAAGCTGGTCTTGAACTCACAACCTTCTTGCCCTTATCCTCTTCAATGCTGAGGGACCTTATGTACCTAACTAGCTGGCTTGGCAATCATCCAGTGTGTGTGTGTGTGTGTGTGTGTGTGTGTGTGTGTGTGTGTGCGCGTGTGTATATGTGTGAATGTATGTGCGTGTATGTGTGTCTATGTGTATGCATATGTGTGTGTGCATGTGTGTCTATGTGTATGTGTGTGTGTGTGTATTGCAGCACACATATGGAAGTCAGAGGATTGCAGGAGTTGGTTCTCTCCTTCCACCACGTGGGTCCTGGGGATTGAACTTGCCACTAGTCTTGGTGGCAGCTGTTTTACCGGCTGAGCCATCTCTCTGTCCTTCCTCTATATTTTTACTCTGTGACTCAGCAGATCCTGGCTTTGTGGCAGACATGGCTTTCATTCAAGAGACCCAAATTCAACACCTGTGTCCTCAAATCATCCTCGACCAAATCATCCTCAGTGCCCAAAGGTCCTTTATCCAAGACCTTCACAGTAGGACAACGGCCTTCTAAGTCATTTAAGCTGCCTGGCGAGGCTGGGCACTACCCCATGGCAGAACAAGAATTCTGCCACAAGCAGCAAGCCTGGGTTCCAGCCATTCCCACTGCTGCCCCATCCCCTTACCCTGTAGTCTTAAGCCTCTGAGCAGCAGTTATCTTTTTAAAAAATATTTATTTATTTATTTTATGTATACAGTGCTCTGCCTGCATGTCAGAAGAGGGCATTAGATCACATTATAGATGGTTGTGAGCCCCCACGTGGTTGTTGGGAATTGAACTCAGGACCTCTGGAAGAACAATCAGTGCTCCTAACCTCTGAGCCATCTCTCCAGCCCTTGGCAACCCTTCTCCTAGAAGAAGGCAGGCTTGTGCCTACTGCTCCCTCAGCTAATGGTTCCAGCAAAGGCTTCAGGCGGCTTCTTGACCTCCCTGAGTCCCATCTGGGTTCATGTTCTCGATCCCACAGGTTCAACAGATGACAGAGCTGGGACCCAGCAGTCAAAGGTTAACTAACTGTGGGACTCAGGCCAGCCACTGAACCTTCCCCGGGGCTCTGTTTCCCTGTCTGTACTTTGAGGACAATGATAATAGCCTGTAAAGACACCGTGAGGCCTTGCCCCAGCTGTTCAAATACCAGCAACCATCACTATTATCCAGCTGTGTCCAGGTGCATCAGAGAGCCTCGGACTTCTGCGCTCTCATTTTGTCTGAATTTCAGGATGACCAAACTGCTTAACTGCATTTAAGTAACACAGCTAGAGAGTCCAGTGAGAGGTTAGGGTGTGTTGGGGCCTGCAGAAAGGCTCTCCAGGTGCCCGAGCAAGGGGATGACAGCGGGGTGGAAGTGCCTTCCTGTCTGTGCCTTCAACCAGGCACTGAAAATAGGTGACCTGGCAGGGGTGGGTGGGTGGGTGGGAGGGGGGAAGAGTTTAGTGCACCTAAAGGAGGCTGCACCCAAGGGTAAGAGCTATGCCAGCATCTGAAGGGACTGTGCTGAAGAGAAGAGCAGTGGGATGAGCAGAGAGAACCTTGCCTGTTGTTGCAGCTATATATGGGAGGTGGGGTAGGAATAGAAGAAAAAAAAATGCTGTAGACTTTTTGAGGGCTGGTAGTGACTTTATTTATGACTCAATTACAAGCTGAATTGCACTGAATATGTATTTAGAAACAATGTAAAATTTACAGCTGTGTGCATATGTGTGTGAACCTGTGTGTATGCATGGTCCCTTGTGTGGGGGTGTGCATGTGGTGTGTGTGTGTGTGTGTGTGTGTGTGTGTGTGTGTGCAGGTCCACATGTGAGGCTGAGTCTCTCCCCGAACCCAGATCTCATGGCTCAGCGGATAAGACACTTGCTGCAAAACCTGATGTCCTGAGTCCAGTTCCTGGGATCTGTATGGTGACAGGAAGGAGACAACACCTGAGAGTTGTCCTCTTCTCTTGCCTCCAAATGCCCACCGTGGCCCATGCATGCCCCTCCCCCACAAATAGACAAATAAATGCAAACTTTTTTTAAGGGACCATTTTGGCTGCAATGGTAGTGTTTGACTTTGGAGTCCACCCTCAGTAGCCAAAACAAACAACTGACCATATAAGTAGTGTTGGGGATCACTTACCCGTCTTTGGTGCCTTGGGTGTGGATACCCACAGTGCTTCTCTCTCCTATCCCCGTGACACTCGTGGGAGCAGGTGTGAGCTTTGATCTCACTGAGTTAACCCATGCATCCTTCTGCTGGGCGTGTAGAAACCCGCAACACTAAGTGACCAAGTCATGCAAGAGCTCTGCAGAAGCAGGATGGAGCCTGGCCCCTGCTCTCTCCCCACCTCCACTGCCTTGGCTGAACCAGGGTTCAAGTCTGGCCAGAGTGTGGTATGTGTGAGTGTGAGTATGTCAGTATGGGTGTGAGTGTTTGTGCCTGGGTGTGTGTGCCAGTGTGTGTATGTGTGTGTGTGGAGTGTGAGTGTGTGGGTGTGCATGATCATGTGTGTATAGTTGCACATGCACATGAATGTGTGTGTGTGTGCTTGTGGAGGCCAGAGGTCAACACTGGGTGTCTTCCTCTTTTCACTCCTTCATCGAACCTGAAGCTCATTTCAGACAGACTGTCTGCTCAGCAAGTCACAGGGATCTTCCCCTCCTCTCCTCCCTTCTCCCCCCTCCCCCTCCTGTCCTCCTCCTCTTCCCCTCCTCTCCTTCTTTTTCTTTTTTCTCTCTTTTGAGACAGTATCTCTCTACATAGCTCTAGGTGTCCTGGAACTCACTCTGTAGACCAGGCTTGCCTCTGCCTCCCAAGTGCTGGGATTAAAGGCCACCATTTCTAGCCCATAGGGATCTTCTTGTTTCTACCCCTGTAGTGCTAGGATCACAGCAGAGCTCCATGGTACCCCCCTCACCTCACACACCCCCCCCCACCTGATATGCTAGAGTTCGAGTTCACAAACACCTTACCAGGTAATCCATGCCCCATTTCCTGATTTTTTTTTTTTTTTTTTAAGACTAGTCAAGTGCAGTACCAAATTTCCTGATTTCTTAAGTAGTATTTTATTATTGCTATCATGTTTTCATGGCTATGACTATGGTGTATGTGTGTAAATATGGGCACGTGTGTGCCACAACACAGACATGGAGGCCAGAGGAAAACTCTTGGCCTTCAGCTCAGCTCTCGTCTTTTGCTGTGGGTTTTAGGGATTGAACTCGGGCCATCAGGTATGCTCGCTCAGCAGCATTTCTGTCTGCCAAGCCATCTAGCTGCACCTGGATTGTTTAACCACCTATGAATCCCTTAGCAAGCTGGGGTCGGAGAACAAGAACAGCAGTGTACGCAGCTGATGACCCACCTGACTGGCATTGCTGAAGGCCTTTCTCTAGCCTCTGAGCAGACCCCATCTTACAGCTGGGGAAACTGAGGCACAGAGGACTGGAGATCTGACCAAGGTCACAGGGAAAGCAATGGAGGCTCAACTCTAAAAACTTGGGTCTTTGTGACCGATGAAATAAACAGAGCAGCAGGACCTAACACTTTGGTCTTGAAATCTGTTCTTGTTCCACTAAGATGTCCTGTCTTGCTCTCTGAGTTTGATCCTGTGGTCACCTGGGTAGGGTGGGGTGCAGGGAAGTTTGGGTCAGAGCAAAAGGGTGGTCTAAGCGCCCACAAAGAACCTTCTAAATAAGTCGCTGGGAGGCGGGACTGCTTTGACAATTGGTCTAGAATACCTGTTCACTTTTTTTTTTTTTTCAAGACAGGGTTTCTCTGTGTAGCCTTGGCTGTCCTGGACTCACTTTGTAGACCAGGCTGGCCTCGAACTCACAGCGATCCGCCTGCCTCTGCCTCCAAAGTGCTGGCATTAAAGATGTGCGCCACCACTGCCCGGCTCCTGTTTGCTCCCCCCCTCAAAGGTTATTAGATGCATCCCATGAGGGAAGTCTTCCCTTTGGGACACCTGAAAGGCACAACTGCCCCAAAAGCAGGTGACAGCCGTTGGAAGGCAGGGCTGACACACTCAGCAGAGTGAAGGAGCTCTGGTGGAACTGTGTCTCCATTTCCCAGGGAAGGTGGGGAGACTACCAAGGTGAAGAGGAAGAAACACTGGCCTGGTTGCCCCAGCTGAACAGCAGCTCAAGGAAGAGCCAGAGGTACTCTGCAGGGGGCCAGGCTGGGGGGAGGGGCATGGAAGCAGTAGCAGGTGGAAGGCAAGTCCCTTGGATAGGTCCTGGGGAGCTGGGAGTCCTGACATCCTTCACAAAGGTGAGGTACGGGGGGGGGGGGGGGGGAGGGCTAGGTTCAGAACAAGAAGCAAGGTACAGAGGAGAGGCCCAAGGTCTGTCCTTTAGGTCCCTGGGCCAAGAAACCCAGGCCAAGCTCAGACCAAGAGAATGGCGCATTCAAGATGGAAGCCTTACAGACACAGGGCCGAGGCAGAGTAGGACAGGAATGACCTTCATCAATGTCACAAGAACTCTACTCAGGGACAAGGAGCTGAAAACACTGACTGCCTTTCCCCATCTCTTCTGAGCCCTAAAGTTCCAATAGATCGGCTCAAGCCACAGGCTATGTGTGCTCAATCCTTTCCTCTCCAGCCACAAAGAGACAACGGGAACAGGGAAATAATTAGAAAATAAGAGTGAGGGGGAGTTGCGGGTGGGGGGGGGGGAGGAGGAGATGCATGGGGCCGGGGGGGTGGGGGGGCGAAGATTACCAGAGGGGAGCGGGATGTGGCTTGGAGTGGTTGGCTGGAGATAACCAACAGATGCGATCCTGCAGATAAGCGTAGCAACTTAGATAGATCTCAGGCTTTGGAACTGGTCGTCTGCGCCTCTTCTCCTCCTGTCTGCCTTTTTTTTTTTTTTTTTTTTTTTTTTTCAATTTTATCTCTGAGCCAAGGGAGGGGGGGAGGGCAGGGCAGGGGGCTCAGAGGGGTGAGGCGACAGGAGTAGGGGAGGGCAGGGAGGGGGCCAACTTCATCTTGCGGTGGGGCACGGGGAGACTCGGCTTTTCTTTTTAATGTGTTTTTCCCAGAAGGTGGGAAAATGCCAGCACACACCCGGAGAGCTAGAAGGCGGCCTATGTTTTTTAAAAAGCGGCGGACAAAAAAATCAAAATATTTGAAAATGTATTTCATGGTAATTATGTCATATTTCATGGGCTGGTGCCACTACTGAAAGAGAGGCTGAATGCCTTAATTTGTATAGAAATTGTAATCATTTGTTCATTTCAAGGTGAAAATTGCATTTTTTAATTTAAATTGTATCCTGCGCGATGGTCTATTATCTAGTAAAATTGTCCCCATGTATGAATGGCGCCTATGCAGCTGCAATGCTTGTCACAAATCCACTTATATTCATAAAAAGCAGGTGGACATCTCGGGGAAATGGAAGCCCTGTATGTGCATGTGCATGTGGAAGTGTGTGTACACTGTGGCCGTCTCTCTCTCTCTCTCTCTCTCTCTCTCTCTCTCTCTCTCTCTCTCCTCCTGCTCCTGTCTCCACCCTGCTCCCACATCCACCTTGCACATCTGGAGAGGTGCTGAACAGATGACAACTAGTTGTCACAAAGGATAAAGCCCTTCCTCGTATGTGGACCCAGTGAGTGGGCCTGGCAAGTCTCTGACTCTAGACCCCACTGTGTGCTCAGCTGCGATCTCCTTTCTGTACCTCACTTCCTTTTCTTGGCATATATGGTAAAGAGCCTGGTTCCAGGGTCCTACCCTAGTGCTGCAAAAGGATTTCCCTTGCCACTGCTAGCTGTGCGATCCCATACAATGCCTTTATTCTGTGGATGCGTTCTCTCTCTCTCTCTCTCTCTCTCTCTCTCTCTCTCTCTCTCTCTCTCTCTGTGCACATTTGTGGAAAATAAGATGTAGATATACATTGTCTTCCTTAGTCACTCTCTACTGTAATTTAAGAAAAATATCTTTTTACTGATTCTTTGTGGGCCTCACAACATGTACCCTGATCCCACCACATCCACCCTCTGCCCTTGCATCCTCCCCCACAAAAGAAAACAAAAACCAAACAAACAAAACTCCCACTATGGAAGCTGTGTCGCTGTGAGTCATACAGTATACCTTTTTGCCCTGACAGCTTTACTTGCAAACGTTCATTGCAATGTCTGGTCTGAGGCCTCTGGCTTCTGTTACACCAGCAACACTGGATCCTCACCAAGACCCCTCTTGGATATTCCGTTGTTGTCCTATGTCATGGAGATGCTGCAGCTTTGGTTCTGCAGGACTAGCCTCTTCACATGCTCCGGTAGTTCATAGATGTTGGGGTGAGCCAACTCAAAGGCCCGAATCTGGGCCTGGGGGGCAGGTGAGTTGGTCAGCCTGCCAGTTCTCCTGCACCCACACCACCAGGGTCAGCTCTCCTGGTTTGCCCAGGTGAGGAGCAGGGCCAGCTCTCCTGCCTGCAGAAGCCAGCAAGGGGCAAGACTGGCTCTCCAGTGCTCATATCTGCCCTCAGGGGATGCACTCCCATACCCACACCACCTCAGCCAGCTCTGGGGGTGGGGGTGGGGGTGGCAATGAGGGTGGGGGGCATCTCACTTGCAATCATGCTCTTGGGGCCAGCTCTTCCAGGCAAGGGGTGGGGCTGTCTCTCCTTAGCGCTGCAGCTGGTGAGGGGCAGGGCCCTCAGAAATCACATGGGTCCAGGTGGCAGCCTAGACCAGGGACATCTGCGTGGCCTTTGGTGGTATCATGGACCTTGGACATTGACACAGACTCTTGCTTCTGCAGGGCCACAGACTCAGACATGGCCCTCAGTGGTAGCACAGGCCAGGACATCGACATGGCCTCAGGTGGCAGTGCAGGCTGCTCACATCAGGCTGAGCTTTACCAGTTCGGCCTCTCCTCACAGGGCACAGACCACTCAGCTTCTCTTTCTTTCCATCACATTCTTGCTTGTTGTAGTGGTACGTGTTTGCTTCACCAAATGGCAGTGGGCAGGCCTCTGGATTCTACCATAGATTTTAATTAATTGTGTGTGCAAACATGTGTGTGTGTGTTATAGCAGATGTGTGTGTGTGTATACAGATGTGTGTGCATGTGCAGGAGGTATACGTGCATAAGCACATGTGTGCACAGACATGTGTAAGTGTGTACAGATGTGTCTAAGTGTGCCCATGCTCACAGGCAGACTCTTAGATGTGTGTTCTCTTCTGCTGCCTTGTGGGATCTGGGAACTGAATGCAGCTTGTTAGGCCTGTCCACCTGCTGAGCCTCACTGGCTCACCTAATTTTTTTTGTGGTCTCTCGTGGAATCTGTGGTTCACCAGTTTGGCTAGTGAGCTCAGGGATCCCTTTGCCTCTGCTCCCCCAAGTGCGGGGATCCCAGATGCACACACCACACCCAGCTTTTACACAGCTGCTGGGAGTCTGAGCTCAGGCCCTTAGGCTTGAGCAGCACTTTCCAGGCTGAGCCACCTCCGCAGCCTTCTTCACTCTCTTCTTTAAAAATGAGGTAACAATAAAATTTATATACACACATCCACCTGCCACCACTATACAGCCAGGAAGCATTTCTTCCTTACTGATTTTCTTTCTGTCTTCCCTCCTTCCTTCCTTCCTTCCTTTCTTTTTTTTTCCAAGACAGGGGTTTCTCTGTGTAGCCCTGGCTGTCTTGGGACTCATTCTGAAGACCAGGCTGGCCTCAAACTCAGAGATCTACCTGCTTCTGCCTCCCTGAGTGCTGGGACTAAAGGTGTGCGCCATCACCAGGCTTTCCAGGGAGCATTTCTTAACTGTTGGAAAGGGAGCCACACCCACATAGAGCCTCATGGTGGTCAGTAACTCTAGGCCGAGGGGATCCAACACCCTCTTCTGGTTTCCACAGGCACTGCATTCTTGCGGTACACATACACGCAGACGAAACACTCATACACATAGAATAAAAGAAAAAGGAAGTATTGCTGGCACACAGCTTACTCCTGGGCCTCCAGTGGTTGCTTTTCTAGAACGGTGAAGCTGAACAGCAAAAACAAGGCAGTCTGGCCCACAAAACCTACAATACTTATTACCCAGGTCCTCAGGAAGAATTTTGCCATCCCTTAAAATAGCGCAAGCAAAGGCCTTAGCCCAGTGCCAGCTCTTTGTGTAAAAGAGTTGGGGTGGCCAGGCATGGTGGTACACACCTTTAAGCCCAGCACTCAGGAGGCAGAGGCAGGTGGATCGCTGTGAGTTCGAGGCCAGCCTGGTCTACAAAGTGAGTCCAGGACAGCCAAGGCTACACAGAGAGACCCTGTCTTGAAAAACAAAACAAAACAAAAAAACAAAACAAACAACAACAACAACAACAACAACAACAACAACAACAAAACGAAAGAAAGCCAGCTCTGCAGGGGGATGTGACAGGTGCCACACGTCCAGCTCTGCAGGGGGATGTGGCAGGTGCCATGCGTCCAGCTCATTCAGAGTTGTCCATCAGTTAACTCATCAAAGGTGCAGAAAATTTATTTGAGGTTAAAGCTGGAATCGGGATTCCTTCCCTCTGCACAAGACCTCCACTCAGAATTTTCTGGAAAATTCCTCTGACATTTGTTTATTCAGGGATGTCAGAAGGTACTCTGGACCAAGAGCTACACTTATCCACTTTGGGTTTTAGCTCCCACCTGCGAAATGGGTCCCTTCCAGCAAAAGTGGCCAAAAGCGCTCCAGGGAAATGGTGGTGGTGGTGATGGTGGTGGTGGTGAGGATGGTAGTGGTGGTGAGGGTGGTGGTGAGGGTGTTAAGGGTGGTGAGGGTGGTGATGGTGGTAGTGGTGGTGAGGATGGTAGTGGTGGTGAGGGTGGTAGTGGTGGTGAGGGTGGTGAGGGTGGTGGTGGTGGTGGTGAGGGTGGTGGTGGTGGTGGTGGTGAGGGTGGTGGTGGTGGTGGTGAGGGTGGTGGTGGTGGTGGTGGTGAGGGTGGTGGTGGTGGTGGTGGTGAGGGTGGTGGTGGTGGTGGTGAGGGTGGTGAGGGTGGTGGTGGTGAGGGTGGTGGTGGTGGTGGTGAGGGTGGTGAGGGTGGTGGTGGTGAGGGGTGGTGGTGGTGGTGGTGGTGGTGGTGGTGGTGAGGGTGGTGAGGGTGGTGGTGGTGGGGGTGGTGGTGGTGGTGGTGAGGGTGGTGGTGAGGGTGGTGGTGAGGGTGGTGGTGGTGAGGGTGGTGGTGAGGGTGGTGGTGAGGGTGGTGGTGAGGGTGGTGAGGGTGGTGGGGGTGGTGGTGAGGGTGGTGAGGGTGGTGAGGGTGGTGGTGAGGGTGGTGAGGGTGGTGGTGGTGGTGGTGGTGGTAAGGATGGTAGTGGTGGTGAGGGTGGTGAG
Source organism: Acomys russatus (assembly GCF_903995435.1). NCBI lineage: Eukaryota > Metazoa > Chordata > Mammalia > Rodentia > Muridae > Acomys > Acomys russatus. The sequence continues at coordinate 34,217,702 of NC_067165.1, forward strand.
GGTGGTGAGGGTGGTGGTGGTGATTGTGTCTTAGTTACTGTTCTGTTGCTGTGAAGAGACACCATGACCAGCGCTACTTAAAAAAAAAAAAAGAAAGAAAGCATTTAACTGCGGACTTGCTTACAGTTAGAGAGTCCATCATCATAGTGGGAAGCTTGGCAGCATGCAGGCAAACATGGTGCTGGAGCAGTAGCCGAGAGCTTATGTCCTGGCCTGCAGGCAGGAAGGAGAGAGAGAGAGGGGGTGGGGAGCCTGGTGTGGGTTTTTGAATCTCAAAGCCCACTCCCCAGTGACGTACCTCCTCCAAGTCCACACCTTCTAATCCTTCCTAAACAGTTCCAGCAACTGGGGACCAGTTCATTCAACTATATGAGCCTATGGGGCCATTCTCTTTCTGTACATCACAAAAGGTGGTGGTGGTGGTGGTAAGTATGGTGACGCTCATAATGATGAGGATGTTGGTGATGATGGTGATGATGATGATGATAATGGTGATGCTTCCTGCGCTCCATCTCAGAGGTTCTGAATGAATGAGACAAGACAACGCCTAGAAAGGGCTGGGCCCTAACTTCTTGCTCTGCTTTAGTCTGGGCAGCAAGAGCCTACACCTACACCATCAATGTGCTTGAAGCAGGGCCCTGTGTAGAAGGCCCTGTGTAGAAGGCATCTGGTGGCCCTGTCTAGTGGCCCATCAGCTTCCCCTGCTCTGAGAAGTGTCAGAACTCCACAGGCTTGGTTGTGGTGCTATACTAAACACAGATAAAATATGACTCCTGGCCTATGAGAGCTGGAGGCTTGGAACCGGTCTTGCTCACCCCACCCAGGTAGAGAGTTCAGTTCACGAGAAGATGATTCTTGTTCACTCTAACTGGTGTGTAGCAGTGAGCCATGTGTAGACAACATTTTCTGGCAGTCTTCAAACATAGTGGGTCTGTGGCAGAGTTTACCCATAGCTGAGGGCTGCTGTCTTCTAGATTCTTTGCTTGGGATATTTCTTAGAAGGGTTACCAAGTGCTTCGTGTGTTGCTGCCTTTTCCATTAGAGCCATTCCCCTCAACGGTGACTCTGCAGGTCCCTTTGCTGGATCCTTCTTTGTTTTAAACCTGAAATGGCCGAGATATTAGACCACTTTTTCTCTCAAGCAAACGTGAAATACCAGCGAAATTCCTCACATGCCCTGCTCTTTTCCGGCAGGCTTGCCTCCATGTGACAATCACTCTTTTCTAACCTAAATCGCATTGCACCCACCTCTGAAGGCCCCTGGGACTGTCCCACATCCTTAGAATAAAATCCACGGTCTTCCGACCCCCGTGTCACCCTTCTAGTCTTTACCATAAGTGGGTGACTATGGCTGGAGTCAGTGGGTGTGCAGGAAAGGGGTCTAGTCTCAGAATTAGGACACCTGCCTTGATTCCTCCCTACTCTGAGACCCTGAATGAGCCTCTTGTGCTGATGAGGCATTTGAACTAAATATCTATTGACGACCCTCATGGTGTCCGGTGATGTAGGTCATGGCACACATATTTTACAGATGAGCAGAGGTCTGGGGTGAATCCTAGGCCAGGGCTACCCAGTAGGAAATGAGATATCCAGGGCAAACAGTGACCCTACCTGGTTTTAAAGTCACTCTTCTTGCTGTTCCTATCCCTAATCTCAGAACTCTTCCTTGTCCCCAGGTTGGGCCCATAGTACAATCACTTGCTGGGACACAGCCCACCCGATGCTATGTGTCCATCACACACTCGGGCCCTCATTTTGAAGAACCATCTCCCATGCCTACTTCCAGGTTGCCTGTGTAGACTGGAAGAGGCCACAGTGTAAGATGGAGTGTGCCTGGCTGAAAATGTGTCTCCTGCCACACCCAGCTGTCTCTGGAATGAACCTGGCTAACTCTAGTCAAGTGGAGAAATTCTACTGCATTGATGAGTCTTGATGGAGCCATGGCTGATGAGCTCACAGGCACACAGCCTCCGTGTGATGACGCCAACTCCTTCCTGACCCCCCTCAAAACACAGTCTCAGCCTTGGGCTCATCCCCTGGCTTCTACTTGCCTACTTTGTTCTATTTTTTTATTTTTGGTAAGCAAAATACTAATTCTAGGTAAAAAGTTACATCTCCACATGTGTATTATACAAATGTAATTTTACTTACATTCATTGTAAAAAATAATTTTGAAAGATAATAAATGAAGCTGAGAAAAGTATAGTGAGATCCATGCATAAAACTTTCATAACAAACCTATTAATAATTAAAAATATATTTTTAAAAAATCCCAAGGGTACAGTGAGAATGGTTCATGGTTAAAGGAACTTACTGTGCGAATCTGGCGACCTGAGTTCAATCCCCAGAAACAACATAAAGGTGGAAGAAGAGAATCTCATCCACAAAGTTGTCCTCTGACCTCCAGACAAGTGCTATGGCATTCATGTCCCCACAATACTAGTTTAAAAAAAAAAAAAAAAAAAAAAAAAAAAAAGCTGTCCTCTGACCTCCAGGTGAGTGCTATGGCATACATGTCCCCACAATAATAGTAAAAAATAAATAAATAAATAAATAAAATTTAGAAATATTTTAAGGAATAAGATGAAGCAATAAATGAGTTAAAATGTATTGAAATTACTTAAGGGCTAGTGGCTCTTGCCTAAGAGTCATGAGGCCCTGCATTGGGTCCCTAACACCTAACGAAGCAAAAGCCCCACAAAACCCAGAAAACATTAGAAGAACCCAAAGTGAGAAAACAATGAAACAAACAAAAGTAAGCTTCAAACAGAATGTGGCATACTGATAGACCAAAATCCAATCCTGCTAGTTATTATATTAAATGTAAAAGGCCTAAACAGACCTTAAAAGGCAGAGATTGCCAGACCTTGACAAAACGGGTGTGTGTGTGTGTGTGTGTGTGTGTGTGTGTGTGTGTGTGTGTGTAGTATATTCTAGAAAGTTTCCTAGAGTATATATTGTCCAGATCTTTGCCATATAATATTGATCTAGCTTTTTGTTTGTTTGTTTTCGAGACAAGGTTTCTCTGTGTAGCCTTGGCTGTCCTAGACTTGCTTTGTAGACCAGGCTGGCCTTGAACTCACAGCGATCTGCCTGCCTCTGCCTCTGCCTCCTGAGTGCTGGGGTTAAAGGCATGCACCACCACGCCTGGCTGATCTAGCTTTTTAAAAATTTTCATTTGTTTTTATTTTATTGTAAGAATATTTGCCTGTGTGTATATACACCATGTGCATGTAGTGCCCACAGAGGCCAGAAGAGGGCACCAGACCTTCTAGAATCGGCATATAGGCAGTTGTGAGCTGTCACGTAGATGCTAGAAATGCACCTTGATCCTTTGAAAGAGCAGCCATTGCTCTTAAGCACCAAGCTGACTCTCCAGCCCGACTGACCCAGTTTTTTAAAAAACTTTTGCTCTGTGTGACTTTCTGGGTGGCATTAACTTTCAAACTCGGGTGACGTGTCTACGTCTCATTTTATTCTCTCTCCTCCTCACCTTTTACCTGGAGACCTTTATAATAAACACACCCTCGCAACATGTCTTTACATACTTCAAAGGTTTAATTTTGAGTGGTCATTTAGCATCTTCTTTGGAAGATACCAGGGAGAAAATACTTGTAATATTGGAGCTTTCCTTAGCACATCTCTTCTCTTCTCCTTGATATCAATCCTTGTGTTACTCATGAAGTCTATTATTTTTCAACTGGCTGTTAGGAAGTCCCTGGCTCATCCGAATAAGGTCAGTGAGCATTCTGCAGAAAGAGGTCATGTGATCAATAAGTTTTTGATAGCCGTAAGGGAATTCTGTGACCTTGTTGGATGCCTCCCCCCCTCCAACTACCTTGGAGGTTGATGCCATTATTAATCATGCTGTGTGGCGATAAGTCGAGTCCTCAGAGAAAGCTGGACACCGTGCGTGAGATTAGTTGGTGGTGGTGCCTAGGTTGGCATGTAGGCTGACTTCAGAGAGGCTTTCTGAAGACTAAATAGGCAAATAGTATCTAAGAGGTGTCTGGCACAGAAAACTGCTGTTCTTTACAGTGCAGGCAGCTAACAAGGGACCTCAGCCTAGCTTCCCAAAGAAGGGAGAGTCTAAAGGTAAGGAGGGCGTGGCCCGGTGCAAGGTCCTGGGGAAGCCACTCTCTTCTACCCTGAGCCTTACCTAAGCCCTGTGCCTGGGATATTCCTGGTGGCACACTCATGTCCCAGGCTGCTAATGGTGACCTAATAACTTACCCTGACTCAGATGCTCTGGCCTTTGGTCCTTATTCCTCCATGGTTTTGGTGTCCTCTCTTGGAGGCCTAGATGTCTGCCATGAGTCAATTTGACAGAGAAAAGGGGCACCAAAGGCTTCAACCCCCTGAGAAGTAACTGCTGTTGATTAACTCTTTGCCCATGGGATCGGAGGAGGTCTGATCAGACATGGTGTGTTTTTGCTATATTTTCTGAACAATGTATATCTGTTCTTTACTCCACAGTGGTGAAATTAGTATTCCATCCTTCTCCATGCCTCGAAGATGAGCAGGAGGAACATTCTCCACCCCTTGTCTTTGAGATTGGCCTTGCCACTTGCTTTGGTCATGAGATGTCAGGGGACTGGGAGTAAGGAATGGGAAATAAATTGAACTAAGTGTACCCACAGCTCCACTGGATCTTTGGTGTGCTGCCTAGTTTCTTGGCAATTTGACTCAAGCTGCCAGAATCGGACAAGAGGGAACCACAGTTGAGAAAATGCCTCCATGAGATTGGCCTATAGGTATTGCCTTAATGATTGATGTGGGAGGACCTATCCCACAATGGGTGGTGCTGCCCCTAGGTAGGAAGTCTTGAGTTGTATAAGAAAGCAGGCAGAGCAATCCACTAAGCAGCATTCCTCCATGGCGCCTCTGTATCAGTTCCTGCCTCCAGACTTCGGCTTTGAGCTTCTGACTCCCCTAGCCAATCAACTACAAGCTGTAAGATGAAGTAAACCCTTTCCTCCTCCTCTTCAAGTCGCTTTTGGTCATGGCGTTTTATCACAGTAACAGAAATGCTAACTAAGATATAGGCCTTCTTCGCAGGCCCTAGAAAAAAATAACGGTCAGACCTGCAACTTCTGACTGTCCCCTGTCCTTCCGTGGGCATTTCCATTGTTAACACAAGTCAGGAGATCAGACAACACTCACTGAGCATCTCATAGGGTCTGAGCCCTGCAGAGCAGATCTGGACAGTGGTGACCAAACATGGGCATGCATGGTCTCCTATGAACATTCCACTTGGGGGGGTCAGAGGGGTTCTGTTGTTGTCACAGTAGGAGGGAGCTCCCTGCCTCCTTACTTTTGGACAAGGTGACTCTCAGTTTGTAGAGCTAGCCATTTCTATCCATGTGGCCTCTCACTAGTCCTTTTTTGTAGCTGGCAGAGCAGCCTCTCCAGCCTACCATGATGGAGACTCATGGGATCTTGAGAGTGACTTTTGGGGGTGTGTGTGTATGTGTGTGTGTGTGTGTATGTTCTTGTAATTGAAAGCACATACATGTGCAGGTGAGTGCACACATGGAGGGCAGACGACCACCTTTGGTGTCATTCTACAGACACCATCCACTGCTTCTGAGTGTTGTAATGGATGTAAATATGTTTTTGTTTTAGTCCCAAGTGTTGGATGTGAAACAGACTTGTGAGAGAACAGGTGATGTTTGTCCACTAGAAGAGGAGCTGCCTCTTGTGGGGGCGTGGTCTTTGCCAACTGATAAACATCCTGAGAGGATATAAACCCACCCAAAACAAGAGGCTGGGCTTTTTGTTTTTTTGCATAATTTCCTATTGTTTGGCTGTTCATCGCTCCCCTTTGAGTCACCCCTAGAGAGAACAGCTCCCGCGATTACTTTGAGGTTCCAGCTGCTGCTCAGGGCTCCAGTGGCTGCAGTTACAATCACCTTTGCTGAATTGTTGCTTTGCTGTTTAACAGGTCTACTGCAATCCTGCCGACTATGCCAGTGGAATCGTTCCAAGGAACTAAGTCTGAAAAGGTCTACGACGCTGGTTCCCATTAACTTCTTAACTTCTCTCCAATCTAGGGTAGGTGGGTTGGAAGGGAGGTATAAGCATTAAAGGACCCCAAGTAAAGTAGGTTTGAAAAAGTTCCAAAGCCTACACAGTGTCATTCTAGGACCTGGGGCTCACCAGATGGGTATTAATTACTTTTCTGTTGGTGTGCTAAAATGCCCAGCAAGAAGCAAGTTAGGGAGCAAAGGTTTTGTTCTAGAGGACTGTTCCAGTTGCCCTGTGAACTGTGAGCCAAAGCAGATCATTCCTTTTGTTGCTTTTTTTGGGTAGGTTTTGGGTCACAATGACCACAAAAGCAACTAGAAGCACATGATATCTTTGTGGTTCTGGGGACTGAACCCAGGGAGTGGCACATGCTAGGTAAATGCTCTATCATTGGCTATACCCAGCCCACTTATCTTTTTTTTTAAGTTATTTATTATTATGTATACAGTGCTCTGCCTGAATGTACACCTGCAGGCCAGAAGAGGGCATCAGATCACAGTTGCTGGGAATTGAACTCAGGTCCTAGTGCTCTTAACTGCTGAGCCATCTCTCCAGGTCTGACCAGAGGGAACATATATAAATTCTTTGAAGGGAGGTAGCAGAGGTGGCTGGAGATTTGAACCCACGCCCCAAAGCCTACAGGAAAGTAGCCCAACTCCCACCAGCATCTGTTCTCACGGCTGGGGTTATGAACTTAAGTCTCTGCTCAGAATAGGTCAGGCAGCTTGAGGAGGGGAGAGAATTTAGTGCCAGAAGCTCTTAGAAAGACCAGCTATGCAACAATCGGGATTGTGCTGGTCTGTGCAGGTGTCTCTCCCACTGCAGGGGCTCCACATATCTGCATCTAAGCAGCCTTTTCTCCTTCATTACTCAGTTTCATCTATGGGAAGTCTTGGGAGTGAGCCACCTTAAGGTGAGCCTGGCCAGTGAAACTACCCAGACTGCAGCATTATGTGGCTTCTTCTTCTTCTTCTTCTTCTTCTTCTTCTTCTTCTTCTTCTTCTTCTTCTTCTTCTTCTTCTTCTTCTTCTTCTTCTGGGTTTTTTGTTTGTTTGTTTGTTTGTTTTTTGAGACAGGGTCTCTCTGTATACCCTTGGCTGTCCTGGACTCGCTTTGTAGACCAGGCTGGCCTCGAACTCATAGCGATCCTCCTGCCTCTGCCTCCCAAGTGCTGGGATTAAAGGCGTGCGCCACCACAACCGGCTCTACCTCTTTCTTTTCTTCGTATACAGAAATCTGACTTTATACCAGGTGGTAGCGTGTCCTCTTGAAGACCATTTTCCATGGGGACATAGACAAAGGTTGTCAGAAAAAAAGGATGATTACTAAGAACGTTTTAGGGTCAGGGGCTCTCTGGGTCCCTGAGGGCAAAGCCTACATCTTGGTATCTTACGCTTTGGTTCCTTTTCCCAGCCCTGCAGATGGACAATTCTGAGCTGCATCAGCATGCTGTGGGGCTGCCTGCAAGCCCAAACTTCAGAGGATCTCCAGAGTAACGGAAGGTCCTTAGAAGTTATCCAGCCTGCTTTCTAAAACATGGAGATCTAGTCCAAGGGAGGAAAGACAATGGCCTCAGGCCCACAGCCAGTCTGATGCAGAGCTAAGAGTGGAACTTGGGGAGGCCTTGACTGTCCCCAGATCTTCTGAACTGAGGGTTAAGGGCGCTGACTGGCTGTGGTTGAGATCTGTGATTATAACATCAAGAGTGTTTATGGGGCTCAGCACATACAAGGATGCTGTGGAGAAGGTACTAGAGCAGCTTCCAACTGGTCTCAGGCCTGGGTCATCCTCAGCCTCCTCAGTCAAGGGTCTGCTTGACCTTGCCTAGATCAGATGAGGTCATCAGGAATGACTGACCAGTGCGGCCCCTTCCCCTACTCTTTCTATCCAATTTCTTCTTATTCAGAACGTCATCCAAGGAAAGCAGCACCTTGAACCTTGACATGGCATGAACTTCCTGGTCATTAGGCCACCAAGCACAGTTGAAACGGATGCTGCCTGTCTCTGCTCAGGTTCCCCATGACAGACCAGTGCCCCCATAGGCTCATAGGGAGTGGCACTATCAGTAGGTGTGGTTTTGTTGGAGTGGGTGTGGCTTTGTTGGAGGAGGTGTGTCACTAGTGGGGGCTGGGCTTTGGGGTCTCAGAAGCTCAAGCCAGTTCATTTCCTGTAGACCTCTCAGCTCCTTCTCCAGCACCATGCCCACCTGCATGCTGTCATGCTTCCTGCCCTGATGATAATGGACTAAACCTCTGAAACTGTAAGCCAGCCCCACGGAAGTGTTTTCCTTTATAAGAGTTGCTTTGGCCACGGTGTCTCTTCACAGCACTAGTAAACCCAAACTAAGACAGAGCTCATAGCTGTAGCTGTAGCACCCAAGGGCCATTTCAGTTAGAGATGCAGGGCAGGTAAGCCCTCTCTATTCCTCCTCCCTCAGCTAATGACTGACATGGGACAGAAAGCCAGCCTGCATATCCAGCACTCCGGGTCAAAACCGTTTAAAGCTGGACTGCAGCGAATCATCTCCTCTGCTGGACCTCTCCTGGGCTCTCTTCTGATCCTAATGTCCTTTAAATCACCTGCTACCTCTGGTGCTGCTCTTAGGGAAGCAGATGCCTCTGAATTCTGTCCTAGGCAGAGTGAGTGAGAGCCACCGAAGGTTCTCAGCTCAGCATTTGCTCAGAGGGTCCCCCATTCCCTGTGTCTGGGCTGCTCCCTTGAGCCCACAGATGCTCAGGAGCTACCTTTGTGGATCTGTGTTGATCTGCATTGACACTTATTAATACCAAAGAGGCACACGCAGCATGCACACACAGCTGCTTGGTACTGGGTGGTCATACGCAGTGGGGCTATGTACCCTCCTCCTGGTACCAAAGGAGATATGATCGTGTGTCAAGTTGACAAGGGATAGACTTGTGGTGGCTCGTCTTGATTGCCAAATTGACTATATCTGGAATTAACTAAAACCCAAGTGTCTGGGTGCTCACCTCTGAGGGATCTTTCTTGGTTGATTTATTTGAAGTGGGAAGACCTACTGAAAATCTGGGTCATTAATCTGGACCATGCATCTGGTGGAAGCCTAATAAAGGAAATGGCTTTAATCCCAGCACTCGGGAGGCAGATCACTGTGAGTTCGAGGCCAGCCTGGTCTACAAAGCACATCTAGGACAGCCAGCACTACACAGAGAAACCTTGTCTCAACAAACTAATGATAATAATCATAATCATAATCATAATCATAATCATAATCATAATAATGGACATGGGAGCCAGAAGAGTTTGATTTTTGTTCACCTGCCCTCTCTCTTGCTGGCTAGCTCATTTCTTCACTGGCATTAGAGCCTTCAGAATTCCAGCATTTACTGAAGACCAGTTGAGACATCCAGGTTCTTGGACTTTGCATTGGAAGACAGCCATTGTCTACAACCTATAAGCCAGTCTAACATATAATGTGTGTGTGTATTTGTATATTCATCTTATGATTTTATCTGTTTCTCTAGACCAATACAGGGTAAAAAGGAATCATTCCCGTTGTGTGGTTCCCCAGACATCCTGGCTCCCCAGACACAGGATGGCAGTCAATTGAGGATGCAGAACCTTCACGATGTTTTTTTAATTTCTTTTAATGTATGACAGTTACGCCTGAGTTACAGAGGCAGCGCTTACAAGCAGCAGGTAGTTAAAGCAAATACCAGTTTGTCTTTCTAGTCTACTACTCCATATAGCTGAATAAATTATGGTGCGATTATATTTAGACACCCGCCCACACGCGAACATCCCACTCACATCCCTCATGCACACACATTCACTTCCCTTGGAGGAAAAATGGCTGAGTCAAACGCTGAAGCAACAACGTTGCAGTTACTGGGGGAAAAGGAATGTTCTCCAGCACAGTGTGGGTATTTTCCCCAGTAGTGGGTTGCCTGTGTCAGTGTAGACAGAAGAAACATCAAACACAAAGGTGTTCTTGAAGCATTTCAACATGGCAGCCTGAGTACCCCCGTTTGGTCTTGGCTTGGTGCTTCTATAGAAGATGAGGATGCTCGTGTGCCCCCAAAAGCATCCGATTGGGAGAGACATGTCCAGGAGCCTGGGAAGAACGCCAGCCTCACAGAGGACCTACACGATGCCTTCTTAGTTGGTAACTGTAGATTCCCTCAGCAAGGCTCAGTGCCACCTCTTAGAATGTTCTATCAGTTCCGTACAAAGCAATACCAGACTCCGGGGGGAGTATGCCAATCCAGGCTCTGTCCTGGACCACACCCATCATCTCTCCTGTCCTCCCAGCCAGCCCCTCCTCTCGCTCCTCTCTCCTACCCTCTTGCTTCCCGGCTTCTGCCTCCTTAGCTTTTTTCCTGGTTCCCTAAAATGTCAAAGGTAAACTGAGTACCAAAGAAGAGAATAGAAGCTTAGCTCCTAACACCATTTCTTTCAGTTTCACAGCAAGAGAGAAATACCAAATTAGGGGTAGGGGATTTGAAAAAGAAAAAAAAAGGAACCCAGGAAAGGCTGAAATACCGAACACACAACGAGCAGATCCCTATAGATGGTCCCTGGTGCTAGCACGATACACACTGTGGGGGTTTTCTTCCTTTTCTTTTTTCTTTTTTTCCTTTTAAGTATATAGATTTATATATAAAAAGCCAATGTTCTATAAACAACCAGCACAATACCACATTTTCAACTAACATACAATGAGTTCAGAGGGGCCTCCACAGAAGAACCAGTAGCTACTTGAGGTGTCATGGAGGGCACCCCTCTTACCTTGCTATTGACTCTATTTACAGGGATGGGGGTGTTTTGTGTCCAGCCTGGCCACCGGAAGCCAGACCTTCTTTTAGGCTTTGTTCAAGCCCAAAGGGATGGAGGCCTGATGCCTCTCATCTAACCGACATCACCTCTCTGGTGAAGTTGCAAGCTGCCCAAACAAGGCTGAGTTTTACAGACCGAGGTGGACAGTTTCACAAAAACATGAAATGGTTTGCGGAAACCTGCTGGGGTCAAGGGCCCCTCAGCACACAAGTCCCTTTACCAAGATGACAGCCTGGGGAATGTTCAGAAACGATGAATGGAATGGTAAGTCATTTTGTTTTCTCCCAAGTAGGTCTCGGTTGCATTTATCCCAGTGGGTAGATCACTGTGATTGGTCCAAGCATTGGAATGTTGCTCCCTGGGCTGGAGCTGGGCCCTGGGGATGTCACCTGCTTGAGATCCCTGCTCCTGAATCATACTGAGTGAAAGGAGACTCGGGTGCATCCAGAGCCAGGCTTTCCAGAGGGCTAGGAATGTGGAGGAAAATGCATTTGGTCTTCTGAAAGGGGTTCTTGCAGCTGTGAGAACTACAAAAGGGGAGACCAGGTTTCAGAGGGGACAATGTGGCTACACTCTTCTCTCTTGAAATCTGGAGTTAGCGGAAGAGCCCCATCTGTCTGGTGTTTGGTGCTACCAGAGAGTCAGTTTCTCCCCGGTTATTAGTAGATTTCTCCAAACCACAGATACAAGCCATCCTAGTCATGGCCCAGGGCAGGCTTCAGATGATGGGTCTACAGGCGAGAAACAGGTGTGCATCGGCCACGTGTTCATGTAGACAAGTGTCCCAGGGTCTGGCCAGTCCAGCTTCCAGGCAGAAGGAAAGTCAGTCAGGGTGCTTTTGAGTGGCAGCCCGTCTCTCTAGGAATGTCTTCTTGGCTGAGGGCAGGTGGCCTCATGTATACAGGTGGGGACAAGCAATCAGGCCCAGTGTTCCTGGATTTGATGCTATGGCATACCAGCACTGGATGAAAGTGGGCAGAGTGTAGATTATAGTGAGGGACAGGGTAAAGATGGATGCCATTCTGATAAATAGAGGGTGATGGAGAGCTTCAGGGAGGGGAGAGTTGGGGGGCCTGAGCAACCCATTTCCCCAACAACCCAGAGTGCTTGAGGAAGGTGCCTTGTCCTCCTTGCTGGGACTCTTGGCATCTTCCTCTGCCCCAGGGGTGGTGGCTTAAAAACAGTGCCCCCAGGCACAGCATGCCTGGGGAGGTGACAGAAGCCTCTTGATTGAGAGCAGCCAACACTGGGGGGAAAATGCCACTCTGAAAAGGACAGGGACATGGCTTTCTGCTGAGATGCCAAGGAGACTGGAGCATCTTCTCTGGGGTAGACCAGCTGTTTTGCCTGGTCTGAGAAGGCTCTCTGCATCCAGTGGCATCACGGACCTTACATGCTGGAAGGTGGAGGCCCCTTTTCAGAGGGCCAGCATGTCCAAGGCTGGTTCCCAGCTGCCAGCAAGACGGTGTGCAGAACTCCAGGGGTGTGGACTTCAAAGTGCCCTCAGACCCCTCGAGCCTGATTTGTGCCTCCTGTCATTTCAAGACCTTCTCTTCTCCTACAAGTTGAGGAGACTGACAGGTTCTGTGGGCTCCCCAGGCCCTGATGCAGTGGACAGGCCTTTATCACACTGTAGCCTAGGAGTTTTGCACCTCCTGCTTCTGGACCTAGGGATAGCCTATGGCTGACATGTTCTGCCTTTCCATGTGCTCCCTCCACGCCCCCCTCCCCCGCTAGAATCTCTTCCTGGTCTCCTGATGCAGGGTATGTGGGGACAGTCCCAAAGTCCCCTGGATTCCTAAGTAAAGCTGAGATGTTACCTGCTTTCTCCCCTAGGGACACCCTGGGAGCTCATCTCAGTGTCCAGTGAAAGAGGCTGCAGTCCTGATGCCCAAGCAAGACAACTCCTAGCTCTGTGGCAGAGGACACCTGTGAGCTCTATCTGCATTTGTGCACCTAGGACTCAGAGGTCAAGTACTCCAGGGCCTTGTCTTTGGCACCATTTTCCTCTGATGACTAGGTGCTCGGTTCAGGTTGAACCTCAATCTCTGTGCTGAAACACGACCAAGGCCATGATGCTGGAAGATGGATGTGAGCTCGAGATCACTGCAAGATGGCTAGGAATCCCTCGGGAGACAGAGGAAGACCCAAGGGGCCACTCTGAGTCGTTAACCATGGGTGAATGATACATTGGTTGTCAGTCTCCAGAGGGCTGCCTGTAGGAAGGGGAAAGGTTCCTTCCCTGGCCTCCTGCAACCCCAGGGGCATGAGGGGATTGAGATGGGGGAGGCTCAGGGTTAGGCTGGGCCATTGGCTAGGGTGAGTCACCCCAAGGGCCCTAATAAGCCTGGCCTGTTTCCACAGGGAGAAGTCCCAGCACGGCAGAGTGTTCCCCCAGCTTCATGCGGCGCTGTGTGGACAGGCTCACGTTTTTGGCCAGGTAATCAACAGCAGCTGGAAAGAGAAAGAAGCTTCTAGAACTTGAGGTTCTTTTCATATTCTCTTCCATTTAACCACCACCCTTCTGTCCATCAGTCCATCCAACCACCATTCCATCCATTCTTCTACCCATCCACCCTCTGTCTGCCCATCCATCATCTGTCTGCCCATCCATCCTCTGTCTGCCCACCCATCCTCTGTCTACCTACCCATCCTCTGTCTACCCACCCATCCTCTGTCTGCCCACCCATCTTGTCTACCCACCTATCTTGTCTACCCACCAATCTTCTGTTTACCTATCCATCGTCTGTCTACCCATCCACCGTCTGTCCATCCACTCCTCTATTTGCCCATCCATCTTACCAATCTATCCACTCATTATTCTACTCACACATTCTTCTGCTCATTTACATACTTATTCATCTATCCATCCCTTCTTCCAACCATCCATCCATCCATCCATCCATCTACTCTCTGTCTGTCTGATTACCTATCAACCTTAATGATCTACCCACTCATATTCTATTCATCATCCACATATTCTTCCATCTATACATCTGTCAGTCTATTCATCTTCCACCCATGCTGTTCATCCATCCATTGTTCTATTTGTTCACCCTCCTGTCCGTCTGTCCATCTTCTCATCCTTCTGACTGTCTAGCCATCTTCCCTTTCTTCTGCTGGTTAGTTTTGTCAACTTGACTCAGCCTAGAATTTCCTGAGAAGTGAGCATCAGCTGAAGAACTGTCTAGATCAGGTTAGCTTGTGCGAGTGTCTGTGGGGGAACTGGCTTGACTGCTAATTAATTATTAATCGGCCCAGCCCATTGTGGGTGAGACCATTCCCTAGGCAGGGAACCCAATGCTGTATGAGAATAAAGAAAGCCAGCCAAAGGCTAGTAAGTGGTTGGCATGGGTGCATTTGTTTCTCTCTGCTCTCTGTGGCCTGCTTTAAGTTCCTGCATTGACTTCCCTGTTATCAGGAACTATAACATATTATTGTAAGTAAAATGAGCCCCTTTCCTTCCCTAAATTGCTTTTGTGTCAGGGTATTTGTCACAGCAACAAATAAAACTAAGCCACCCTACATTCGTCTTCTATCCCTCTTTTCTTCATCTGTCTCTTTATGACTCTCCTTCCCAGCCACTCACCAAATAGTTACTCACTGCTTATTATTTATCCAGGCACCTTGCTAGCTCTGCAGGGAAGTACAATCACACATCTCAGTTTTCAGTGGAGAATTAATCTCCCTCCCCTCAAGCCCTCTTCAGACCCTGGCTAGTGAAGACCCCAAGTGAGTCCAGGTAACTCTGAAGATGAAGGTTCTCTGCCTTTGCTGGACCCTATGTGCACACATCCCTGAGGCACAGGAGGGTGCTTGCTTAAGGACCAAAGTGACTTTTGCAAGTGAGATAAGAGGATATCAGGAGCAAGAGTGAGAGCTGAGACTCAGCTCGTCAGATCCAGAGAAGACAGGTTAGCACTGGTGGGGATGGGTGTGAATGTGAGTGGTGTGTGTGTGTATGGTGGGGGAGTGCTTTGAGATCTGCGGAAACATGGTAATGCTAAACATAGCATGAAATGTTTATACAGAGAAAAACCTACCCATGCCCATTTGTGACATATATACATATATATATATATATACATATATATATATATATATATATACACACATACATACATACATACATACACAAGCAAGCAAGCAAGCACGCGCGCGCACACACACACACACACACACACACACACACGTGTGTGTGTGGGGGTGAGCCACATGCCCTGTGTAAGCAGATACACAAGTGGGAACACTCATGCATGCACAGATCCCATGAACATAAGGCTCACCTGAGGGAGACACAGGTGTCTGCCAAGTGCAGCTAGGTACAGCTGCTGGCTTACCAACATGTGGCTCTGTCTCGACTGAAGCGCTAGCAGAACTCTGTCCTGACCAAGGCACTGGACAGACATGTGGCCAAGGCACTCTGGGGCTGCAAGATGAGACCTTCTAGGTAGGGCCCTGTGACTACAGTCAGTGTACCCCCACAGGACTCCCATGATGCTGAGGGCTTAGGGAAAGAGAAAAAGCTGGGCACGAAGAATCCCAAGGTTCCCTTTGCCACGTGCCTTCCACAGCTCCCTGTAGACAGTCTCTGGGCTCTCCCAGGCTTCGCACCTTCTGCTTAAAGCAGGGTTGGGGGGAGGTGGAGCCAGGAGGCGACGGATTCGGCCTGATGGCTAGGCCAGGGAGGCCAGAGGGACAATCTCAGTGGCTGAGCTACATCATCTGGGGGTTAAAAAGACCTGGATTTAAATTCCATGCTTGACAATCTTGAGTGTGATCTGAGGCACACCACCTCAGCCTCAGTTTCCCTGTTTGTATCATGGGATGTAGAACACCTGGACCAAAGAACTGCAGGGAAAACTAATAGAATTCACACATATAGTCTCTGAAGGTAGTGTGTGACACTTGTGAGCTCAGGCCCAGCATATGAGTGACCTTTAATAGTGGCATGGAGGAGAGGATAGCCAAGAAAGTAGCCACATTGCTAGTCATGTGGTTTTTGATATTCCCTTTTAGGTCTTTTTCTCCAGCTGCAAAATGTGGTGGGGACATTTTTAAACATGCTGTCACAGAGAGAGCTCAGGAGAGCCCATCCCCCACACTCCTAAAGTATGTGCAAATCTCCTGGGGTGTCTTTGAATCTCGTGTGTGCCTCAGTCAGCCAGGCTCAAGATGGGTAGGTGTTGGAAAATCCTGTGCTGCTGGGTCCCTGGGCTTGGGAGTCTGTGATATCACTCACTCAGTCTCAGGCTTCCAGTTGGTAGAGCAGTCACAGCTGTGGCCAGCCTTGCCTGGTGTGAAGGAGGGAGTGTGGAATTCTCAGCTCTAGCTTTGAGAAGAGCCTGAATCGCTGGCCACACTGTCATTTCTTCTTGGGTGCCAGGATGCATGGACCGATAAGCTACCCTGTGACAGGCACAGAATAGAAGCAGAAGCCACAGATAGCTGGCCCTGTGCTGTCCTGCTCCCAGCCCTGTACTTGGGGTAGTTTTAGGTCTCATGCTAGTTCTTCAAGTCAGGTAGTGTGACTGTCCCTTATCTCTGTGACAGAAGAAAATCAGCTGGTTCCTCCTATGCTTTCAAACCCAGGCAGCCTGGTGACAGCTCCTTAGCCTCAGGCCTCACCAGCAGCCCCTGGGAGCATCCCTGACAATGGCCCCTGGTGTGCACATAGCCCTCAAGACTGACACTTTTCCATCCCCACCACCACCACCAACGCCTATGCCCACATTGTCCCATTTCCACTCCACGCAATGTCATAGGCTTACCAAGAGCATACATCACCTCAGGTGACCTTTCTTTTGTCACAGGAGGCTGTGACCTACCTAGCCTCAGTCTACACCATGCTGGGCCTGACACCTAGCACTATCGTTATTCCTGCAGTGGGCTGTGAGGTCTATCACTGAGAAATGGTGTTGGCAAAGGAGGAGTTCAGACTTGGTTGGCACTTACTGAGTACCAGGGAAAACATGAGCTCTGTACCTTGGGCAGGACAGTTCCCCCTCTGTAAATATGAAAGCCAAGGCACAACACAGTTGCCAGTCCTGAGTTACACTTCAAATGGAGCTTACGTCGACACCCATGGAGCTGGATCTCTTGACAAAATTGTGCATACGTGAAAACTGGATCCCTTAGAGTCATGTAAAAAAAAAAAAAGCCAGATGACGGCGTCTGTTCCCTGGTACTGGGGAGAAAGAGGCTGGCTCCCTGGGCTCAATGGACAGCCTGCCTGGTGGCCTGTTTGAAAAGTTCCAGGCCAGTGTGAAATGCTGTGGAAAGTGTCTGAAGATGCCTAAGCCACACCTCTGACCTTTGACCTCCACATGCACAACTGCACACACATGAACACATACACACATCAAGTAAAATAAAAAATTGCTTTCTTTGGCTCCTCTACCTACTCTGTGCCTCTTCCCTGATTACCCTCCCTCAGTACACAGTAAGAGCTTTCCCAGCCCCTGAGGTGGGCGAAGCACCCAGAAGCCAAACTTTCTTGCTGACCCCAGCAACTTCCAGAGCACCCATGGGGCCAACTGTAGGGCATGCTTGCCTCTTCCTAGGGTAGAGCCAAGGAGCTGGCAGGAAAACAGGGAGGTGACATCCCTCATTAGGGACTCTGTCAGCAGCCCTCGCTGTCCCTCTGTCCCTTCGTGTCTCCCTTCTCCTGCCTCACACCCCGCCTGGGCCCTGAACGTCTCCAATTACGTTAATCAGGAGTTGGCAGGAGATGGGCCAGCAAATGCCAACCAGTAAACAGGTCTCAGCCATCAGTGCCTCGTCAGCGCGCGGCCCCAGAGGAGGACCCTTCTAGACACAAATTCTTATTAGAGTTGTCAGATCTATTAAAATTCTTTTCACACTCCTGCGTTCTATCAGCCCCATCATTAGGATGGCCCTGGCCTCTGGGAACACCGGGGCCATATTAATCTACCATGTGCCCCATCCCAGGCCCCCTGCCCCCACCCACTCCAGGGACAGCAAGAGATGGGCAGATGGATGGACATGGCCAGAGCCAGAAAAGAAGGTATGAAGGTGTCCCCGGGAAGGTAAGAGGCCCTAGGAGATGGGGGAGGATTCTGTTGCATAGGGGTTGGGTCATATGCATGTTCCAAACACAACTGAAAGTGCCACTTGAAGGCCAGGTTGTAGGCGTGCCTACCTTGCCCATCAATGCCTCTCTAGTAAGTTCTCTAGATGCCATTTCTGTAGGGTGCAGTGGGAATACACACACACACACACACACACACACACACACACACACAGAGCTCTGTTGTAGATGGAGGATCAACTTCACAGCAGGTGCTCAACTAACAATTATTTCTCCTCCATTCCTGTACATGTGCCTGGCTAGTCATGCCTTGACGATGTGCATACGCTCAGTGGCACGCACATACATGTGTCTGCCTATGGGAGAGTGTGCACCAATCAGTGGCAAGTGTCTAGGGCAAGACCGGTTCACCCGTGGTTGGAAGTTAGTAAGGTGAATCACAATCCCCCTGCTGTGGGACCTGGGGAACACTATTCTGCTTCTCTGAGCCTAACGAGCCAAGGACTGGGAACTGTGAAAGATCTGCAATGGTGGGCACATTTCACACGGTGCCGTGGGGGCTAAACTCAAGCATGGGGACAGGAAACAGCAGGTGACAGGTGGATTGGTACCAACCGGAGGAAGGGCAGGATGTGTGACTTTCCAAGCTTATTCGGTAACCTGGCCTCATGTGCACTCAGGGATGTTGGCAGGTGGTTAATGGGGAGCACGGCATGTCCTCAGGTTGCCCCAGAATGTCAAGAGAAAAGAAGATGGTGCAACAGGAGACCTCTGAGAAGATGCCTTTCATCCCCAGCCCCACCCTGCAGGTGGGAGTCTGAGTAGAGCCAAAAAAGATGGTTCAAGAGGAACCCTGCAGTATCAGAGGAACAGGGAAAGGAAGGGAGGGGGCGAGGAAGGAGAGGGAGGGCAACTGCCTCTCCTTTCTGGCCTCCTGGGCCCCTTCTCTTTTGATCCCCCTCCCCCACCACCCCCATGCTGACTTTGGGGTTAATTTTATTTCCGAATTGGGCAGGCGCCCTGGAGCAGGGCAGGGGCTCCAGGCTCCGGGTGTGACTAACGCCTGCCTGGGGCCCGGCCTCACTGTCGCTGCCGCTCTCAAATGTTTTATCAAGAGCATGTGTGTCCTGTGTTGGGCTGGGAACATGCGCTAGAGGTCAGAGGGTCAACCAGGGACCCACGGGAAAGGCTCCCATGCACATGGGTGCATCCTCCTCACAGGTGCTGGTTGTGTAGAGCTCTTTCCCATATGCATACACATTTACACGCATAGTCCTGTGCACCCGTAGTCACACACACGATTGCATATGCCTAGCAGCATATGAACACACCCAGGTACACACATCACGCCTATGCAAGCACCTAAGCCTAAGCATGCCTAACCATAGACACCTTCAAGCACATGCACATGCCAAAATTTCATGTGCACATAACCACATGTATCTGCACGCATTGTACACACTCAAAAGACACACATGCCAATGTACGCACACACATATAGAGACACATCAGCCCATAAGAACCTACCTATTAAAATGTAGATGCGTGTTACCATCACATACTGTCACATGTATGCGTGTCTAGGAGTGCTCATACATGCAAAGCCATAGACACATACCGGTGCGTACACAAAATGGTCATTTGTACGTATATGTGTATAGTGATAAGTAAACACGCACACCTATGTTCAGCACACATTTACATACACACAGGCATACGCACAGACACATACACACTTATCTGCGAAGACGAGGACACCTTGCAGCTGCTGGATTATTCAAGCCACGTCTCTTGCACACAGTGTGTGCATAGACGCTTGAACCACAATATACCCGTGATGCGTACATGCATGCAAGCAAGCGCCATGTGCACATGGGAGGTAGAGGCCCACACAGCTGGCCCTCATTTAACCGTGGAGGCCAAGGCCATGCGGTTGGAGTGGGCTGGGGGCCTCAGGAAGCAGAGGTCAGTGTGGCAGGGCCAGGCGGCAGCTGGAGGAGAGGGAGCCCTCCGGCTGAGGCCTCACTCTCTCCACACGCCCTCCTGATTAGTTTGACACCAGCAGGTGAGGCCTTTGCTGGGAGGTGGCGGGAGGGCAGCTGCGTGACCTTTGGCTCCCCTTCCCGTCTGTGCCTGCCCTGCTGCTGGCCCCATCAGGCATCACCAGCCAGAGGTTGTAACCAGGCCCATTTTGCCCAGCTGTTGGTCTGAGGATCTGCTGCCCCTATATCAAGGCAAGCCACCAAGGGCACAAAGGCTGGGGTGGGTATGTGAGACCTGGGGGACCTGAGGGAGGGACAGAGCTCTATACACAGCCCCCCTCTCTATTCCCATGCATAGGGGGAAGAGGGGAGCAGATACCCCACTCTACTGTCATGTCACTAGCCACATGCAGCCAGCTATCTCACACTTGACCTGCACCTAGTACAATGGTGATGAGCTTTCAGATATTTACTTAGTTTTATGTAATTCAAGCGTTAAAAACTGATCTTTAATTTAGTTGCTTCATATTTGGAAAGACTTGGGTGTCTTCTATGGCACCTTCGTGAACTTTAAATGCTGATGAAGGAGAGAAAATTCAGGTCCCATCAGGGCTACAGAGTGAGCTTAGGCCAGGATGGACATCTGTAGAGGGTGGGGGATTTACCTCAGTGGGAGTACTCTTCCCTAGCTTGGCCAAGATTCTAGGTTCGATCCCCAGAACCACCAACGGACAGCAACAAAAGACACTGAGTTTGAAAGACAGGGCCGAACAAAAGCACACACGCTGTTTCCTGGGCGAACGTGTGTGGATTGTGTGAAGCAGTGATCTGGGTATACTGGGTTAAATAAAATACATTAATAAAAGTAATCCTGACCCTTTCTCCTCACATTTCAAAGTGTGGCTTTTAGGGAACACAGGGGCATCTGTGGCTTCTGGGGTGGAAGCAGGGTGTGTGTGTGTGTGTGTGTGTGTGTGTGTGTGTGTGTGTGTGTGTGTGCGTGCGCGTGTGTGTGTGTGCGTGTGTGCGTGTGTGTGTATGGGGGGGTAGTCCTCGCTAAGAGATGAGCCGCTGCATCTGACGACCAGCTCAGAACCTCTTGGGTCACCTCTGCTTCCCTTATGGACCTCTGTTTTCCTACCATGAAAGGAACGTCTGGGCCCACGTGATCACTCAAAGGGTAAACGCATAACCCTGAGTTTGATTCCCAGAACCCATGTAAGGTAAAGGTGGAGAGAACCAAATCCCAGAAGTTGTCCTCTGATCTCCACTCATGTGCAAGCCCATGCTCCACTACATACACCACACGCACACACACATGCACACGCACACACAAGCGTGCACGCACGCACGCACGCACGCACGCACACACTTTTGAATTTTAGAAGAGGACTGGAGAGATGGCTCAGTGGTTAAAAGCAACGGCAGCTCTTGCCGAGGACTCAGGTTCAGTTCTCAGCACCCATAGAACGGCTCATAACCAGCTGAAACTCCAGTTCCAGGGGATCTGATGCCCTCCTCTGACCTCTGCAGACACTGCATGCACATGGTGCAGACATACCGGCAGGGTAAACATCCATACCCGTAAAATAATAACACAATTTAAAAATCTTTGTAAAGAAAGAGACACCCTCCACCCTGGCCACCGCTTTGCCCAGGAATATGCCAGGCCCTTGGAGATGGGCAGAGAAGGAGACACTCACTTTGGCCATACTGGCTGTACTGGTAGCCAGCCACAGGATCCACACTGTAGCCGGTGGTGCTGTAGGTGGGTGGGCAGTAAGACTGGGAGGTGGGCAAGCTGTCTCCTGGCTTGATGGAGTCTGCCCGCTGGCTGCAGCTGGCTGAGATGGAGGAAGCGGAGTCCAGGCCTCCGTGCAGCGGGGAGATGGAGAAGTCGGCCTGGGGCTGTGGAGGCACGGCACTCGGGCTGCTGAGGATGCTCATCACCTGGAGGAGAGACAGGCAGTGCCAGAGGCCGGACCCCAGGGCACCAGCATGCCGAGACCACTGGGACTGCAGGCCCAGGGCGGACCTCAGCAATGTCACAGCCTTGTGCAGGAAATGGCTGCTGGCCTCTAGTGTTTCACCTGGCCAAGTGCGAGCCCAAAGGGCTGTTCCCCACCAAGAGCTCCAGGGTCAGGGCAGGCCCTTTGTCCCTTATCTGTCCCTTATGACCTTGTTTGAGGGGTTCCCCTATGCTTTCTGCTGAACGAATGAATGCAGGCATGGGTAAATTCACTAATTGGATAAGGGGCGCTATGGGCCTACTGGCTGAATGAGTGAACAAATGGTTGGATGGGCCCATGCATGAGTGAATGAGCGTGCTTACTAGACAAAAGGTGCCCTAAACCAATCAGCTGAATGAATAAACCAATGGATAAATGCATGAATGAAAGACCTAACCACACAAGGGACATGCTGGACCTATCAGCTGGCTGGATGAATGCACACATACATGACTGATAAACTTAGTAACTAGATAAAGGGACCCTAGACCCATCGGCTGAATGAATGAATGAGTACACTAACCAGGGAAGAGGCACCCTGAACGGATCATCAGGATGAATAAATGAATGAATGAACGAATGAATGAATGAATGAGTGAATGGGCCAATGGAAGAATCCATGAATAAATGAGCTAACTTCATAAAGGTCATCCTGAACCTATCAGCTGAAGGAATGAAATAAACGGGCATATACATATATGAATTAACAAATGCACTAATTACAGAAGGTTCTGGATCTGTCAGTTGGGTGAATGAGTGAGTGAGTGAGTAAACTAGATAAGGGTCTCTCTGGGCTATCAGTTGGATGCTTTACTGACTGACTGACTGACTGAGTGATTGCACACATGCATGAGAGATAAATTTACTACTAGATAAAAGATACCATGGAACTATCAGCTTAAGAGATGACTAAAGAAATGAGTGTGTAAGCCGGGCGTGGTGGCGCACGCCTTTAATCCCAGCACTCGGGAGGCAGAGGCAGGCGAATCGCTGTGAGTTCAAGGCCAGCCTGGTCTACAAAGTGAGTCCAGGATGGCCAAGGCTACACAGAGAGACCCTGTCTCGAAAAACCAAAAAAAAAAAAAAAAAAAAAAAAAAAAAAAAAAAAAAAAAAAAAAAAAAAAAAAAAAAGAAATGAGTGTGTGCATGAATGAAACGCACTAACTACATAAAGGTCATCATGGGGCTATCAGCTAAAGAGATGACTAAATGAACGAATGAGTGCATGCCTGCATAAACAAACGTGCTCACTAGATAACGGGCACCCCAAGTCTGTCAACTAAAGGGATAAATTCATGAATGAACTAACGCATTCCCAAGTGTTCTATAACTAGAGAGCTTTCCGCCACTACCTAGCTGACTGTGCCTCCCCCAGTCCGACTGGGATGTCCCACTTTCACACACACATAGAGGCAAGGCTGGACTTCCTGGTTTCACGACCCCACCCCCACCCCCCCACGAATTTGTTGTGCTAAGACTGTGCACCATTCTTGACCTCTCCGGACTTTGAACTCCTGCTTCTACTATTACGCCAAAATACAAAGCCCATGTTTTTAATATTTACCTATTTTTGTGTATGCGTGTGTGGACACATGGCATGCATGTGGTGGTCAGGAGGCAATCCACGCAGTTCTCTCCCTCCACCACGTGGGTACTGGGGATCGAACTCAGGTCCTCAGGCTAGGCGGCAAGAGCCTTTCCCCACTGAGCCACCTTGCCAGCCCAAGGCCCACGGTTTTAACAGGGCCCTGAGAACCTTCCATGACTCTGTCAGCCCCTGCCGTCTCTGGCCTTCACCCATGACCCTGCTTGGCCTGGCCCAGCAGTAGGGCCCCCCAGACTGATCTTTAGGAACTCAGCCTGAAGAATGGTTGTTGGGCCACTGGGGTGATCACTTAGTCACCTGATAAGTACTGGTGACAAGTCTAGCCCCATGCCCTAGGCTGATGGCCATGGAACTTCAGAGCAGAGTCCTGTGGGAGAATGGAAAGAAATGGCATGGGTAACAAACAAAGGCCTTCGAAGCACAGAGCATTGAAGCGTTTCATAGCTTTTGGCTGTGGGGACCATGGAGTGCATCCAGACTGCCAGAGGTCCAAAGAAGCTTTGGAGAAGTTGGGGCCTGCCATAGCGCTCAGGACAGTAGGGACAGACGGTGCAGGCAGATGACCCCTGTAGAGTGAGACAGCAAAGTGACCCAGAGGGGTCAGATGTGAAGATTAAGCAGAACCTTGCAGCCCTGCCTTGCAGGACCCAGGCTCCTGAGGAATACCACCTAATAGGGAAGAGGCTCTGGGCAGGTGAGCAGAGCTGAACTCGTTTGCCCAGCTCTGGGCAGAACATATGGCTACTCCTGCTGACCCTATGACTCTGCTGTGACCTCTTTCCCTGTCTCCAGGGATAAGACTAGCTGCCAGCGCAGGACAAGGTGAAGCCAGACTCTTTTTATGACATCTGTCTCTCCAGTGGCTTGTCTTCATGAGCTCTGAGGCAGAAGAACAGGTCAAGGGCAGACACACAAGCACTTCAAGCCCTGGGCAGAGCAGAGCTCTCATAGTTGACAGCTGTGTGACTGAGGGGGTGTGGACAGCCCGGAAATCCCATGGCCTCTGAAGTCCCAGGCACAGGGACTGTGAGGGTGGCTGACTCAGAGGGTAGGTGGGAGGGTGTGGGGAGCTCTGCCTGAGACATGCTCTGCCTTGAGCCTGGCCAAGAGCTGGGTAAACCTGCTCTCACAAGCCTCCTCAGTTGGCCCTCCCTTCAAGCATCTTCTTAGCTCTTTACCTACATGATGTCACCAATCTAGAGCATTATGGGGACGTGTGGGGCAGAGCTAAGATAAGAACAGTGAGACCACAGAGCTATGCCTCCACCAGACCTCGCAGCTAGCTGGTCAGGGAGCCAGCAGGCTAGGGCCTGGTTTGTGGCCCAGATCATCAACCACAGATTCTCAAGGATCAAATTGACCCATCCAAACCCTTTGGAGGAGTCTTACACCAGGGTCAAGCAGTTGTCTGCTTCTTGGGGAGCCAGTGGAAGAGGAGTAGAATACCTCCTTTGGTGCCTAGACTTTGTGGAGTGAGCACATGGCCATAACCAGAGCCAAGGGCAAGACATGATGGATCATCCACAGGCTCTGATGGTGGGATATTTTAGGCTGGGTAGAACCCAGTGGACCCCTCCAAGATGGCAAAGACATTGTATATCTTTGGGGAGGTGTGAAGGGGAGGTATGAGGCTGGGTGGGGTGCCCCTGGAACACTGCTGTCTGCCTAGCTCACAGACTTGGCCTGCTTCTGGCATCTCTGTCAGGTCAGGAACAATAGCAGGGTGCTGGGCTTTGGGGATGTGAACACAGCCAAGCACTGAACTGGGTTTGTGGCTTTCTGGTCTTCAAGATGGAGATACCCAAGCCTGGGGTGCAGGACAGGGACTCCAGGGTGAACCCTGAAACTGATGTGGATCTGGGGAGAATCCACTCTGTCCCCAACTGTGCTTGATTCCCGATCAAGATCCCCTTTTTCCACCTAAAGGATGACGTTGTCGCTCATCCCGTTTGCCACAGAGAGAGCCTGCATTAGGGTGGTGAGAGGTTCCTGGAAGTGGATGGGGCCCAGCTTGGTTCTCTCGTATTGCCATTTACCAAGATGGCCAGCTCAGAAAAGATGGTGGGAGGGGACAAAGAGGAAGGGTAGGTAGGGAGAAGAGGTGGCACTCCAGAGGCCCCATAGGCACACATTCTCTATGACAGATGCCCACACAGGATGGCAGCCAGATCTGACTGCATCACTCAAGACCTATCAAGGGCGCCAGCAAGGGCTTCTCGTGGTCCAAGCTTTCTCTGCTGATCCAGTTCTTCGGCTCCCTTTGTGACCTTGGCAATAGTGTATTCCTGGAAGCAGACAATGTTCATGTGCTCGCTTACTACCCAGCAAATGGTGTTGTAGAATGCTGCTATGGGCACAAAGTATGTGCTCTCATTTGCTCTGCTTTGTGTCTGCTACCTACAGTGAGCACAGAAGGGTCTGCTGAATTCATACTCTAATAGGACTTACTGGGTACCTGTTACGCACCTGACCCTAGAACATACTGAAGAATAGACCTAACTTCCTCTCAGAGCTGTCAGTCTAGTGAAGAAAGCTGGCAACAAATAAACAGATAAAAAGTATAGTTTCTACTGGTGGAGACCACTATGGGGGCACAGGGTCACAGGGAAGGGGAGTAGAGTCAGGGTAGGGGTAGGTTCAGGGAAGACCTGCTCAAAGTGTCCATCAAATCCAAAAGGACCAGTGATGGCAAGATGTGCTCAGCAGAGGGCTTTCTGTAAGTGTAAAGGCCTTGGGGTGGGAACAGACCTAGCAGGCTTAAGAAACAGCCAGAAGATCAACACTGAGGGAGGCGGGGCCAATGGCTCTTGTACAGGACTTAAATTTGGTTCCCAGCACCCACATCAGGCCCCTCACAATCTCCCGTAACTATAGTGCCAGGACAGTCAATGCCCTCTTCTGGTCTCCTCGGGCACCGGCATGCATTTGTTGTACATAGCCTCATGCAGGAATTTATACACACAGAAAAGTGGAAAGTAATGAACTCTTCTTTTAAAATGTTTTAAAGCTGGATGGTAGTGGGGCACGCCTTTAATCCCAGCACTCGGGAGGCAGAGGGAGTTGGATCTCTGAGTTTGAGGCCAGCCTGATCTACAGAGTGAGCTCTAAGACAGAGAAACCCCGACTCAAAAAACAAAACCAAACAAACAAACAAAACCAATTAAGCTGAGCATGATTCTGAGTGCTCTCAATCTCAGCACTTGGGAAGCAGAGGTGTGTGGATCTCTGCGAGTTCAAGGCCAGCCTGGCCTACAGAGTGAGTTCCAGGCAAGCCAGGGCTACACAGTAAAGAGACCTGGGAGCTGTGAGGCCTCCTGCACCCCTTTGTTAGAAGGGGCTCATGTTGTGCCTGGTGTCTCCAAAGGCCTTGGACCCTGCCAGCTAACAGACAGCTCGGGCCAGGGAGCTTTTTCCCATAATGGGATTTGCACAATGGGATTTGGCCTGGAACATCAAATCAAATCCACATCTGGGATAGGTGTGAATGGTGCCCTGAGTCCCTGGAGGCCTGTGGATCAAGCAGTTTCCATTTCATCTGCAGGAAACAGACAGGGCATAATCTAAGAGAGCCAGGCAGCCACCATGGAAGAGAGACCTCAGCCAGGGCTGTGTATCAGGAGATCCTCAAGCAAATGGGGTTTCTACCCCTAATCTGTTAAGTGGGGAAACTGAGGTACATAGGAGTGAAAGGCCCATTGGATTTAACACAGTTGGTCAGCAGCCACTCCAGGGTCTATGCCTGGGTCTCGGTCCTCTTGGGTGATGCTCCCCGTGGGTGGTACTCCCCGTGGGTGGTGCTCCCCAGGGTCTTCCCACCACTGATGGTACAGAGCCCTGCGGACCTCTGCAGGAAGTCCCTGTGTGCCACAGAAGCAGGAAGCATCTTGCCCACAGTGGGGCCCAGCGGAGGTCTGGGCCTGCACACTTTTGAACTTGAGGAAGTCCTAGTCTGATGCGGTAATGTACACCCCCTCAGGAATGCCGAGGCCTCTCCCGGGTGGGGTTTGCTTTTTCCTGGTGACCTTGCTTTCACTAATGTATTACTTCTTGGTAAGGTACCGTTACTAACTCAAAATCAATACTGACCTCCACATCTGTAAGGTTTTATCTGAAGGCAAATCTCGGGGCTGTCCGTCAGCCTGACTGACAGCCTTACCTTCCTCTCTCTTCCTCCCTTCCCCTTCACCAGCGGGCCCCCCCCCCCACCTTCCAGCACTCCACCCCCACCTCTTACCCCAAATCAGTCCCAGCCTGAACCTGACTAAATCAATAAGGGGCCAGCCTCACCCACCCCCTTCTGCCCCTGGGGAGAGGCCTGCTGCTTTCAGGGGTACGTGTCCCCCCCCTTCCACAGCCTCTGCTCTGCAGCCCCTCCTCCGTGGACGCCCTGACGGTACTCCCCTACTTTAAAAGGGGATGGTAGAATGTAATTAATTCCCTCCGTTCCTGAGCTGGCCTGAGGGCCTGGGACCAAAGCGCCTGAGCTTGGAGCTCTGCACCCTCTGATAACCCAGCGTGGCTTGGGAAGCAGAACTGAAAATTAGAGGTGCCATAGCTAAACCAGGGCTGTGTGGTGGGCTCAGGGTGGTGAAGCGAGGGATGAGAGGGGCCCAGGATTGAGAAGGTAATGGGGGAGGGGCGTATTACCATTAGGTCAAAGAAGCCTGTGGCCAGCTTCAGGTTAGAGACGAACTGTTCCTTCTCAGAGGCCTTGAGAGATTCAACACCTTCCCCCCAAGGGCCCTGGACCAGCTGGAGGCAGAAAACTGGGGGTCCTCTTGAAGCCTGGCTCTTTTTTTTGTCTTTTAAGATAGTGTCTGACTCTAGCTTGGTCTGTCCTCAAACTCACAACTATCCTACCAGATGTATAGTCCAAGGCTGCCCAGGAACTCTATGCACACTGGGATTACAAGCAGGCATTCACCCAGCCTGGCTTTTGGAATAGTTGCTTTAGGTACTTAAGACCAAGTCATGAGTCATGACTCTATTATGCCCCCAGCCTGCCCCTCACACCTGCCCTTCCCCCCAATGCTGCAAGTTCTTGAACCTACCAGGCTTTGGTCTTCTCACTGCTGTGGCGGGAGTAACGCTGAAGCTGTCTAGAGGGCTAAGGTGAGGAGGAAGATGCCGAGGATGTGCCTAGAATCCATCAGTCAGTCTTCCCTCCCTGATGTCTTCTGCTAAAGCCTGAGTTAAAGGGAGGAGCGAGGAGGGACCCGGGACCCCTTCTCCCCCCCTTCTGACCCCCACCCCCCCAAATGAAAATAAACCTAAAAGAGCAGGCACAGGGAACCTTCTCCAGCTTCCTGGGCGTGTATGTCCTTTTCAGTTCTGTCCAAGCTTCTGGAAGAAGCCTGGCTCTGCTCTGGAATGGGCCCGTCCCATCTAGAATTTGGTTGCATCCTCTAAAAGGGAGCAAGCCACAGCCCCTTGGGCATGATGGTGTTCATCATGAGAGAGGAGGTTACCTGGGAGGACTTGGGGCAAGTCTATGAGGTCTCCTAGTCTTGGGCTGCTTGAAAATTCACACTCTGGTATAGTCACATGTAGCCACACAGGACAACCCTCTCTGGTGCCCAGAGACAGACCTTAAGACCTCCTTTGCAGCTGGGTGTAGTGGCACACGCCTTTAATTCCAGCACTCAGGAGGCAGAGGCAGGCAGATCGCTGTGAGTTCAAGGTCAGCCTGCTCTACAAAGTGAGTCTAGGATAACCAAGGCTATATAGAGAAACCCTGTCTTGAAAAACAAACAAACAAACAAACAAAAACAAAAAAACAAAACAAAAGACCTCCTTTGCTATCAAGGACACCCTTTACCTCTGCATGCACATTTTGGTAAGGGACTTGCTGCCACCCCCACCCCCTACTCCCATCCTCAAACTGAGTTTTGTCATAAAGGACTCTGATGTGGCCCCAGTCCCCACCCCTGCAGACTCGGTTGTACAAGCTGTCATGGCGGCCCGGCTGCTAAGTTTGCCTGCTCGCTGCCTTTCAGCGGCAGTGGCGGTACAAAGGCTACTGGCTGCCCGAGTTCGCTGGGAATCCTCCAGGGCTGTAATCGCCCCGTCCGCTGTGGAGAGAAAGCGGCAAAAAGAACCGACCATGCTCTGGCAGGAGGACCCAGAACCCGAGGACGAAAACGTATACGCGAAGAACCCAGACTTTCATGGTTATGACAGTGACCCAGTGGTGGACGTCTGGAATATGCGAGCTGTCTTTTTCTTTGGTTTTTCCATCGTCCTGGTCTTTGGTACCACCTTTGTGGCTTATTTGCCTGATTACAGGATGGGAGAGTGGGCCCGCCGGGAAGCTGAGAAACTTGTGAAATACCGAGAAGCCAACGGCCTCCCCATCATGGAATCCAATTGTTTTGATCCCAGCAAGATCCAGTTACCAGAAGATGACTGATGAATTACTGAGCAGCTCTCTTAAAGAAGCACTACTTTGCCCACCCTCTGCCTGTCCTTCTGGTTTCTCAGAACATTGTATTAAAGGAATTGAAAGTAAAAAAAAAAAAAAAAAAAAAAAAAAAAAAAAAAAAAAGGACTCTGATGTGGCACAGAAAGTCCAGTTCCTCCAGCCTCCGGTCCAGCTCCATCCCTCTTGGCTTCCCACCTCCCCAACACATGACCATGACATCTGAAAGTGGCCAGCCAGAGCACAGATATATGGGCGGCAGCCTGTTCTACCGCAAGGGATGGAATACAGGGTTTATTGGAGCTGTGCAAAAAATGTCTATCTGTCCAAAACGGGACTATCCTCAGACTGGCTTAGCTGGGGTAGCCCTGGGTCCAGGTGCACTCCCTCAGGGTAGACTGAGCAGGGAATAGGAACAGAATTGATGTCCAGCTCCATTCTTTCTGCTTGGCTGTCTACTGGTGTCAACTGTTTGGGTATTGGGGATATTCTTAATATCTCCAGGTGACTTTAATGGATACCAACTGCCTACAAGTCATCATTTCAGTTGCTATATAGGTAGCCTCCCCCCAAACCGTCACAGACTCTTGGGCAAAGACAGGGGGTTCACATAACACCACACACACACACACACACACACACACACACACACACACACACACACACACAGTTTCTTTACCTCTGCACTGTCAAGCTCCCCTGTACAGACCTTTGAATCTATATCACCTTCTTCCAATACCAACACACACACACACACACACACACACACACACAGAGAGAGAAAGAGAGAGAGAGAGAGAGAGAGAGAGAGAGAGAGAGAGAGAGAGAGAGAGAAACTAGCTCACCCCTCCCCGCTGGCCCCCAGCCTTTCCCCAGCTAGGATTAGTGCAAGCAAGAAATCCCCCACCCAGGCAGCCAGCTACCACCGCTCCCCTCTCCACTGCCTGCCTCTCAATTCTCCGCTAAGAGGATCTACGCTACACCCCCCTCTTGCCCCCCTGTGGACAGCAGTAATGGGCTTCGGGGTGCTGACTCGGAACTTCCAAACAAGATTTCTCCCAGGTCTCCTCTGCCCCGCCCTTCAGCAGCCATTGCTGTGGATGGGCTGCACCCCATCCCCCACATCACATGGCAACCCCCATGCCTGCATCCCTCTAGCATCCCTCCAGTAAGGTTCTTCATTTACTGAAGCACAGCAGCCGCGCCCCCCCCCCCCCCGGCAGTTCCCCGAGCCTGTCCCTGTCAAGCCAGGTACCTACTTTATCCAGCAGTTACCCTACTCTACAGATGAGGAAACTGAGGCTCAGGCCCTTGCCTGTAATCACCTACGGAGCAGGGAGACAGACCTTGAGCCCTGACTCTCAGCACTATGCTCTGGTCTGTCTCTGTGCTGAGATATGCTTTACCAGACAGCTCAGGAACTCAGTATATGTGTGTATTCCATGTGTATGCATCACACGTGTGCATGGGAGTACTGAGTCCATGTATGCATACATGGCTGCTAGACATGTATATGCATGATTATTGTATTGTATACGTCTACCCATGGGTTATCATATAGAGAATTTTGTCTGCACACAGACATGGATGTGAAAGAGCATGTACATGTGTATATACTGGGTGTGTGTTTATGACTGTGTGCATGCATGAACACTGAGAGTGCATGTATGTGAACAAAAGACTATCATATTTAAGATTGTGTGTGCACAGGGGAGTGTTATACATTCCTAGGACTACCTTTTTGTGTCTGTATATATTTGTGTACATAACACTTTGTGTGTTCATGGATATATTGATGTACTCATACAGTGAGTTTGGTGTGTGTGTGTGTGTGTGTGTGTGTGTGTGTGTGTGTGTGTTGGGTAGGGTAAAGGCTGCAGACAAGTTCCCTTGGAGTGAAGAAGAACGAGAAAGGGACCTCTGGGAAGTAGCATCAGGAGAAATTGGGTGACATTTTTGGAAGGCCCTCCTAGGGAAAGCGCAGCAGGGAGAGGCTGTGGCCTCATTGGCTGGAGTCTCAGCTCACAGAGGCAGCCCTCGGCTTTCCTACAGTCCCACATCTTCCCTCTCTGAGGCTGATGCTGACCCTGTGTGCTGCCGTTAGCACGACCAACTCACCACACAGTCACGGATCCCCATGCACACAAACACCTCCTCGACACTTACACACTACATTCTATCGTGGCCACACACAACAGCCCTGGATGGGCAGGAGTTGAGTGGGACAGACTGGGTGCCCAGCACACAGTAGGTGTCCAACAAACATTCTCTGAATGAGCAAGTTCAAGAAAGGACCAAGGACTAGATCCTTTCCTCTCCAGCCCAGGCCAGGCATGTGCCACGCTTGCGTAAGTGAAAACCAAAAGGAGCAGTCCAGTGGCATGCTTATGCCCCTCCCCATCCTGAAGATTCTCAAAAGACCCCCTCCCCAGCCGGAGGAGGCAGAACAGGAGGTGCGGACACAATGACCTCTTTCTGGAAGTCAAGAACATATACACATCCGATATGTCTTCGACCAAGTGCTACCCTCCAGATAACCGGACGGATCTGGAAACATGGCAGAATTTTTTTTTTTTTAATCCATCCTTCCCTGGGCAGATCCCTAGGCTGGCCAAGGTTGGAGGTGTCCATGTTGGGTGGGGGCGGGCAGAGTGGGGGGGGGGGGGGGGGGGGAGGATGAGATTGAAGAGCATCTCTGATAGCTTGGATAAACACAGCCAGGAGATTAGAGTGACTGCTCGGAGCAGCGGCAGAGGGGTTGGGGAAGGAAGGGACCGGCTGATCACTGGGAAAGATATGACTATTTAAAGATAATGATTGCATAAATTTAATTAGTAGAGTTTCACGCGGCAAATGGCCGTTTTGTAATTAATGTAGCCGGCCTTACTAAGCATGAAAGATGCCATCTCTCTCCCCTCCCTCTCCTGCTCCCCCTCCTCCGCTGCCCTAATGAAAGACAGAGAGCAAGTGACAGAAACAGTTTGTCAGCGGCTCCAGGTGTCAGGGGCCTAATTGGCCAAGCTGAGGGGGAGGAGGAGGTAGAGGGGAGAAGGGGGAGGGGGAGGGGGAGGGAGGAGGGGGAGCTCAGTTCCCCTTGTTGTGTTTGTGGGGGTCCCTTTCATAATTGTCAGAGAAAAGAACGTAGATTGGCGGTGGCAGGGACTGAGTGGTGGCAGTGAGGGCTCATTAAGTATCTGGGCAGACAAGCTGGCACGCATCACAGAGTGTTAGGGACCCACCGCCATGATGGCTCAGGTCCTCTGCTCGCCCAGAGACCCAGTTCCCTATAGCAGACTAAAAGGACCTATGGGTCTCAGTTTTTTCCTTCCATTTGGCCCCAGAAACTGACAGGCTCACATTGCTATATACCTACTGTGTACAAGAAGCCACTCCTTCCCACCCACTGCGTGTAGAAAGCCAACTCTTTCTTGCCAACCAGAAAGACACCTGCTCAGAGATGCACACTTCAAATTGTCTGCAATGGAGCTGTCCTTTCCATCCACTGGATCCAAATGAGCAGTCTGCTGGGATGCTACATACAGCCTTCTGTGGACAGCCCTGGTCAGCTCGAGGATGAGCTAGCATCCATCCGTAGCCTTGACCCAGCGATGTGTGGGCCTAATGAAATGGCTGTTTAGGGGTTGGAGGGGCTGCTCCACAGTTAAGAGCACTTGCTGCACTTAAAGAGGGGACTCTAATTCAGTTCCCAGCACCTAAGTCAGGTGGCTCCAAAACAGGGGATCTGGTGCCCTCTTCTGTCTTCCAAGGGTACCTCGCACACCTACATGCATTCATTAATCTTTTTAAAAAGAAAGCAAGCAAACAGAAATAAAACCAAAAAATAAAAAATAAAAACCAAAGGTTTAGCCGGCCGTAGTGGCGCACGCCTTTAATCCCAGCAGAGGCAGGTAGATCGCTGTGAGTTCGAGGCCAGCCTGGTCTACAAAGCAAGTCCAAGACAGCCAAGGCTAACACAGAGAGACTCTGTCTCAAAAAACAAAAACAAAAAACAAAAACAAACACACACACACACACAAAAAACCCAAAAGAACAAAAAACAAAAAACCCCAAAAAAACCAAAGGTTTCATTTTAAAGACAAGGAACCAGAGGCTCCAGAGAGCAAAGATTTTACCCAGATCAACACGCTCAGTCACTGGGGGAGCTGGGCCTAGAACCCAGAAGGCAGAAACTAAAAGCCAATTCCTTTCCTAGCATCTACTGGAGGGAGTCACTGTGGGGCCAGCCCAGCTCCTGTTCCTACTCCACAGTGACTGGGATACCTAACTGGCGACAGAGGAATCTCTCCTAGTGACATGGGTAGATCCAGCTGTCCCCAGGGCCACTTAGTATTCTTTTTTTCTTCTCTCTGTGTGCATACATGCATGCTGATGCACATGGCTGTGGAGACATGCTAAATGACAATCTTACACGTTCCTCATCTGTGAATATCTTCCATGTTTTTTGAGTCAGAGTCTCTCACTGGCCTCCTGCCTCTACCTCCTGACACTAAGATTACAAGTGTTCACCACCATACCAGGCTTTGTAATGGGCTCGGAGGATGAACCTCAGGCCAGCAACTCCACACCCCCCCCAGTAGACCTTACAACTTGCCTATCACCCCACCTCCCACCCATTCTTTTTGGCTGGCCAAATGGTAAGACAGAGAGTGAGTGGCCACATCCATCTTGGGCTGTATCTGTGAGGCCGAGGCCATGTGTATCCCGGCTCTCTGACAATGGCCCTCAAAGTCTTTACTGTCCTCTATATGCTGCCTTCTGACATCCTTGAGCCCTTGGCCCATGCCCACCAGTTTTGTCTGTGCAAGGCAGGGTTGGGAGGCCCTGAGCCAGGTTGGCTGATGGAACGGTGGTAGGGTGGGGAGCACACACCCTCTCTCAGACCAAATTCAATTTCAAACCTTAATGGGCTTGCAGAAAAGCTCAGTGAACTCTCTGACGCAGCTCCTTGCCGGCTGGGTGGTTCTGGGCCGGGCCACCGAGCGTGCGTGCAGTGCCTAAGCTGGGAGAGCCCTGGGCCCCATCAAGAGTGGCGGGGGCACTGAGGGAGTGAAAAATGTCAGAGCAAATTGCTCTTGACAGCGTTAATATCTGCACCTCATAGCAATAATTACATGTAAATAAATAGCAAAATCACACTCAGCTGGAGGCAGCTTGGAGGACTGAGTGGCTAAGGACCAGCTGAGGGCCTGTGGCACTCTGCTCCTACACCATTTCTTCTCTCTCAGCATCTCTGCTCACCATGCCCCTCAGCCAGCCCAGAGTAGAAATCTGAACACCCCAGCCACTTACACTAAGAAGGGCCAAGGAAAGGGAACCATTGGGGTCCCCCCCACCCCACTTTTTAAACAAGCCTTCATGGTTTAGTTGAGCCAAGCATCCTTTCAGCTTCTTCCTTCATGGATCATATTTCATCTCCTGGCTCCTGCAGGGACTCACACTGACCTCTTCCCAGCACACTTTTCTGGCTGCCTCCTGACTTGACCTCTAAAGAACCTGTGACTGGCCCAGAGTCTTCTCCTGATTCCCTGTTTATTTTTGTGATGTGTCTTGGTCAGACATCTTTACTTCCTCTCTCAGTCTCAACATCCAGTAGGGGCATCACAAGCCACTAGCCATAAAGTCACAAGCTAAGCTAACCATAGTGGGGCGTCCCTGGAGACCAAGGGTCAACTTGACGTGATGCTGTGTCTCATGGCTCCAACAGCAAAGAAAGGCTCACATTCATCTTAAAGGTAACGCTTGTTGCCTCATCGAGAAGCACACTCAACTATAACCTGCGGGGAATGGAGCATGCGCCATGGTCCCAGAAAACCATTCCTCAGAGATCATCAATGCTAAGGAAGCCCCAGGAACATTCTAGAGTCTCAGAGTAGATATAACCTCTTGCTTCTAGTGTTCCAGGCCTGCAAATGTGTTGCTGTTGGACTAGGGAAGTCTGCAAAAGCTGAGCCTGCATCCTTAGCCAAGTCACAAAGGCATTCTTGGAAGGGCTGGGAAACCAGAGAAAGTGGAGGCTGCAGGGAAGGAAAGGAGGGGATCAGCCATGGGAGTATGGTGGCACAAGCAGGTGCTCCCACGTTCAGCATGGTGAGCCCAGGTGGATCGTGTGCCTGGAAAGAATCCAGAGTCCCCCTCCCTGCCCACTGAGTCCAAGCCCCTCCCCACGGCTCCCTAGTTGCTTTGCAGCAAGTTCTAAGCTGCAGCTCCAAGCTCTGAGACAAGGCACGCAGATGGCCCTTCCAGCGCCTCAGAAGCCTTGTGCGGGGCAGAGAACGCAGGCTCCATTCTTCCAGAAACAAACATCGTCTGTGGTGCAGCCCCCACGCCCCGCCCCACACCTCCTTGTTTAGTGCAGAGACTAATCCACTTATCAAGGCTAAGGCGCCTGTGAATCCCTGTTTGATAAAGGCAGCTACAAAATTAGCAAAAAAAAAAAAAAAAAAAAAAAAAAAAAAAAAACCCGTGCCCACGGCATGGAGGACTCCATAGCAAACAAACAAGAGGCTGGGGACTCGCTGAGATGTTGTCTGTTCCCATCCTGGGGCAGGAGAGATGCAGCTTGTGATAAGGGGGCTCACTGGCTGGGGAAAGGGAAGCTCAGCTTGTATGGCTATGCAGGAAGGGGAGGACTAATAACTCTCACCGCCCCCCCCCCACTCCATGATCTTGGAGTTGGCTGCACTTTCCAAATTCAGCCATACATAATTGAAATGATTGTCTTCTGACTACTGGCCTGGACCAGGTACACATAGACTCCTCAGAGTATCTATGATGTTGGAGGCACAGAGAGGTCAAGTTGGCTGCTTGAGATCGCTGCACAGCTGGGTAAGCACTATTCCTCATTCAAAAAAAATGTTCTCTGGTTTGACACAATTGGTTTTCACTCTAGGTGCGGTCCCTCCTAAGATGACCAAGATCCCGCCCCCAGTCTTGGCTGTACTTTCAGCTAGGCAGGATCCCCTCTAATGCTATTCCTATGCAGAGACTGTTACAGGTTACTCAAGGTTGTGTGTGTGAACTGACGAAGGTCAGATTCCCTCCTTCCCGAATCACTCAGGGGAGCCCAAGATGTTTTGTGCCCCATGTTCACTATGGGCTCCAGGGAAGGGAGGGACTAGGAGGAGATTCTAAAAGGCCAGGCAGGATTCTGTCCTGCCCACCCACAGCTGGCTGTGCCTTGGGGAAGAGGAGCTGGTCCCAGGGCTAGGGGGTGGTGATATTAATCATGAGAAGCACCTGTCAGGGTGGCATCTGGAACTAAAGGGAAACACTTGGCAAAAGAGTGGGACTTCTCACCCCGGCCTTGGGAGGCTTGGGGACTTGCACTGCCACGCTGGGAGGCCAGGGCAAGTGAGGTTCAGGTCTGGCAACCCTGAAAAAGGTGCCTTCCATGATTTGGGGGGGGGGGTACAGTGCTGTGGGAAGACTTGACGACATTAGCTCTAGTAGGTCACCCTGGTGGGGAACAAAATGAACCCGTGTGGCTGATGCTCTGGTGGGCAGGGCAGCCCAAGGCCACACAGCTGGGTGCTGGTGGGGCTGGAATTCCAATTTGTGTTCCTCTGGCTATGGAGTAATGCTGGGTTACCTCCTCATGGGGCTCTCCGGCCCCTCCCCACACCTGCCCCCTGTGCCCTTGGCCCTCCCTCCCTGGCTCCTGACCTCTGCTTCACTGAAGGAGGGCTATGACCCTTCATCAGCCTTTGTCACCACACTCTCGCCCTCCCCTGTGCTGTTTCTCTCCCTGTCTCTGCCCCTGTCACTCTGTCACCTTGTCACCGAGCCTCTCCTAGTCCCTCTGCTTTTAGTCTTCTGTCCTCTCTTGTCTCCCTCCCCACTTCCTCCCTCCCTCCTTCCCTTCCTTCTCTCTCTCTCTCTCTCTCTCTCTCTCTCTCTCTCTCTCTCTCTCTCTCTCTCTCTCTCTCTCTCTCTCTCTCTCTCTCTTCTCCATGACTCTATATGTCACCTCAGAGCCACCTTCCTTCTCCTTCCACTATCTCACAGTGTGGCTCTCTGGCCCATCTAGCCATACACATGTACTTTTTCTTCGTTGTTCCCCTCTGCCTGCTTCCTACCCTAAATTTGCCTCCTGGTTGAGCCTGGTCCAGCTGACGGTCCACACAGCTCTTATGGGCTTCATGGTTGAGGCGCTCTTGAGCTCTCTCACTCCCTTGGCTCTTCCTCTTGGAAGTCCCCTGGGGTCTGGAGACTCCCTCTCTCATGCCCTCTGCTGCCCAGGGTGGTATACTTGAAGTTGGGGCTGCTGGGCACAGCTCACCTCTTCCGGGCACATTATCCCTGAGGATCCTCTAAAAAGCAGCCTAGCTCTAAGCAGCAAGGGTGACAACAAGCCTACCCCTCCTACTGAGGTGGCCCATTGAGGGAAGGGGAAGGCATC
This sequence comes from Acomys russatus, assembly GCF_903995435.1. NCBI lineage: Eukaryota > Metazoa > Chordata > Mammalia > Rodentia > Muridae > Acomys > Acomys russatus. The sequence goes on from NC_067165.1 coordinate 34,256,026, forward strand.
TGCCCCACAGCAGAGCTGGATTTTGGATTCTGATACTGCTCTAACAGGCTGACCTTGGACATCATCACATCTGAGTCAGCAAATTGTGCAGGCGGAACTACAGATCCTCAGTGCTCAGCTACCATCAGACTGGCAGCCATTAGGGACAACAGCGCTTTGTCAAGCTGGGTGTAGAGTCACATACCTGTAAACCCAGACATTTTGAGGCCAGCCTGAACGACGACATAGCAAGTTCCAGGCCACCCCATGTTACTCGGTAAACGCTTATCTCAAAATAAAAACAAAACCACAAGGTTCGGGATGTAGTCCAGTGGCAGCACACTTGCCTGGCACCTACAGGGCACTGAGTTCCATGCCCAGTGGGTGAAATCCAAAGAGAATTCAGCCGCTATATAAAGTAATGGTGTCAGGCATGCTTCTCCGTGGCTCAAAGCAAGAGCGGAACCCCAATGGCAGCCGTTGCTTCACCCCAGGATGAAGTTGGATGGGAGTGGGGTGAGCTCCCGGGGTGGGGGTGGAGTGGTGGTGGGGGGCAGGGAACTATGCTAGGCATTGGAGGACATGTCTGTGGCTGAGAGTGAAGGGGAGCCCCTTGGGTCGGGATCAGGAACTTCTGCCCTTGGGCACCACGTCTCAATTTCAGCCTGGACATGTCCCCTTTATGATAAGACACTTGCCAGGGCCCTCATGGGGGCCTTAATCCTCACCGCCTCTGGTCAGAAAGCCCTGATCTGATGAGAGGGTCTCATTCATTTGGCCTCCGGCCAGCTTGGCTTGGCAATCCTCTGGGCCTGGGGAGCACCGAGGTCTGAGCCACAGCGGGATGGAGGGACAGAAAGAGGGCAGGGTGGCTCTCCTGTCCCCTTGGCCATTGTTGTTTCACCCACAAAGCTGCTTCTGTCTGTTTTGGATATTTTGGCTCTGTCAAGATGTTGTCTGGCCTTGGCAGTTGCTTAATGCCCTAAATCTGTCTGTCTGCCAAGGTTTGGAGAGCCTCTTTAGGTTCCAGGTAAGACAGAAGCTGTTCTGGGGTGTCTCCTACAGGTTATTCTAGGATGTCTCCCAGCTTTGAGATGTCTGGTTATTAAAGTATTAGTGCAGTTCCCAACAGACCTTCCAAGGCTCACTTTTGTTTTTGCTTCTTGGAGGGAGTAATGTGTGTGTGTGTGTGTGTGTGTGTGTGTGTATACATACATGCATTTGTATGTGTGCATTTGCATGCTTGGATATACATGTGAAGACCAAAACTAGATAAGTGGATATCAAGTGTCATCTTTTTTAAAATATTTATTTATTTGTCCTTAATGTACATGGGTGTGTTTAAGTGTAAGCATGCATGCAGTGCCCATGGAGACCAGAGGACATCAGATCCTGGAGTTAGAGACTGTTATGGGCTGCCACAAGGTTGCTGGGAACTGAACTTGAGTCCTCTGGAAAAGCAACCAGTGTTCTTAGCCATTGATCCATCTCTCCAACCCCCTCAAGTGTCTTCTTTAATCACTTTTCACTGTATGTTTTGAGACAAGTTTTCTCACTGAATCTGGGCTTGCTGTGCTGGGTAGACCAGCTGTCCAGATAGCCCGCAGAGTCCATCTTTCTGTGTCTGTCTCCCAGCATTAAGGTTAAAGCATGCACCACTTCATCCAGTTGTTTAGGTGGGTGCTGGGGACTGAACTTTGGTCCTCATGCTGAAGGAGGGGCTTGCTGTGCAAGCAAGGCTTACCTGAGACACATGGCAATTCCCCTACCTCTGCCTCCCAAGTGATGGGACTGCTGGCATGTACTACCATACTTTGTTTCAGAGTCATAAAGAAAAGGGGGTGGACATGCTGATGCTGCTGGGATGCGTGAGAGACCCAAACATATTTAAGCCAGGGAGGCTTTTGAGGGTCTCCAGCCATACTGGGAAAAATTGCTGGGGCAAGCGTTTGTTATTTCAGTGCTCAGGGGTGTCATGTTGCCAAAGAGCTGCCTCGGATGACAGACGCCATTTTTAGAACCCAGTTCCCCAGGCCCATAGCAGGCCTGTCATAGCTGTCATGGACCAACCTGGAAGTTGAGTTTTAACAGACCCTCCAGATCCTCTTGATGCCCAACTCTGGAAAACTCTGGCACGGATGCTATTTCCCTCCCCCTGTGAAAGAACCGCTCTGCTTGAACCACCTCAGCACCCATGGGTGCTTGCTGATTCTCAGGACTTCCCCCTTCCAGGCCAGGCTTTCAGAATCCCTGAGCTAAATTCAGCTCTTGCGACCTCTACTTCTGTGACCACGTAAACACAAAAGCTCTAACTGCCAAACGCTGTGGTGGGGAGGGGTCCTTCCTGGAGGCTTCTCCTCTAGACCCTACTAACCCTATTGCCAAGGACAGAGAGCCCAGCCCAGCTTCCCAGAGACCTATCTATCATGCCAAGAAGGTATGCCCTTTGGTGGAGGTGACTAGGACCCATGGATCACCCCTTTTATTGCAGGCATGTCTCCCTTTTTGGGGGGCTTCCGCCTCGGGGCTGGCTTCTTACTGTTTCTTGGATACAGGCTTGTCCTCTTTCTGTCCCTAGTACTATGTGTTTATCTGGTCCCTGCTAATGTATAAAGCTTTGTGCTGGGGAAGCTGGCCCACAAGACACCCTAGACCTTGCTCTATAGAGGGAACAAGAACCACTCAGAAAGTTGGGAGGGCAGAGCTAATCCTGTAAGCCCAGGAACAAGAGGGGCTGGGAAAAGTGGAGGATGGAAAAGCTGAGGACCAAGTCGGCCTTTGCTCAGGGAAGAGACTATTCCAGAGGAGGATGCAAGCATCTTGGTGAGGATGGAACAAGGACTCCCCAGAATTGCCAAGAGAAGGGACCTAGCCTGTCACATCATCAGATGCACAAGCCCCTTGTCCTGATTTCCCCCATTGATGTGGGCCCCTAGGATTGCATCCCATCCTGGGTCCCAGGACCAGGCTGGTTCTCAGAGCAGCTTCTGTTGGCAGTCAGCTAGCTGCTGCATGGGGATCCCAGGCCGGGCAGCGGGAATTAAGCAGGCTGTGGAGCCCCAGCGAGTCCTTATCTCTGGGAGACAGTTGTTGGGAATCACTTTGACTGAGTGGTTTTGTCTCCCCGCATTTTCCACTGTCAGGCGGCCTCAGGCCATGGATCAAAGGCGCGGCTTGGCGGCAGCAGCCGGAGCTGAAGCAGAGCGGGAGAGGCGTCAGCTGCCCGCCCCGCCCCCGTCAGTGCCCCCCATCCCAGTCCCCCTGTTCCCCAACCCCCACACAAGGCCTGGGGACCCTGCACCCAGCCCAGCCTCAACCCACTGTAGGTTAAAGAGGGATGAGGAATCACTGCAGGGGTGGAGGACTGAAGGTGAGTGAGGAAGAAGAGGCCTTCTGTGGAGCCCAGGAAAGGAGAGGTGTGGAGGGGAATGAAAGAGATTAGGGGAGGGCAATGGGGGTGGGGGCTGGAACTGCCAGAGGGCAGGGAGAAAGGAAGAGGGTCTGAATCGAGGCATGGGGAACACCCTGGAGGAGAGAGGCCTGCAGCACTGGCTTGCAGGTGTGCAGGAGGGTGAGTTAGGGGTCCAAGAGGCTATCCAGGGGGTAGAGCTGAGGAACAATGGGGCTGGAGACAGACAAGGAGAGGATGGAGACAGGAGAGGAGTGAACACAAGCTACATGCCTGAGAAAATTCAGGGCTGGGACCTTTGGGTGAGGGAAGCATGGGATGAGGAAGGGGAAAGGCTGGCTGGCCATCCTCCTTGGAAAGTACAGATGCAGAGGATGCCTGGGATACCTTAGACAGGAAAGAGGTCACAGTCAGGCCTGCCCTTCCAAGGGTCTCCAAACCACATCCTGGAGAACCGGCCCAGACCTAGCTATTCCCAGATGCCTCATCCCAAGAGTCCCCCTTGCTTCTTGCCTTCGCTTTAGCAGAAGTCTGTGGGTGGCCAAGTACCTGTCCCAACTGAAAAAGGTGCTTTTAAAAAGTGTTGTAGCTGGGGAGAGAGCCCGATGTGTGTGTGTTGGGGGGGGGACCCTTGGTTAGAGAGGAACCTAAATCGAAGAGGAAGTATGAAGGGAGGATGAGGAGACTATGAGGGACCTCGAGGGGTGCTGAGAAGTGCTTGGAAAGGGATTCAGAAGCACTGTGTTAGGCCCAGACCCACACTGCCTCCTTGTGACCTTGGACCTATTGTGGGCTCTAAAAAGACACAATTACTTTCCATAGCCAGCCACACAGGCTCCTCACCTGCAACGTTGGCCATGTATCTGCAAGCCCATTAAATCCTTATGCTTAATTTACACGGGGGACAAACTGAGGCAGGAGACAGGCTGCCTGGGGTCACACAGGTGTGGAGGGACCATGCAGCAGGTACCCCTCCCAGCCCTAGCTCTTCATTACCCTCTGCTCTCCAGCCTCTGTTCTTCTGGCTTTGACTTCTATTCTTCTGCCTCTAGAGGGGTCTGTGATCATCTGAGGCCAAAAAGTCCCACTGGGGCCTTTACAAGATTGTTCCAGAGAATCAGAGAGATGGCTCAGAGGGTAAAAGTGTTTGCACCCACCAAGCCTGACAGCATGAGTTTGAAAACTGACTCCCTCAAATTGCCCTCTGCCCTCCATACACCACATAAGTACACTGTGGTGCTCATGAACACATGCATGCAAGCACACACGCATACAATAAACAAAAATGTATGCATATACGTACACACACACACACACACACACACACACACACACACACACACACACACACAGTCTCAGCTGAGAATAGCAACCATCTTTATGGCATGCCCTGGGGCCAGGCAGGCTGCATTCATGCCCAGGCTCTACCCCCTGTTAACATTTTAACCAATGGGTTAAACTGTTCTGGGTCTCTACATGCCTCCACTTGTGATGCAGAAATGATTCCAGGGCCTCCTCCAAGGGGATGTTTTAAAGATGGAATAAAGTGACCCACATACTGGGCTCAGCACACATCTGGCCTGGGGTGAGCACTCGAAAAAAAAAATGTAATCATCATTATTACTATTTAAAAGTAATGGCAAGCACTTGCCTTATGCTGATAAAAACTGATAAAAGCCCAAGGAAGCACTCAAACCCAGTAGGAGGGGGCAAAGGAAAACTTCCCAGGAGGAGAAATCTAAAAGAGTACATGAGGTTTGCTTCCAGGGGGATGGTGGGGCGGTGGGGAAGGGGGTCCCAGACAAGGGGTACCAGGTACAGGGGCCAGAAAGCAGGGTCTTTTTGTAGACCCTCAATGCGATCTCCTCCCCCCTCCCCTCTCTTGGGGTCCTTGTGGCCTCCCAGCAGTGCCCACTTCCTTCAGGAAGCCCAGGGACAGACTTCAAGGTGCCCAGTCTGGCTGCGAGCATCCTTTATTTCCTCTCTCCCCATCTGCTTTGGACTGTCTCAGGGTCAGACTTGCCCTGAACCCCCTGTGCTACCCAGAAAGGAGGACAAATCAGCCATTTGCATTTTCCCCCACCAAGCCAAGCAGCTCTGGAAAGCTAAATCCTTGGCCTTCTGGGAAGCCCTATAGCCCACAGAGGAGGTCCTAGAAGGGTGTAATCACTCACTCTAAACAGGAAGATGTTGGCCCACCTCCTTCATGGCACAAAGCGGGAAACTGAGGCCCACAGCAGGGACACATCTCCTCAGACACATAGTGAGTCTGAGATAGAGCTGGGAAAGAACTCAGATCTTTTAGTCTTTCCAGCTAGTGGCTGGCTGGGCCTAGCAAGACTTCTCCACAGTAGGCTCTGCTTGAGAGAAGAAGAAAGAACTCCAGTTACTAAGTCTCGACCTTGTACAAGGTATGACAAGGGCTCTTTCCCATGAAACACTTTGTTTCTTTCTTCTTTTGTTTCTTTAGATAGGGTCTCGTGTATTCTAGGTTGGCCTTGAATTTGATGTGTAGCCTAAGCTGACCTTGAACCCTTGACTCTCCTGCCTCCATCTCCTGAGCACTAGAATTCCAGGTGCACTGCCACACCCTGTTTATGTGGTGCTGGGGATAGAAGCCAGCTTCCTGGATGCTAGACAAGCACTCTACTTACTGAGCTATGTGCCTCATCCCTCACTCAATTCTAAGGCTGCAGATGAGTGCGGTGGATAAGAGAGGGAGGCCCAGGAAACACATGTAGGTTGTTTGAGATCATACAAGTAGAGAGGGGAGTTGGAACCGAAACCCCGATCTACACACCATGCCACGGAGCCCACGCTACATCTCTGTTATTGGCTGGCATGGTCTTTGCTCTATCTTCTGAATCTCCTCTGCTGAATCAGAAACCTCACAGAAATTGTCCGTGCTCAATTCTCAGATGGTATCAGTGGCAGGGGGGAGGAAGAGGTATTGTCTTTCCCAAAATGCAACTGGCTAGAGCACAGGTGACCTCAAAATCCCTTCTTTCCCAGCCTCTCCTGACGCCCTTGGTCCCCCACAGGAACAGAGGGTGGCTCTGGCTGTACTTTTCCAGAAGTAGGTGGGGGGCACTTAGATAGATGTAGTGAGGGGAACTGCAGGCCTGAGTCCCATTCTGAGAGAGAAGCCAGTAGACTCTGCCACTGTCCTTTCAATCATTAAAGTCTCCAGTGTCACCCAGTGAACCAGGCCACAAGCCATTCACCCTGATCCTCTCAGGCAGTGGTACTTTCTCCTTAGCTGCCTGGAGGTTTCCCATTCTGTTTGGGGAGGCAGTTCCTACCCTTGCTCCTAACCCGCCCCCCTTGTTCCCTCCACCCAGGATAAAGGGCGAAAGCAGAGACATAAACAGGGCTCTGTTTTCATTTGAGACTGCTGCCTAGTCTCTCCCCGGGGACCAGAGCCTCTGCCCTGATGGATGAAAGCAGGTGGCCATGTCAGGAACAGCAGCCAGTGGGAAATAACTCAGCTTTTCCACGGAGGTGGGTGACCTCGGGACAAAGGCAGAATGGCTGGGTAGCAGACACTTGCTCATTCCTCTGCAAGGCCAAATCCTTGCCAAAACTGGCTCTGCTAAGAATATCAGGGGACATTGCCTAGAGTATGAGGGACTCCTGGAGAACAGAGTGATGGTGACCTGTCCCCCAGCTGCTGTCTCATCTGGCTTTAACTGGGGGTGGGAGGCATGGCCTGCATCTCTAAGAGATGAGCTATCACTGGGTATGGGGGAAATCCAGTTGAGGAGGGCGCATGCTTTTTAAGAAAAATGGTAGTGGGTGATGAGTCCAAAAAAATCTAGCCACAGACTCCTGGTCCGGTCTGAAAACTGACCCCTGACCTGACACCAGCACAATTCAGTCACGATGAGAAACAGAACAGGGAAGGGAAGGTGGGAACGTCTCCATTGACTCTGCCCTGATCCTGGGACTCCCGTGCAGGGCCTGAGCCATACCATCCCCCCAACTCTCTCTCAGCTTACCTTCTGGAGAGCACAGGAGGTGGCTTCCCATGCTTTCTGCAGAGACAAGAGCTGCCTGCATCCTGCCCCCTGGCCCCCTGAACCCCTGAACAGCTCTATCCAGGTTGGGTCAGCTAAACACACTACACAGTTCTAAAGAAGAAAACAGCACAACCATTTCCTGGCCAACCAAAAAGGATGAGAAAGCTGGAAAAGAAGGCAGGGTGTGTGTGTGTGTGTGAAGGTCAGAGTTTAGGGGCTGAGGCTTAGGTGGAAGGGTGCAGAGAACACACATTGACCAAGCACCTACTGTGTGCCAGGTACTTTGCTGCCTCTGAGAAGCAGGGATAACAGCCTTCCTTTTGGGTGAGGGAAATAAAACCCAGAGAGGTTAAGTAAGCTGCCCTGGGATCACACAGCCCCAGAGTTAAGTCTCAGAATCAGAACTCGGTGTCTGCCTTGACATTTCTTCTGACCCAGCCCACCTTATACTTGTGGGGCCTGAGAGGCTTCCCAAGAAAAGGAGAGCATAGACCCCCGAGAAGGCAGAAGAGAGGGAAGCGGGAGAGTCACCTGGGAAGGGAAGCGAAGGAAGGCCTGTGTGGGAGGAGGTGCATAGGAGACTCAGGCTGGGGTTAAGGCCCCATGTCCCTACAACCTGCTAAGCCTGCGAGATGAATCCCAATCCCTTCAAATCCCAACCTTGGAAGATGCTGGAGAGAAAGGGTCTCGTTTCAGGGGAGCAGAAGATCCTCCACACCTCCTCCCAATGCCCCGGTAATGCCAGGATGTCCCCAATCTGCTTTGAGGAATGGAGGGATTAAGAATAATAAAAAAATTGCAATAAAATATGTGTGAAGGAGGGGGTAATTGTGGACAAACGCAGCATTCAAATTCATTTTTCAGCTCTTTTACACACCATTTCAATCTTATTTTCTGCTTGTTAATGAGATCTTGTTGCCTGGGCTAGGCAAAACCTTCCAGTATCAGGGCATAATTGCGCGTAATTTTCTCTCCTACCAATGATTTGCATCAGGTTTTTAAAAATTCTGGGCTATTTAACACCCCATGATCCCCCCCACACACCGCCCCGTCTTCCTGCCTATGTGTCTCTCACTCCCTCCTCCTTCCTTGTCCCTGGTCCAGCAAGACTCATTTTAAATGCTTATTAGAAACGCAATGTCACCAATAAAGGGGCGGGGACAAAGAGGAAGTGAGAAGAGAGAAAGACTGGAAGTCTCCTGTGCAGGTGAAATTCAGTCCCGAGAGTTCCCGTGTGTCTTGCTTTTGTCCTATTGAGGGTCAGGGGTGGTGAGGTTCAGAGGTTAAGCAGACCTCAGTTAGAACCCTGGTTCCACTACCCAATGGCTCTGTGGCCTTCTGTGAGTTTCTTAGCCTCTCTGAGAAGGCCTCCCCAAGAGGAGTGGTGGTGTGGGCCTTGAATGACCTCAAATGGGCCAGGTGTTTACATGGGCTCTGGTGCCAAGTGTCTGATCTTGCAGGTTTGTCTCCCCTAGAGGCCTTGGACTATGATGAGAGCAGAGATGGGTACCTGCCACTGAGAAACACTTGGGAGATGGCATTTGTCAAATACCATGCAGATCTGAAGCTCTGTCTCAAGGGGAAGCAGATACTGCTGTTTGTGGATGCAGACTCCAAACCCAGATCTGCCCTTACCTGCCTCTGTGGCCTTGGACCTCAACTTCCTTGGACCATCTCACCAACTTCTCTTATATGGACATTCATACCAACCTCATGGGGCAGACGCAACACAACAGCAAGGTGGGCTCTGCAGGCAGCAGACTGTTCCAATGCCAGCTCTGGTGACTTCTAGAACCTGCCAGAGACTGGACATCGGATGGGTGAACAGATGGACGAATGGATGGATGGACAAACAGACGGATGGATGGACAGATGGATGGATAGATGGATGGATGGATGGATGGAAAGGCATATTGAGTGAATGGGTGGTTAGATGGATATATGAATAAATGAGAGGATGTAGAGGTGTGTGGATGGATGGATGGGTGGACGGATGGGCTAGGATGGCAAATGGATAAATTGGAGGAATGGGGAATGAGAGGGTAGATGGGTGGATAGATAGATAGATGGCTAAACTGTAGGATGGATAAATGTGTGTATTGGTTAGGTGGAAAGATGCGGGATGAGTGGGCAGGTGTGTGCCTAGGAGGATGAATGGATGATTGAGAGGGTAAATAAGTGGGGTGCAGGTGGATAGATAGATATAGATATGTGGATGGATGGATGTATATATGTGTGTGTGTGTGTGTGTGAGTGAATTGATGGAAGAATGGGTTTGTTGGTAGACAAATGAATAGGTGGGTGGACTTGGTGGATGGGTGAACGGATGGCTGGATGGGTAGGGGTATATGAGCATGAGTAGACGTGTGACTGGCTGCATAGGTGAGTGGATGGCGAACGAATACGCGGGATTGAGGGAGGATGGATACATAGATGAGTTGGTAGGTATATAGATGGATGGAGAGAAAGGTGAATAGGTTGATGGGCGAAATGGTCTTCCCATCTGTGGAATGGAGGTCGTAAGACAACTGCCACGAGTCTGGGGATGGAAGCAGGTGCCACAGTTTGCAGCTTCTACACCTGGCCTCCATTCAGCATTGACTTTGTACTGATGATCTATTTATTCATTCATTTCCATCTATACTGCTATAGGGGTCAAAGCCAGGGCCTATTGCAGGGTCAGCAACACTTTACCTGTGAGTCACACTCCCTACCCAGCCCATCAGGAGGCCATATAACTATTATAGGCACAGGAAGAGAAGGGTGGAAGAGCCGAGAAGAGGAAAAGACAGGAAGGCGTAGTGTGCTGAGGTCATGGGCACATGACTATAAAGAAAGACAAAGAAGATGATGGTAGGTGAGGAAGGGAAGAGCCAGCATAAGCCGTGACTGTGTCTCCTCTGTGGCACAGCGGCAAAAGCCCTCGACTCAAGGTCTGGAATGTGACTTTTCAAGAATCTTGACCACTCTTGCCAGGCAGTGGTGGCGCATGCCTTTAATCCCAGCACTGGGGAGGCAGAGGCAGGCGATCGCTGTGAGTTCGAGGCCGGCCTGGTCTACAAAGTTAGTACAGGACAGCCAAGGCTACACAGAGAAACCTTGTCTTGAAAAACCAAAACCAAAAAAAAAAAAAGAATCTTGACCACTCTCAAGTCTAACAATGGCAGGTGGGAAGAGAACACCAGTCAATGGCTTCTTCTTCTTCCCAGGTCTCACAAGTGTGCCCCTGAAGAGGCCCAGGACTGGTCCCCTGCCTGCAACCTGAGGTCGCCTGAGTGGCAGAACTCTGCTCCCAACTCCTTGCTTGTGTTCTGGGATGGGTAAGTTTGGCTACTCAGCACAGTCCCTTGATGTCTGTCTCTACATCCCATTGGGACCTCAACAAGGGAGGAGCATGCTTTGGCCACCACACTGGGGCATCTGAGACAAGTACTGTGTCTCTGCCATGCTTCTCCTAAGGCCAGGGGTCTTCCTGTTCCGTCATATTGGGACCCTCCCATCACCTGATATCTTCCTTGTCCTGTGGATCTTTCACGTTGTTTCTGGAATGGACTGGAAGCAGCTATCCATTTGACCTGGGTGCTGTGCTGAGGACTCAAAGGACTGAGGACTACCTGCCTACCTGCCTTCCTTTCTTCTTCCTTTCTAAAAAAATATTTTTTTCCAGACAATATCCCAAGCTAGTCTTGAACTCATTATGTAGCTAAGGATGACCTTGAATTTCTGATCTTCCCTCCCAAGTTCTGGGTGAGATTACAGGTGTGTACCGCCATGCCTAGCTTCTCAGGAGCTATTTTCTGAGTCATTTTCCAATTAACTGGCCCTCAACCAGGAGCAAAGTCTTATCTAGAGGAGCTACCAGAAGTGAAGTCCCTGGACAGGCATCCCTTTCCTTGCACCTCGTCAGAAGGACTCAGCACAAGTCTCATGTGGAACACTCAATGGCTGGTGCCGTAAGATGGGGGTCTGTGGGTGGGGACATTAAAAGTTTTGAGCCTCAAGGAAAAGTTTCTGATTGATTTTTCTCTGTTAGTAGCCTGCAACCTGAGGCCCTTGGTCTTCTGTTTTTGTTTTTGTTTTTTTGTTTTTTTGTTTTTGTTTTTGTTTTTTTTTTTTTGAGACACAGTTTCATTGTGTAGCCTTGGCTGTCCTGGACTCACTTTGTAGACCAGGCTGGCCTTGAACTCATAGCCATCCACCTGCCTCTGCCTCCCGAGTGCTGGGATTAAAGGCGTGTGCCACCATGCCCCGCAGTCTTCTGTTTTTTTTAACTCACAACATGGCTCGTAGGAACCCTTCCCCCCCCATGCAGCTGAGACATTTGTAAGATCTAGGATTCCTGGACTCTGCAGAAAACATACTCCTCTCATGATGCAGTCCCTGCAGGCTTGAATGCTCTGGTGGGGCCCCAGGGCAGGGGCTCCCACTTGCTTTTACTGATTTGCCCTAAGTTCAGGGACAGCACCAGATGTATGACCTGCACTAGGAACTATTGGCCCTCTGACATGCCACCTTCAGAAAGGGAACCTTGTAGAACTTCAAGGAACAAAGAGATTTCTCATGAAATCCTGTTGGGCCTCTCCAGGGACTCCCTGATATTCAGAAGCAACCATTTCCAAGACGAGGGCCTATCATCAAAGTACGGGAAGAGGTCTGTTTTCCCACAGGCAACTTGGGCTACCAGCAAGATGCGCAGGCCAGTCCTACCCCTAAATGCCCCAGCTTCAGCTGCACACAGAATTCCCTTTGGCTTCTAGAAGCGCAAACCCACCTTCTAGCTTGCAAGGCTAACACTGTCCAGGCGGCAGGGACCAGAGCTCTAATCTTGGGTAGTAGAGTGCCAACCTACCTCAGCAGAGGTGGCACATCCCCAGGAGGCTTACGTGAAACATAGGGGAGTTTCTTATTGGGTGCAGAGGATGAGGGAGGTCAACTTGAACTATGAGTCATCTCCTTCCCCCCAACACAAATCCCTCCCAAGGCCTCAGAACCATGAGGATGAGAGTGAACCCTGAGTTGAACAGGCTTTGAGATGTCAAAGCTTTTGACTTAGCACCCAGACTCCACCCAACCCTGGATGTTCAGAGGGTCACCTTGCCATCCTTGGGTGATGCGCGCTCGCGCGTGCGCGCGCACGTGCACGCGCGCGCACACACACACACACACACACACACACACACACACACACACACACACACACAGCCTGAATTTGGCCTGTCTGCCCTTGCCTCTCCTCTGAAGCTATTCCCTTCATGTCCCTTCTGCTGCTGCTGTTAAGACTCTCCATCTGTCTCCACCCCTTTGGCGGGAACCTGAAGGCAGGGCTCAGAGACAGCCAATCCATCATGTTCTCAAAGGCTTTCAGCCTGGGTGGAAGCTACCCCAGAGCCAATCCAGAAACTTCCAGGCTGAGGTAGAAAACACATCTTCCTGCTTAGACTCCATACAGACCGTGGGAGTTATGTTCCCATGAAGAAAGAGGTTGGTGTTCCCCTCTGGCCTTCCTTCCTCACCTTTAACCCCATCCCTGAGCCCCACCTGAAGAAAAGAAACCTTTTCTTTGTTCTCCTGTGAGAGCTCTGGAATGTTAGCCCAGGCTAGCCAGCTAGCACTGACGTCAATGCAACAGAAATAATGACTTCAAACCCCAGAGAGGCTAACCTGATGCTAGGTACCAGGGACACAGTTAGGATGTCTTGTGAAAGCCAGCCCAAAGCGGACAAGTCTGGACAAGTTGATGGTATCACCCTTGACTTGAGGGCCTCTGAGGTCTAAGTATCCCCACCAGGAGCTGTGCATGTGGCGTGTGTGTGTGTGTGTGTGTGTGTGTGTGTGTGTGTGTGTGTGTGTCTGCCTCATGCCCATGCACTCGTGAGTTCATGCATGTGGGCATGCACGTGTGTGTGTGTGTGTGCATGTATGCACATGCATATGGGTGTGTGTGCACATGAGTGTGTACACATGTGTACAGAGGCCAGACGCTGATGTTGAGTATCTTCCTCAGTTACTTTCCCCCTTATTCCCTGAGACATGTCTCTTACTGAGCCTGGAGATCACCATGACCACGGGGCTGGTTAGTCAGTAAGCTCCAGGAATCCTCCTGTCTCTGGTTCCCCAGTGCTGGGACTCCAGAGGCGCCCTACTGCCTTTTACCATGGGTGCTGAGGACTAGAACTTTGGTCCTTATGCTTACAAGGCAAGACCTCTACCAACTGAACCATCTCCCCTGCACCCACCTCTGCTCATCTTTCTTCTGATAACAGGTTTGCCATATTAGTTATTAATATATTGCCTAAGCAAAGTAGGGCCAGAAAACAAAAACAAAAACAAAAAAAAACTAGTATGTCCCTGGCTCTATTGTGAGCCAGGCTGTGCTACACATGGATCACAGGAAGTATTCCTGGGTAAGGTATTAGGGACAGACGCTGTAAAGGGGAAAAGCTGAGGTTCCCAGATGCACACTGACCCCGGAGGAGCAAAAGGAGGTTCTATCCTTCCCCAAAGCCTGAGCCTTCTCCTGCTCAACACAGCTGTTCAGGTCAGTTTGCTTCCTGTGCCACGCCTGTTTCCTGCAGGCAACAGAAAGAGGGAGCAGCAGGTGGGAGGCAGAAGGAACTCCTTTTCTCAGGGGGAACTTGGGAGCCACAGAAACAAATCCATCAGCTCCCTCAAAAATCACTCAGACTCCAACACATCAATCACGCACGCCTGCTCAACAAACCCGCCAATAACCACTTCAAGCTCTGCGTTATCTTTCCATTTTTCTTCAGAGGCACGAAGCCTTTGGGCTGCGAGTGACTGAGCCAGCCACCAATTGCTCGTGGAGTGAACCTGAGTTTCCAAGCTCCAATCTAAGCCGTGCTCCTGTCCCAGAACCTCAGCGGCAATTCTCTCCATCAACAGGAGAAGAGCCGTTCCCCCCAGTAATTGGTCACTCCTGACGAAAACAGAGGCATGACTGGACCTAGGAAACACTCTTGGTTCTAGATTCAAGCCCCACACCAGCCTTCCCCGCTCACTGTAGGAACGAGCCAGGTGCACATGAATAGACACTGTTGATCATTTATTACGCTCCTTGGCTGTGGGGCCAAGGGTGAGTCCTGTATCAGTCCCTACTGACTTGGGGAGAATGACAACTGTTCCCCACATCCAGCTTGGCGAGTGGAAGGTCAGCCCAGAGCCATAACCACAGACACAGGCAACGGAAGGAAGAAGTATTTGTTTCCTGCTCAAACTCTCTCAGGGGCCCCAGAAGCCGGGAGTTTCCTGAGACCCCTGAGTTCTGAGTGACTGTTTTTCCCCGGTGGGAAAGAAGTCAGTCTGGGTTATCCTGAACCCCTCTGGCTGGGCCAGCAGTAGTCTAGCAATGAGACCCCAAAGACAGCAAAGAGAGAGGCCACCACCTACCTGAGGAGACAGGCCATTGCTGACGGGGTTCATGTGGTTGGAGGGGGCCCCAGGGTTCATGAAGCTGTCTGAGTAACTGGAGAAGCTGTGGCGGGCTCCGTAGGCCGAGCTGGTGTCAGCTGCTGCAGCAGCCGCAGCCAGCCCACCCTGATGCATGGTTGACGGTGGAAGGGGCTGGGGCCTGTGCACTGTGCTGCCACCATCTGAGGAGAGACCCAGAGAGGTCCTAAGCAAATGACAAAAGCAGCCTTGCAACTCTTCCACCCAGCTGTGCTCTCTGGAAGGAAGGAACCAGCTTCTCAAATGCTTGGGTTGCGACAAACTGGTTCTCAGACAGCCCTACAGCCTGGCAGGGCATGACAGATACCCACTTGACATCTAGATGCCCTCTA
This sequence comes from Acomys russatus, assembly GCF_903995435.1. NCBI lineage: Eukaryota > Metazoa > Chordata > Mammalia > Rodentia > Muridae > Acomys > Acomys russatus. The sequence goes on from NC_067165.1 coordinate 34,271,232, forward strand.
GGCAACTTGCACCCAGGTCTTGATGCTTGGCGTGCAGTAGGTGCTCAATAAATGCTGACTGGATTGTAAATTGTTCCTGATGGGACCTATAATCCACCTAGACACGCCCTATTAGCATTTTATGGGTACCAGTGACATGTCAGGTGCTTTCATTTGTGTTGAGTCCTAACTTATGGGGAGGGTGTAGGGGGGGCAACTGAGGCTCAGCTAGGGTGGGGTACAGTTGAGGCCAATGAGCGAACCAAGCTGAACTCCAGTTGTTTCTCCTCCCAGCCCCTACATTGCTATTCTGCTTGTCACGGTCCCTCTGCACGCCTGCTGGGGCTGGTTCTCTGCTGTCCTCCGTACTGGCTTGATTTCTTATTGAAAGTCATGGGTAGGGATCTCTGGCTCATTGGCCTTCAGAATGCCAGCCTCAGAGCTCTTCAGGAGGCAGCCCTGTGCAGCAGATGTTTAGGGGTTTTCTTGTGTGTGCTGGAGTGGGAGCAAGATGAGAGTTCCAGGAACTAGAGAAGAAAACCTTTACTTCCCAAGGCTGTTGGGTATCCTGGACTCTCTCCCTGCCACCTCCTACCCTCAGCAATCTCCATGCTCAGGGTATGTGGCATCTTAGAAGCTACTGGAAGAAATGTGCCCAAAGGATCTTTCTTTCCTGAGGAGGTCTCAATGGCCCATTGCAGCCCAGGGCATGGGGAAAGATGGGCTTGGCTCTTCGGCTGTGAGTGGTCAGGAGGTTCAAGGTCAGAGCAGCAGGACTGCCCATTTTCTAATAGCAAACACTCACCTTGGGAGATGGTGGTGGTGGGGTAGGTAGAGTCCGGCAGCTGGTAGGGTGGCAGGGCGGGCATGCCAGTGGGTGGGAAGCCTCCAGGCAGAAGGTGGTTGAAGGCAGCCAACTGGTTAGCTCCTGCCTGCTTGCGCCAGCGGGCGCGACGGTTACTGAACCAGACCTGAAGGGGAGAAGAAGATGCTGAACCTGGCTCCCTGCAGAGAGCTGAGGAACAGGTAGGGTGGTCTCCCAGCTGATCAGTGCCCTCTTCCAAGAAGCAGAGCCCACCATTCTGCAGCCCAGGAAAGTCTGCAGGGAACTTTAGAGGCAGGGTCTCCGCATACACTACCCAGGGAGGTGTTTTAGAATGGTCCCTGTTTTACCGATAAGCGTGAGGGAAGGCCTGGAGAAGGCAGCTAGACACTCAGCCCAGAGTTCTTTCTATGGTGATGGCTCCAGCCCGGGGTCTCCTATCCTTGCTCCAAACCTCCAACTCCTCCGGGAAGCCCTCCAGGAGGAAACCGCATACACAGAACATCCTGAGTTAGGAGGGCCTTGGCACTCAGCTGTGCCGACTGGGGGCTGAGACCCTGCCCTGCTCACAGAGCCCAAGCCCTGCTAAAATAGGACATGCACAGGTGCTTGCGCATGCACACATGCGCGTGTACACACACACACGAGAGAGAGAGAGAGAGAGAGAGAGAGAGAGAGAGAGAGAATGAGAATGAGAATGAGAATGAGAATGAGAATGAGAATGAGAATGAATACTTCTGGCCAGAAAGCACCCCTGCATCATCACCACCATAGCTGCATCTAAGATGGGGCAGGTGAGCCCCTGCCCCTTCAAGGGAGGCCCTGCTTGGCCCTTCTGCCTGTGGAGCATCATCCTGTTTATCTCCTCCTGGCTGAGTGGCTCTCAGTCTCCCTTTATGTTTAGGACAGCCTGGGCAGAGGTCCTTCATTCCTCCTACCCTGCAAGGGTGAGCATTCAAAAGGTGCTTAATAAATGCTCAGGGTGAGCATTCCATAGGGGCTCAATAAATGCTCACTGGATAAATGAATGAAGAAAGGAACAAAGGTGGTACAAGGTCTCTCCATGTGACTATCTTGGAACTTCCTGTGTTGACCAGGCTGGCCTTAAACTCACTCACAGAGCTCCTCCTGCCTCTGCCTCCTGAGTGCTAGGATTAAAGGTGTGCTCCATTACCACCTAGCTTTTTGGGGGTTTGTTTTTGTTTTTAAAGACAAGGACTCATGTAGTCTATAGACTAGCTTTGAACTTGCCATGTAGCCAAGGCTGATATTAAACTTGTGATCTTTCTTCCTCCATGGCTAAGTACTGAAGTTATAGGTGTGTACCGCCCGATTTATGTGGTGCTGGGGATCAAACCAAGAGCCTTGTGCATCCTAGGCAAGCTCTCTACCCACTGAGCTACACGCTCACCACCAGTCGGTCCCTAACATCTTGTTGCATCGCATGTCATTGTATAGCTCTAGAAGAAAGCAGGCGCTGCTGTCATGATCTCTATTTTGGAACTGGGAGGATAATTTAGGGCCAGATTCGAACCCATGCTCTTCTGCAACTCATCCACACACTGAGCCGAGTGGTGCAGGGTTGGGAGGCCCTCAAAGCATAGACTTTTCAAAGCAGGAGGCTAAGTCGCAAGACACACGGAGTTGGGGAGCCCCAACTGTACCCAGGGCCTTGAGTCCCTGCCCTGATTCCCCCTCAGTGGGAACCCCTCACCAGGGCCCCCAAACCATGGGCATTATGTCTTCTTTTGCACACTTCCATGGACAGTGGTCTCCTCCGCTATGCCAGTGGGACCACAGAACCCCAAGGAGTCTTGGTGACCACTGGGTTCCGACCCTGAGCTCCTGGTACAAACTTCATTTTGAAAGAGGAAGCTGAGCTGCTGATAGGGACTTAGCTGCTCAGTGGCAAGGCTGCAGGGTCTCCACCTGGAGCCTCCTTCTGTACCGCTCTTTCTATTGGCACTGAGCAGATGATGCCCTGTTAGTCCTTCTTTGGCCTCAGGGGCCTTTGAGCTTTCCTCTGCTCTGTCCTACCCAGGAAACTCACAAGCCATGGGTAGAGAAGGGCCCAGCGAATCTATGGCTGTTAGCCTTTCTGTGGTTTGCCAAGGCTTAGCCTCATCCATTCCCAGACCCCTTCCTCCTTGGACCTTGAGTAACACCTGTTTCCTAGTCCCCTGGGCCAACAAAAGCACAAACAGCCAGGACATTTTCTAGGGACCTTCCAGGCTCTGGGTGGTGGGAAGCCGGGAAGCCGAGAAGCTGCCAGACTAGACAAAGAGAAAGCTGGTGGGGGTGGGGGTGGGGGGGGGGGAGTGGGGTGGGGAGGTAGGGAGAGGGCAATGCACCCAGGACAACAGCTGCAAGGATCAAGGAGAGAGAGAAAGAAAGAAGGCAGTTGCCAGCTCTGTTGTCAGCAGGAAAGGACGGGAGGAGAGGAGAGGAGAGGAGCTAGCTGACTGCCATGGCCTGCCTTCCTCCCCTTGAGGGTAGGAGTGTGGAAGGAGGCACACTGGTTCTTGGAGGGTTTAAGCCAGCTGCTTCTAGGGCTTTCCTTATTGTTTTCTCATTTCCAGCTCCCAAGTCAGCTTCCTTCTCTTGGGCACAGAAAGAGTACGTAGGCTTTGGTGTCAGCCAGGCCAAGCTGCCGCAGTTCTGTCAGTGTCCCACGGGCCACTTCTCTAGGCCTTAGCCTCTGTATCTGTGGTCATCCCAACCTGACACCTGAGCCTGAGACCCCATCGCCTTCAACGTTGTGGCTTGCAGCCGTGAGGATTGGGGTGGCACGGTTTGGTGCAGGCCATCTGCAGACCCACCTCCTCTGCCCATAAAGGTGACAACCCACGACAAGGTTGCCATGCAAGACAGTCATCAGATCACCCTGCCTTCGGCACCCATCTCTTCCATAGCCTTAGCCCTGTCCAGGCAGGTGCAGAGATCCGTCCAGTCTGTGCTGTGCTGGGACAGATGGGGTGGGCCACCCCTCCTCCTTTGCCTTCCCTCATGAGGACCTGAACCTCAACTTGGGCTCTTTCTCCTGTCACAAGCCCCACTGATTAGGGACTGCGCACTTCAGATGTTTAGAGTCTTGGGTGAACCTACCCAGTTGGAACCCATGATGGTTTGCTTTCTTCTAGCAATAGAAAACTCATTCACCGACTGAGAAAGATAGGCCTGCTGGGAAATCTCCCTCCTCGAGGGAGATTTGGAGATTGCGGTCCTGCCCCTCTCTCTGACTACTACCCACCCTGTTTCTCTTTCCCATTCTCTCTTTGCCTCTTCTTCTTTCTTCTTACTTCTCCCTGCCTCCCGCCTCCCCTTTGGGGTTTCCACTTCTCTGTCAATTTGTAAATCAATCAACCAGCATGTGTTGCCCCTTCTGAGGCTGCGTGCATCTAGAGTGCGCATGGGTTTCAGGACCACCACGGCTCATATTACTTCCTTCATCCTCCACCCTGGCCCCTGACTCCAGCGAGCATCCCAGTTCTCACCTGGACACGCGCCTCCGTGAGTTTGGTCCTCTGGGCCAGCTCCTCTCGGGTGTAGATGTCTGGGTAGTGTGTCCTCTCGAAGGCCTTTTCCAGCTCCTCCAGCTGCTCAGCAGTGAACGTGGTCCGACTTCGACGCTGCTTACGCTTCAGAGGGAGGTCAGGTTCTGACTCCACGTCTGAGCCCTCGTCCAGACGGTTCCCTACAGCCGGGTGACATGGCGGGTACAAAGTTATGGCTGTGTCCTCCTTTGAACACTTCAGCGGGGTTCCAGTGTCTCGCAAAGGAAGAAGGCTGCCTATTACTCCATGGCTTAGCAGTGAAGGATGGCAGACACCCTCCATGCCCAGCCCAGGAGACTGGGTAAAAAAACTCTTTCTGCCATGAGTATTCCATTGCTTTTAAAGCCAGTCCCCTCCAGATGAGCATTTACTGACATGAGCATCTACACTGACATGGAAGCCCCTGACCTAAGACTCGATGAAATACATCTCTCAAAACTCAAAGGATAGGTCAGACGTCATGGCGCACACTCAGAAAGCAGAGGCAGGCGGATCGCTGTGAGTTCGAGGCCAGCCTGGTCTATAGAGTGAGTCCAGGACAGCCAAGGCTACACAGAGAAACCTTGTCTCAAAAAGCCAAAAAAAAAAAAAAAAAAAAAAAAAAAACCAAACAAACGAAAACTCTCAAAGGATAGGGTCCATCAAGGTGGCCGTGTGTGTGTGTGTGTGTGTGTGTGTGTGTGTGTAGGTGTCAAGGTCACACAAACCCATGGACCTTAGTTCAATTCCTTGGAAACCACATGGTGGAAAGAGATAACTCACTCTGGTAACAAGTACATGCATGCAAGTATGTGCTTCTCTCCTAAAACAAACACGTTTTTAAAAATCCTCAAAGGATGATAAGCTCCAAGGCAGGAGAATGTGGTTGGATTTCTACTGTACATCAGTAAGCCTGTCTTTTAGGAAAGTCAGAAAGCATAAGCCAGTAAGCAAGGAGCAATGCTACCTTTGGGAAAAGCATGCAAGGTAAAGGCTTTGGTCTCCCGTGTGGCTGTTTGGGAGAGCTGGTCCTCTGGGGTGAAGCATTGCCATAACAACCCTCTGGATACTGAGGAGAACAGGTCTATCCTGCTGCCCACAAAGATCCAAGAGACCAAGGCCTAGGTGTTGACTTCAGTTTCCACTGTCGCCCACCCCAGGGGGACAGACCTTTATTCCTGCAGCCTTCGGAAGGCAGCATCACTTGACAGTCTGGGAAACCTGACCTCCCCCCGCCCCCCCCAAGTCCCTTAAAAGCAGGTCAAATAAGGTTCAGAGACAGCAAGTCACTTAAAGGAGGCCACACAGTCTATAAGCCCAAGTCCCTTCCTTCATTCCTGTGGAGTGTGATGTAGTTGGGAGACAGTTTGGGTGTTTGAGGTCTCTTGGGACAACTCTGGTGCATCTGGGACCAGAGAGCTGGACCCAGGTCTCTCTCTTCCTCTTCATGTGTCTCTGAGGAAGTAACTTCCTCTCTGGGGACCATAGTCCCCTCAACTTGGAAGAGAGGATGAAATGTATTCATGCACCCCACACCACTGGAAGGCTTTGGAAAGGGGTGGGGAATCAAGTAGACAGGGAGTGATTTAGAATGCAATGCACACAGGTAATATTATTATTATTAATGATGGTTGAAGATGATGGGAAAATGGGAGAGGGGAGGGACAGAGAGGCCTGAGAAAGGACACAATGATCCTCTATACCCCTCAATGGCCTTGATTCAGTTTGTTGTACCCCATTATCTTGGCACCCCCTTCCCTATCCCCTAGGAACTCTTCATCTTCTGAATTAAATTAATCAAGAAGACTGAGTGTGCTGGTAGCCCTCTGGGCAGAGAAAGCAGGGATGGGGGGCCTTTTTGGAGCCTGGGAAGGGGGATTGTGGGGGGGAAAGAAGGCACGGAAAACCACTCATTAAATAATCAGCAGACTTGGGGTGGGCATAAGGGAACAGCTCCTGGCCAGCTGTGACCCCTGCCTTCCTACTTCACTGCAGCTGGGATATGCAACTGTCTCATGGACCAACTGCTGGTCTGGAGACAGCCCCCAAAGAGAAGGGAAAGTAAGGAGTCCTCTCTGGTTCCTGAATCCTGTTTCCACTTAGAGGAGTGGGAACCCCATGCTGAGCTCTAAGTTGCCCCCCCCCCCATCATATGGAAAGAAACAGTCTATCTTAGGAAGCTGCCAATCTGATGGAGGAGGCATCACTCCTGTGTTGGGACTCCCTAGTCCAAGGTGGGAAGTATTGTATCCACTGAGGTCACTACATGACCTGTAAAAAGCCAGGGAAGCTGGAAGACAGTGCAGGGACCAGAGACGCTGGGTTTGTCAAAGCCCAGGATGGTCTAGCCCAGGTTGGAGGTAGCGGAGAATGGGGAGTCTCTGGTGGGGCCTTCCATAGTCTCCCCCCAGTCACTCTACTTCTGCCTTCTTCAGGGTCTTTTTTTAGGTCCTATCCCATCCTAGGGAGCTGTCACTTGACTGCTGAGCTATGCCAAGAAGTCTCTGTAAACTAGTGAGGCTGGGAGCCACCTCCCATTCAGGTGTCCACCCACGAGGCTCCTAATTAAGCTCATTGTTTCCTATAAGAATGTGTAGGGCCACCTCCTGCTGTCCTTCCCTCTAGCCATGTCCTTGCTGTGGGATGGAGCCTGCTCATCCAACATAGCCCCTCACAGGGGCTTGCAGCAAAGCTTCCCCAGCCAGGCCAGCTACATTTCAGCACCATTGCGAGGGGGTTGGGGTGGGGGAGGGCTGTTAAGTCTCAAGCATCAGAAAACAGGGATGAAGGGCTGGGAGATGGCTCAGTAGGCAAAGTGCTCGCTGGACAAGTGTGAGGACCTGAGTTCAATCCCCAGCTTCCACATAAAGAGTCCGTAGAGGTTGTGTGCCTGAAATCTCAACACAGGGGGATGCAGAAACAAGTGAATCCCTGGGGGCTGCTGGCCAGCTACCCCAGCTTAATTGGTGGACCTTGGATGCTGATGAGATACCCTGTCTCAAAAGACAGCTCCTGAGGGCAAGAGCATCCAAGATTGATCTCTGGTTCCCACACATATCCGCCATCCTCCAACGCACACATACACACAGAGCTATAGTCTCCAGAGACAATGGCCGGGTCTGTGGATGGGTCTGCCGGTCTTGTGGCCAGCAGATCCTTGGCTGTGATATGGATGGTGCCTGGCACACAGCAGGTACTTAGGGTAAGGCCCTCACCCACAGCCTGGCAGAGCTATCTTAAGTGATTTTTGAAGTCTGCCATCCTGCACCACCCATTTCCATGTGGGGGAGGGGGAGAGGGCTTGCAGACCCTTCACACTGCTAACACAAAACCATCTCACCAGTTGGAATGCCAGAAGATGAGGATGGCCCTTTTTGACAGGTGGCCACTGGAGCCACGAACAGCGAGGCTGGAACAAAAGCCAAGGACCCCTGGCTTTGTACCTGACGGTAGACCCCTGCTTTGGCGGCCTCTTTGAGAAGCCCATCTGTGATCTTGAAATCGTGGGGGCTACCTCTACCCTTCCCAGCCTTTCCTGCCTCCTCTTTCTGGCTGGGGCAAGTCCTGAAGATAGTGGTGGGTTTTGAAGGTGCACAGCTCCCAAGGCAGTGGAAACCCAACACTAGCCAAGAGGCATAGGGTCTCTCTCTACTCTGCACCCCACCACAGAAGCGCACCCCCCCCCCCCCCCCGCCCAGCTCCATTCCCTGCACCCCTCTCCCTCCACCTCCCATTCCAGTTATTACAGTTTAACATAGGCCCTGGTGTGGAGCTGTGGTGGAGAAACGAATCACATAATAGTTGATATGCGTTTTAATCAAGTAATTCGGGCAGAGCCGAGAGCTGGCGAGTATGGGCCCGGTGTCCCTGAATACCAAGCAGGCCTGGGCGCAGGCCTCAGCAAATGGAAAAGTCATTTACAGCTCAGCTGGGGGCCGCCAGCCTAGTAGTGGCAGGAGCCCTCCCATCCTTTCTGTCCCCTCTGTGCAAAGTGCTCAGCTGTAACTGGCTCACCAGGTGTGCGCACGCTAGGCTGGTCTGCGGGAACTGGCCCACTCATGATTCAAAGAGACATGGGGGACTCCTGCGAGGAGAGGAAGCACCCCAACTCCCGCCCTCCTCTTCTGCCCATGTTCCTCTTGGACATTCAGCCCAGCACCAAGCAGCTTAGCCTGAGGTCCCAGCCCTCTGTCCTGCCTGAGTCTGCCCTCTCTATCCCACCCTGGGCTGTTCCTCACACATCTTCCCAGGCCCTGGTGACAAGGACTCAGCCACACACTCTGCCCCATGTAGGCTCTACACCCACTAGTTTGAGGGGAAGGGAGGGAGCTTGGAGCTCAGAAGCAACTGAAGGGTCTTCTTGTGTAGCGAGGGGTCTCCGTCAATCCCCAGGCCCTGTCGCCTTCTCTCCCGACCCTACATGAGGGAACTGGTGGAGCCAAAATATCTTGGGGCTCCAGGGATCCCATTAACTCCAGCTTCTGGGCCAAGACTGTGTTACAGACTTAAGAGTGCAAGGTGGGGGGCAGACAACTCTTCTCTGGGGCTTTCCACAGCCTGAGCCCAGCTTGGGAGCTCTGCTATACCTACCCCTTATGTAGAGAGATGGGTGAACTGTACCAATCCGGCAGGAGCTATCTCCTACTTCTTGAGTGGATTCTGGTCTGCCAGAGGGTAAGATGCCCACCCCCTCAGGTCTGAAGGACCTCTGACTGTCAGAACCCTTGCTTCCTTCAGGCTGTATGTGCAAACTCTGAGCCTTGGCGAGGTCATTTGTATCAGAAAATATAGGGTCACTATGGGGCATTATAAACATGAGCCTCTGCTAAGAGCACAGTACCTTTCTTAGGCACTAGAGGGCACTGTCTATGCATTCCTGACAGGAAGGGGCGGATCCGGGAAGAAGGAAGTAGTACTGCTTGGAATAGCACTGTATGATCAGAATTCAGTAATGTTTTTCCAGGGTGGATCTAGGGTTCTTTCTTCCGCACTGAACTGGGAACTTAGCATATGTCACATGTAGGAGAGAAACCAGGTATATATGGTGTGGCCAAGGATGCTGAGCAGGTACAGAGTTCAAATCTAGAGTTTATCTACCTGAAGATGGAAGGCTAAGGGTCCTGGGGAACTTTCCAACTCATTCTCTTTAATCTCTTGTCCCATGGGGCTAATGTAGGGTGTGGGAGGAGTGGCAGCTGTGTGGAATTATTTGAGCACCTTGGAGACAGGCACGAGCCTACCCTAACTGGAGCTGAACTCCAACACCTTACTCTTCCTGTAGCTTTAAGATCAAAGTTTTCATTCTCTTCTTCCTCAAGTTATTTCTGTGTATGTCACACTCGTGGAGTGTGTGGGCCGAGGGTAGGGTGGGTACAGCGGTCAGAGGACAGTCTTGGGTGTCATTCCTCAGGCACTCTCCCATTTTTTTTGTTTGAGACAAAGCCTTTTGATTGGCCTGGAACTCCACCAATCAGGCCAGGCTGGCTGGCCAGTGAATTTCCGGGATCTGCCCAGCTCAACCTCCCAGCACTGAGATGACAAGCCTGTGTCATGATTCTCCCCTCGCCCCCCTCCCCCGCCACCGACTTTTTAAATGGTTTCTGAGCCTCGAACCCAAGCCCTTCTGCTTACAAGGCGAGCGCTTTCCCAACTGAGCCATCTCCTTGGGTTGTTCTGATCACTGGCTCACTTAACATCCAGCAGAGAGAGCAACAAAGCCTCAAGCAGAGAGTGCTGGGCGGAGTGGAGCCCAGGACACCATTTTCTGCCTTTAGTCCTGTCTAAGAGGGCATTGGCCAGAGCAACCAAAGCTGACAAGGGCTCCAGGGAGGAACCAGAGCTGATGGCTCAGGCCGGGGCATCTGTCGGTTTCCTTCCAGCCACAGGTGCTGGGCTGGTCATTGCTAAAAAGGATGAGTGATGAGGGTATCAAAAGACGCTAAGCAGAGAGAAGATCACGATCCCAGGATGAGCTCCCAGACCTGTGTGGGACAGAGCTCCAAGGTGACCAGCTCCGTGAGCCACTGCCCAGACCCCTTGTCTTCTTTCACCTGGCAGAGAAGATGGGCACCCTCAGGCTCTAACACACACAGAACACCGTGTGTCGCTCGTCCTCTCAGAATTTCCCAATTCTTGACATCTGCTGCTATGGCTCTCCCTCACTGTAGCTCCAAAGTGACCCTCAAGAGGCACAAAGTGCCGCCCAGCCCCACAGCATGTGGGGGTGGGGGGTGGGGAGGAGAGTGACTTTATCCCTCTGGGCCAAATGAAGCAGCTGATAGTCCTGATTGCTTAGGGTCCTCTTGCCTGATGATGGAGGGGACATGGTAAGACAAAGGCTATGAAGTACCTGACACCTAGTAAGTACCTGATGACTGGCTGCTGTCACCACCAGCACCCTAACAAAGAAGACTTAGTTTACCCTGGGTCCCAGAGGCAAATATTTGTCTGACACAAAATCTAAAAGCAAGGAGCAAGTGTGTGAATAGATGAATAAATAAATGAGCAAATGACCATATAAATAAATACACTCTTTTATCCTCCCTTTCTTGCCACACACAATCCCCTCCACTTTATTCTTTATAGAGGAACCTGTCACCCCCTCCCCCAAAAAATAATCAATGGCACCTGCAGAAGAGCAAGTGGGGGGCTGAGGTCTCAGGGAAGTGACCCAACAAGAATACACATGTTACAGAACCAGGTAGGGAAGGCGGGGGCAGCGTGGAGGGAGGGCTGGAGAGCTAAGAAGAGGTTCCAAAGTCAGTGCAGGAGAAAGAGGGCAGCTGTCCCTTCCTACAGATGAGCCTTCCGAGCCTCAATGCTGTGAAGTCAGATCTGCCTGGACCCTCCTCCTCCCTGCCCCTCCTCACCCTCCTCAGTGCTGACAGAAGGCTATAGTCATGGAGAAGTCCAGTGGGGAAACCAGCGTTGGGACTCAGGCTTCTGGCCCACTCCTCTGCCAATTCAGCCAAGAAGTCTGGGGCTAAAAGACTAACTAACTAACTGAAAGGCCAGAGCTGGCCAGTGGTGGCACACACCTTGAATCCCAGCACATGCAGAGGCAGTCGGATCTCTGTGAGTTCTATGAGTTTGAGGCTAGCCTGGTCTACAGAGTGAGTTCCAGGACGGCTACAGCTACACTCTCTCACTCTCTGTGACCCTGCCTCAAGACCATAAGAGAGTGCAGAAGCCACAGCCTCCCTCATCGGAGAAACAAGCACTGACTGAGGGGCCGGAAGCCTGTGCAGTTGGTGAGCAAGAGGGCCCGAGTTTGACTCCTAGAACCCACGGAAGACCCAGGTATCACACACAGCCTTGTCATCCCAGTCATGGAGAGAAGGAGACAGGAGGAAGCCCCGAGGCTCACAGGGCAGCAGACCTAGTCTATCTGGGGCGGGGGGGGGGGGGGGGGGAGATGGGGACAGGGTGCTAGGCCAGTGGAAGACCCTGACTCAATACAAAGGTGGAGAGGACCCCGAGGAATGACAACTGGGGTTGTCCTCTGGTCTCCACACACGTGAGCACACCTTTGCATATGCATGGGCTTTATACACACACACACACACACACACACAGAGAGAGAGAGAGAGAGAGAGAGAGAGAGAGAGAGAGAGAGACAGACAGACAGACAGACAGACAGACAGACAGACAGACAGACAGACAGACAGGCAGACAGAGGATTCAAGCATGCCCAAATCGAAGCTTCCTCTCCAGGACTCTGCCACCTGCTTTCCTTTCTCAACTCATTTCTACCCATCCAGCTTCCTCAGTTTTATTAGGAAGGCCTTGCAGAAAATTCTGGAACTAGCATTCTGCTGCAAGAGAAGGTGTATGGCTCTGGGTGTCTCTGTAGGCGTCACGGAGCCCCTCCTGCAGGCTGCGTAGGCCCACAGGAACCAACATCAACTGTCCCTTCCTGCTTCTAACACAGCCCCCAACCCTACAGCCATAACTTAGCAGACAGCTCGGGGGATCACTGCAAAAGCAGGTATCTCCCCATCCCTGGGGCAGATTGCTCCAGTGCAGGCCACACATTCCTCCCTAGAGACAGGGAGCCTTACCTAGGACACTCACCTACCAGAGAAGTGACGTGAAGTGGCAACCCTCTGAGCATTCTGCTGCATTCATTCCTCGGGCTGCCTCCAGGAGCTCTGGGGAGGCGGCAGATATGGGTGCTGGCTAAATGTGGCTGGCAGATATGGGGCATGGGTGCTTTGGTGAAGAGGAGAAATCACTTTAGTGTGCGGTGGGCCACCCCAGTAATGATGGATAGCAGAATATTTTTAAGTGGCCAGGGCACAGGAGTCTAAGTGTCCCCAGCACAAAGGAATGGCACATGTTTGAGGGGGTGGACAGGTGACTATGTGTCCACTGAAATGTCTCCTGCACCCCCAGACATGGGCAACTACTATGTCTTGCTTTAAAATTTAAGATGAAGGACTGGGGAGGTGGCTTGGCACTTAAGAGCACTGATTGCTCTTCCAAAGGACTTCGGTTCAGTTCCCAGCCCCCACATAGTAGCTAACAACTAACTGTAACTCCAGTTCCAGGGGATCTGATGCTCTCTTCCACAAGCATTGAATACACGTGGTACACATGCATGCATACAAAGCATATACACACAAACACACACACAAATATATATATCCCAAGACGCACTTATACAGCTGCACCTGAAAAGATACAGCTCAGTTGGTAGAGTGCTTGCCTAATGTGCAGTAAACTGGGTTCTGCCCCCAGCACAGGAGGACTAGCACACACCTATAATGTAGCACTTGGAGGACAGCCTGAGCTACATAAGACCGTATCTCAAATATATATGTGTGTAAATACATATATATGCATGTGTGTGTCACTGCAGAAGCCCCAGAACTCACCCAGATAAGAGGACCACGGCCTCATCCATGGGAAGATTCCCAGAAGGCCTTTGGGCTGGTTACAAAGATAAAATACAAACTTCAAACAGGAAGCTTGAAGTTTCACCAACCTGCTGTGTGACCTTTGTTGACCCTCACCCCCTCTCTGAGTCCCAGCTCCCCATCTTTAAGAAGCAGGGGTTCTCCTAGGTGTCTCAGATCAACCTGAGAAAGGGCCCTGGCTCCACCGCAAAGCTCCTAACAGTGTACTCAGCACACAGTAAGTAGGGCAGCTGGCTGTCATAAATGCCCATCACCCTAGAAAGGACTACAGATTAGAAGGGGTTGGAATTTCAGAAGGAGTCTGAATACAAGTTAGGGGGATCAGTGTGTGGGCCACAGGATATCCTAAAATTTTTGTTTCTTGCATGGGGGCAATGCTCTTCCCTCACAAGCTGTCGGGGCTAGCTCTACTTCTTCTGACTTCTAAGCCCCCTTCCTCTCTTAGAAGGGAAAAGGAAGCTCTCTCTCCTCTTCCCTTTCTTCCCCTCCCCCTCCTTTCTCTTCCTTCTCTCCTTGCTGTCTCTCTGTTTCTCTGTCTCTGCATGTGTCTCTGTCTGTCTCTGTCTATCTCTCTGTTTCTCTCCCCCGCCCCTTCCTTCATAATACCCCTTGCACCTGGCTGGTCACTGGCCAGAGCATCTGCCTCCTCCCCTCCTGCCCTCTCCCCAGCAACCTCTTCCCTGGCAGGCAGCTGTGGGGGGTAGGGAACAACTCTCCATCAATCCAGGCTGCCCAGCCCTCTCCAGCTGGCCTGGCCAGGCTGTTCCCAGGCAGAGCAGGTCCGCAGTGGAAGGTGGTGGAAAAATGTGGACAAATTTCTGATTTGCAACACTCTGGGAAAGAGTTTATTGCCATTGTTTGAGGACGAATGTGTAAATAAAGCAAGGCGAAGATGGTGGGGGAGGCTGACGAGAGGCAGAAAACGAGAAATTTTATGGCCATAAGGAGCGTACTCTAATGGTGATTTCTGAGGCATTGGACCATGCTAGTTACTTAGCCAAATGATTGCCAAGGCGCTGGGCGAGGCGGCTTATTTCTTAATTACGGCTACGTCTTACAGCAGGCAAGACGCCCCTGCCCTGCAAGGCTTGGTCCAGAGCAGACGCTTGCCTGAAACCAGGTCCTGACATTGGGATGCTAGTGGGCAGTGAGAGAGTGGGAGCCATCACCTGCTGCCATCAGGGAAAGGGGGAACCCAGAACTTCCATCTATGCCTTTGACTAGGTACCCGTGTCACCCTGTCCCACCCTGTCCTGGGAATAATACCACCTTGCTTGGAAGAGAAAGATAAACTTGGAACTTGGGCTAAGCTCCCTTGAAGCTGCCCAGCTGTGAGGACAAAGGGTGACACCAGGGAAGGTAGTCAGGAAGGGGTAGGCAGCTGGCTCTGTGTCACCTGGACCAGGTGCAATACGCCCATGATCCTGTCAGGAAGGAAGGTAGGCTAGACAGTCACTCTGGGTGCTAACACTTTTGGCTTTGTGTGAGTTCTAACATCCGGCCTCTCTCATGCTCTCAGAGTGGGTGACTGTCATTCTCAGGGTTGGGGAAATAGATTTGCAAAAGTGACCAGTTACCAGCCTGTTGAACAGCCGGCTGCCTTCTGCGGTTTCTGTCTGTCCATAGTGGCACAACAGAGGGAAGAAGGAAGTGGCAATTGATTAAGGACCAGCTTGGATCTGAGATGTCCCACGAGCTCATAAAGCAGCTAGGACCTTCAGTTCCCTTATGTAAGGGGGAGCCAGGACTCCTCAGGAAACACTCAGAAAGCTGAGGAGACCTGAGCCAATGGTAAGATGCAAGGTCTGGGTCCAAAGCCGGGGAAAGGGCCTCAGTGCTAAAACTGTATCCTGCCAGCATGCTGTACATCAGCAGTGCCTCCCAAGCTTCCCACACGGGGATCACCTGGTGGGCCTCTGGGTGCCTAAGAATGTGTGTATGCAGCCTAGATCCCTGGAATCTCCTGTGAGGGCTGGTCACTTGTAGCTTCGAAGGCCACTCTGCAAGAACCGATCTCAGGACCCCACAAGGTGGGGGCTTCTCCACAGAGAGGGAAAAGCCATGTAGACTACAGCTCTTCTCCCCTACTGTGAAGGTGGAAACAGAAACAGAATCTACCTGCTATGGTTGCAGCGAGTGTGTGTGTGTGTGTGTGTGCGCGCGCGTGCACAGGCCCCAGGCCCCAGTCTCCAGGCTGCGCTCCCCCCGCCCCCCCTTCTGGGCACACCCCTTCTCTATACCTATGCTCTGGCCTAAGTCCCCTCTCAACCTCTCACTCTTCTCATTTATGCTCTGCAGTCAGAAGCAAACCGTGACATTTTCAGGGCAAAGAGCTTGACCCAATCAAGAGAGGCCCTTAAGAGGCTGAAGTTGGGATGGCACCTGTCCCAGAACAACTCTGCGGTTGAAGGATTTGGAGGGCCCACATGAGTATATGTTGTCAGTATGCTTTGTTCATTGCTTTATTCTTTTTTTTTTTTTTTTAATTTTTTTTTTCATTGCTTTATTCTTGATGCCCAGGAGAGAAGCTGGCCTACAATAATGAATGAATCAATGAATGAGTGGTTGAGTGAATGAATAAATAAGCAAAGAAAGAATGCTCTTTTCTCATATCCAGATGGATGCCCTAACTTGCAAAGCCACGGCAAATGCCAACAGCAGTTCGCTCTCTAAGCCAGCATGATTGTTGCCTAGTCTGTACCATCTCCTTGCACAAGAATCTCATTAGGGATGGATTTATGTGGTACCCGCCGCCTCCCTGGTCCCTGCTGACTGCTCTAAGAGGGCTGAGGACCTGAGCCCTGAAAACCGACATGCGGACCCTCCATCCAATCCTCCATCTGTATCCAGATGTTCAATTCACTCCTGTCCCCCTGAAAACACAGGGTCTTCATCATGACTAACTCC
Source organism: Acomys russatus (assembly GCF_903995435.1). Classification (NCBI taxonomy): domain Eukaryota; kingdom Metazoa; phylum Chordata; class Mammalia; order Rodentia; family Muridae; genus Acomys; species Acomys russatus. Next base: position 34,287,392 of record NC_067165.1, read on the forward strand.
CTCTACCTGGGGCCTCTCTGACTAGAATCAAAGAGCTCTGTAAACAGGCTGCAGGGGAGGTAAAACCCAGTCTGGTCCTGCTACCTATGCCATTTCGACAGTTATATGTTTCTGATAATATAGATGATAGATAAATATGGGTAGATAGATACATTGATAGATAAATACATGATGGATAGATAGATGGATAGATTATATATATGACAGACAGCTAGATAGATATGTAGGTACACATATAGATTAATAGATAAAATCTGTTACTTGTAGAGCTGGAGCGCTGGCTCAGTAGTTAAGAGAAGTGTCTGCTCTTCCAGAGGTCCTGAGTTCAATTCCCACCAACCACGTGGTGGCTCACAGCCATCTATAATATGCTCTGATGCTCTCTTCAGGTCTGCTAGTGTACATGCAGGCAGAGCACTGTATACATAAAAATAAATATATATATATTTTAAAAAATCTGTTATTTGTAACCAGCAGCAATTACTGCTTTGAGCTCAATCAGCTGAATCTTGTTATAATAAATAATGTAATTTCCCCCAAGTGTGGCCAACCACACTTAAGGTCCCAGGAAGTGATACATGCCAAAGACACACTGGTTCTCAGAAGGCAAAAATCCTTGCTTCTGGGTACTGTGAACAAAGACAAAACGTTCTCATTGAAGGAGCTGAGGGCAGAGGACTAGCTGGAGAGTTGAGTTGGAGGCTACTGTGTGATGACAACCTGAAACTGGGCATCTGAGAAGCCGTATTAGGTGCCAAGCTGTGCACTCATAACAACACCCGTGAGCATCGAGGCCAACCTCATTCTAAGGATGAGAGTCAAAGAAGGACCCAAGACCACACAGCTATTGGTGGCAGAGTCAGGACTTGAACCCAGATCTCCAGTTACTTCATTTACCCTTTGTGAAGTGAGGGTATTGAAAAGGCTATGGAAACTCTACAACACCCTTGGGCTGCAGCTGCCTCTGTTCTCCTTATAGCTCCTTTTTCTCTCCTGCCCCAGAACCACATTCTGCTGCCTGTGAACGGCCTGTAAGGGGAGCTGAGGAGGACCAGACCTCCGAGCACTGACGCTGCATGTGGTAATAGTGGATGAAGTATTCTGGGCACAGACATGTCTGGTGGTAGGTGCTGTGCAGGGTGGGACAGATGGGGACAATCTCACTTGCACTGCCAGACATGGTCGGCCAGGCACAGGTGCGTCTACCTGTGTTCCTTAGGATTCCAGGGGGGGAGGTGTTTCTTGGTTTCCCTTTTTGAGGCAAGTTCTGCTCTGAACGCACACTAGCCTGAAGCTCATGCTGTGGGCTGGGCATGTGGCTCAGTTGAGAGAATGCCTGCCTAGCATGCATGAGGTCCTGAGTTCAATCCACAGCACCTCACAGACTGAAACAGGAAAACTGGGAGTTCATGGTCACTTTTGGTTGCAAGCCAGCCTAGAATATGCAAGATCAAAACACAGAATAGCTAACTGTGCAGCCCAGTCTGGTCTCACTCTCTTGGCAACCCTTTCCCCTCCAAGTGTTGGGATTGTAGGCATGAACTGGCAAGTCCAACTATTTTCTATACTGTATTGCTGGCAAAGCCAAGCTTCAGGATTCGCATCCAGAGCTCCCATCCCCAAACCCTCTGTGGTGCTATGAGCGACAATGTTGCTCCACATTGTCCTCCTGAACAAGCAACTGGGGCCTCCCAGCCTAACCTAGGCCTCTCTCCCTCCCCAGCTGTGCCCCTGCTCTCTAATTAGATTCCCCTGGAAATAAAAGGTTTTGTGCAGTTCTGCTAAATGCAAAGAGGTTTTTACAATTGCTTTTCTTTCTCCTCGTTAATAACTCGCCACGTCTCAAGGAGGTTGTACTTATGGCCGGCACGCTGGAAAATTATTCTGTCTCTTGCGAATTCACTTTCCTCTTGAGGAAAATTGAAAACTAGATTTTTCTTCTCTGTCCTGGCCCCTCTCTCTACGGACCCTGTGCTCAGAATAGTCTTACCGTCATCCACATCCCCTCCAAGGCCTTTCTCTGCCTCCAAAGCAGAATTCTCTGTGTCCTGCCCCCAGCGTGGAAAGGCGGGTGGCCCCAGGCTGATCTGGAGAACAGTGAGGGATCTTTCAAAAGTTTAGGGAGCCCCAGTGAGTGGTGGGGTGGCCTGGGGTGGGGGCAGAGCAGTCGGCTCCACTTTGAGATGCTTTTTGCCTACAGAGAACTGGCCGGGCTCCAGCCTTCCTGAGGCTGGGCACTGGGCAAGCTGGGAGCCTTTATTGGTCCCATCGGGTTCCCGTTAAGGGTCAGGAAGTAAATCACAAACAAATGGACCGCATTTCCATTTCTGAAGGCATCTCCAGCCGGATGGGCCCTCCACGTGAGGAGCATCCTCTTAAGTGGGGCCTGATGGACTCAGGAGCCAGGTGGACAGTATCCCCGTGGGCCAGGGCGGCCATCTGCACAGCCCAAGGCCCTCACTGGTCAGTACCACCCTCTAGTTCCCCAAACCTAGCTAGTAAGGCTTCCTTCATGATAGGAGAATACACAGATGATTGGATGCCTAGTGGAGGTGGGGGTAGGTGGAAGGGGTGAGGGTGTGTGGTGGTGTGGATGTGGGTGGCTACTGCTGCAGATTGGGACCCTGAGTCCCTGGGCTTCAGGAATTTGGAGTGAAGGAGAGCTTGCTGAAGACGTAAAGCAGGCATAGGTTGGCGCAACCACAGCCAATGGTTCACAGGTGGGCCACAGACCCTGGGCACCTGAGCAGGTACCAAAGCCACACCATTCTATGTGTCACATTCCTTAGCTCCCAAGCTCTCCTGTCCTGCTCTTAAGGCAGGGTTTGGCAAAGGGAAGCAGACTCAGCCACACCCATGGAGATAATTAAATTTTGCAATGATGGAGGGGCTATTTGCCAACCAAGCTTGGGGTACCTAGTATCTCATTTAATCCTTGCAGGTGCTCCTCTGGGCAGGTGGGTACCATCATGTCTGTGTGAGGGACCCAGGTTCCAAATGGTAGTGCCACTCCACCATAAGGGTGTGCAGAAGGCAGCTCCCATGGCCCAGATGCTTTGGAGGCACTTGCCAAATAGTTCTTTTTAACTATTCACAAAGAGCTGGCTCTCTCCACCACATAAAGCATCCGGTAGAGATGAAGCTACATCCCGGGTCACAGAAGTTCTGTGCTGACTATGGGGCTGACCCTGGGGTGGAGGGGTCTCTGTCACCAGAGGTGTTCCAGCTGTTTGTCTGAGACCTGCTTCCATACCAAGAAATGCCAGCCTAAACCTGCTGTGCTTCTTCAGCAAGCTTTCAACTGATTGAAGAGAGGGGATGGGATTCACAGGAAGTTACACAGCAGGTGACTTGGTGGGGGTGGGGTGGGGTAAGGAGTGGTCTCCGACTCTCTTTGTTTCTAAAGAACCCCAGATGTCCTTGGAGTAAGTCACTGAAGAGCAGGGTGAATGGCAGCATGCCTTACCAGACAATGAAGGCATATGCTCTGTGGCTACTTTTCATTAAGTCCTAAGGTCACCCATCACTGGCTCTAAAGCGTGGTGGTCCCCTTCTGTTCTCTCCCTTGGGAGCTTGGAAGCAGGGCCACCCTATATGCAATGAGGGTGTCCTAGACCTGGAAACAAGAAAGGGGGGGCGGGAAGGAGAGATACTGCCCCCCCCCAGTACCAGGAACAGAGTGTTGTCCCACCAAACTGGGATCCTCTGTTCCTAGGACAGAAGAAACAGGGTTAAGCAAGGAGAGAAGGAATCCCAGTCTCTTAGCCCCAGCTCCTCCCCCCGGGGGCCCCTTGGGAAAACTGACACAAGAGCTTGCCACATCCTCTTGGGCCCTGACATGTTGGGGAGAAACCTGAGGAAGCGGAGGACTAGCCTGGGAAGAGACTTATCTATAGCCATGTGGCTGAGTCACTGTTTGCTGAAGGTTGCCTAGATGTGTCCCAACAGGCACAAGAGCCCAGGGCCGGCTCCAGCTGCAGACACACCCAAGCGCCCCAAAGAAGGACAAAGGCAAGCCTCCTCCTGGGAGGTGTGTGTGTGTGTGTGTGTGTGTGTGTGTGTGTGTGTGTGTGTGTGTGTGTGTGTTTGTCCCAGAGAAAAGCCCATGTAAATGCATGGAAAGGGATGGGCATCTTATTGGTGCTCCAGAAACGGAAGTCATTATCATGGCTAGCAAGCTTTTAATGACAGGTGAGTTCTCTCAGACTGGTATCTCTTCTAACCTGTCACCTCTGTGCGATGACTTGATAATGCTGGGGTTTTGTAGGTGAGGAGAGTGACACCGGGAAGGGTTTGGCTTGGGCAGCGGCCACTGGACTCTCCATAGGGCTAAGCCTTACCAGGGAGCTTTTAAACAGCTACCCAAGTCCACTCTGGTCTGGAGGCAATTCCAGATAGCACCGGGGTCCCAGCTGAAGGGGACGGTATGCCCAAGTGCCTGGACCTGGGAAGTGAGTAGCCTATACTGAGGTCTATATGGTGCTTCCCTGAATCCTCAGCTCTTCATTGCTCCCTTCCCCACTGCAGCACAAGGAGAAGATGCAGAGCAAAGCACACACCCCTACATCTGGCCTCACACCCTGCAGCTGTGTCCCTGACCCACCTGCTGAAGCTGGGGCTCCTGTACTGTCATCAGGAGCAGCTTCTGGGGGGAAAGGGCATCTTTATGGGGCACAGCTCAGCAGGTATGTGTGATTATGGAGCACTGGGGGCGTGGTGAATTGGATCCCTAGCCCTGCTAAACTGGGCGTGGTTGTGCTTTAGTACTGTAGAGGTGAATTCAAGAAGATCAGAAGTTCAAGGTCATCCTTGGCTGCGTAGCCAGACTAGGCTACAAGAGATGCTGTGGGGGGTGGGGGGAGGAGCGGGGAGGTGGTTGAGTATGGGAGTGGGGTCGCATGACAAATCACTCTTACACCCCAGACGCTCTCAGAAGGACACAGGCAAAGGTCAATCACTCAGCACCGTTCTCCCTAGCTCTTCCCCTTTTCTGTTACCTTTGCCCAGACACTTTTCTTTCTTTCTTTCTTTCTTTCTTTCTTTCTTTCTTTCTTTCTTTCTTTCGTTGTTGTTGTTTGTTTTTGTTTTTCCCCAGACAGGGTCTAACTATGTAGCCCTGGCTGTCCCAGAATTTACTATATAAACCAGAATAGCCTTGAACTCACAGAGATCTACCTGCCTCTTCCTCCTGAGAGCTGGGATTAAAGACATGCACCACCACACCCTTCTAACATGGGTATTATTACCCTCCTCTGTCGCACAGTTATGGCAGAGAGGGGAAGAGACTTGCCTGATAGTATACCCAGCTCTCCGTGGAAGGGTCAGGACTTGAACATTTTTCCTTAACTCAGCTTCTCAGCCACCGATAAACTGTCTTTTTTTAAATTTTTTTAAATCTGAATCAGGAGGAAATGAAGTCACATCAAAGGAAGAACCAGCCAGCCTTGGTAGCCCTAAGCCCTAGAACCAGCTGTCAAGTGAGGGAAGGGGGGGAAGGGGGATGCCGTAGAGCATCTCTGGGTCTTTCCTCAATAACCAGAAAAGGCCCCTACCCCTTAAGACTCTGAGCCAAGTTCACCAATAGGCAGTATGGATTTTCCCCAAGTGAGGTGAGAGGAAATTCAATCCTGTTTCCTTAGGTCTGCGCTTGCCAAAAATCTGTTTGCTCCAAGCACTCTGAGAAGCCTCAGCTGCCTTGTTTCAAATAATTGACTTTCAAAGGCTGTTTTTGGGTGAACTATTACCTCACAGTACCTGGGTGAGAGGTGGGACCCTGAGGACCTTGCCAGGGACCAGGGAGGTGCCCGGCTTGGTAAACAGCCAGATGCTTTCTGCAGTGGCCTTGCTAGCCTCTTCCTGCCCTAAGTCTTTCCCATGGTCACAGGCCAGTTGGGTCTTAAGTCACCCTGGAGGCTGACCGAGCAGCAGCAGGCAGGGCCCCCTGACCCCTGTGGCATTGCACATCTAAGGAGAACTGAGGCACCTGGGGGATGTGTCCACCCATGGGCTGGCCATTCTGGGGCTGAGGCAGAGCATGGGCCATCACTCCCCCATCAACTTCTTTGGGAGGCTTGGGTTCCCGCCCACCAGAACAGGCTCAGCGCCTGTCCTAACTGCATGTGGAGGCGTGTGGGCAGGCGCTGTTTGGGCTTGGTTTTCATCCAGGAATGCAGAATTCTTTTATCTTTTCAACTAATTTCTTCTTAGTTGCTTTTGTTTTGGGGGCTCATTATTTGTTTATTCACTTTTGGGTTTCTGAGAACAGAGTCTCACTGCAGCTGGCCTTAAACTCTTCGATCCCCCTGCTTCCACCTTCCTGGGCTTACCGTCCCATGCCACTGTGCCTAGTTTATTTTAGATTTTCTTGTTGTTTGGATTTTGAAACAAGGTCCTCTGTGCAGCCCAGGCAGATTTGAAATGTGTCATCCTCTTGCCTCCCTTCATGGGTGCTAGGAGGCCAGGGGTGAGCCACAGGGCAGACTACAGAACAATCTGAGGTAATCAAGGCGCTACTTTGAAGCTGAGTCTGACTGTTGCGCCTTGGGGAGAGAAGCCGCAGCTCCTTGCTCTTCCTCAGAACAGCACCACTCCCCCAGTGGAGCTCATTCACACCCCATCTCTCCAGCCCCAGGCACAAGCCCTGCTCCCCACCTTGAACACCTCGGATCATCCCATCAGTGAATGACACAAGCTATGGATATGTTATGGGGTGGGGGGGACACAAAGCTGAGTGCAGAGACGCTGCCAACCCCTTCTTGCCAGCCAGGTTGGGCATCGGGGGTGTATTGAGTCCCTGCTGTGACCAGGCTGGCTGCATGCAAAGGCTATCTCCCTCTATAAAGAAATGCATGCTACCCGAAGCCGTAGAGAGATACGAGCGTAGAGAAATGGGGCCATTTTCCCAAGGGCTTCAGGTTGGCACTTGAGTTCATCTGACAGAGCCTGGAAGGGACCAAGGGCAGCCTCTCTCCTTACTCAGGGCTCACTGTTGTGTGTCTAGAAGAGGCTCCAGGGCAAGAAGTTCTCTTCAGGGCCTTACCTCCATATATATAAAAATGGGGGAAGGATTGTGTGTCCCCCAAGTCTTCAGCCCAGGCAGACCTGATATCTCATCACTTACTGTGTGGTCTGAGCAGTTGATGTCACCCTCGGCTTCTCCAATTGTAAAAGAGAGGGAAAAGGATCTTTCACAGAGGCCTAGGAGGAAACTTTGTCAACTGTGAAGTTCCAAGCCGCATTTAGTATTGCGGTCACTTCATTCCTTGTTATCCACACAGCCTCCCTACCATCATCCCTAGAGCACCCTACCTTCCTTCTCTGTGGTACCCATGGTAATCTCAGTGCTGTCACCTGCTGACTAGCCAGCCTAACCCACTTGGTGAGTTCCAGGCTAATGAAAGACTCTGTTCTAAGATACAGGCTATGCACTGGGGAAGACAACTCAGCAATTAAGAGTGCACTGCTCTTGCCAAGGACCAGAATTCAATTCCCAGCACCCATCCAGGCCTGCTCACAACGCTCTGTAACTTCAGCTCCAGGGAAGCCCAAAGCCTCCGGCCTTTTCTGGCATCTGCAGTCATGTGTGCGGAGAAGCGCATGCCTGCACACACACACAGACACCCACAGTCACACATAGACACAGAAGCACACACATATACACATGAATCTTTAAAAAAAAAAAAAACAGAAGAAAGAAGGTTGCTGGATCCTGAGTAATAACATTAAAGGTTGACCTCTGGTCCATCCCTGTTTGGGCAAGGGAGTACACACACACACACACACACGCGCGCGCGCGCGCGCGCACAAAACCAACCCAAATTCCAGCTACTTCAAGACTAGCAGTCACAGTAGTTCTGTGGCTGTAGGTTAGCTCTCTGTGGAACAGCAATGGCACAGGCCTGCTGAGCCAAAAACAAACAAGGGGGCCTCTAGGACCTGGCAACACAGCTCCTCCTGCTCAAACCAACAGCAGACAAGAGAAATGAGGAAGCTTGGCACAGGCAGGGTGTGTCCCAAGACCCTAGCCAACACCATGCTGTGTAGGAGTACAATAGTGTCACTTCCCTGTCCCACTGTCAGAGGACACATAGTGGAGATAAACACACTTCTCCAGCAAGAAACATCTAGAATATCAGACTCTCGAACTACCCACACCCAAAGTCTAGCAGCAGGAAGCAGGAGAGGCAGACTCTCTGGGCACTTCGACTGATTTCCGCTTACAGTAAGCAAGTGATTTTTTTTTTTTTCCCAATAAGAAAAGTTAATTAAATATTTGTAGACGTTAAGAGCCAGATTTCTTCTGTGCAAATTCTAGGCAGATGTCTGACTTGAAGCTCCAGTTTCACAGAGCAAGATAGTGAATGGTGAATAAATGAATGAATGGTGCTCAATGAATCATTAATAATGAATGAATAATGAACAAATGATGAAGGCATGATGAATAAGTAATGAAAGAATGGATGGATGAAGATGGAAAGGATGAGTGGTTGATGAGTGAGTGGATGGATGACGAATGAGCAAAGAACGAACAAAGGAAGGAATGGTGAACAGAAAGGAGGCACAGCCAAACCCTAACACTTCACAAAGGCTTATAATAGGATGCCACCAGTAGGTGTCCCCAGCACATCCCTGGGGCAGTGGCTGCCTTTTTTGCCCGTGGAAGAGGAGTCCAAAGCTCAGGGAGGACAGGCAACTCTACTCAGCTCCAGTCACGTGCACTGTGGAGTGTTCATCTGGGACCTGGGGACACCAAAGCTCCCTGTCTTACCAGCCAACCTAGAGAGGTGGCATCACTAACCACTGGCCACTCACAGCTGTCACCTAGCTCCTGAGCAGACCTCAAAGGACCCTGGCACAATCTGACACCAAGTTGTGTTCCAAAAAAAAAAAGCAAACCTCCCTCTAGATCCAGGCGCTGCGGTACAAGCCAGCAACATGCATTCTGCACCTCTAAACAAACGGGCAGCTACTTAGACCCCCCCCTCAGGTGTTCTCCACCCACCCCCCTGCTCATTGAAGGCCAGGCTGTGGGCATGTCAGGGCCATTGTCTCTGGGTGATTAATCGTGGTAATAAAGAGCTGCACTGACCTTCAAAGGCTGGCCAGGCTGTGAGAGTCCAGGCTCTGCAAACAGCCAGGAAGCTCGGATGGACCCCAGGGCCTCTTGAACACCAGCACCTACGCTCTAAGCACCCACTGTGTGCCAGGTCAGGGACTCAGCAGGTGGCTTTCTCCCACTGTGAGATGGTGACCCTACCCCCCAGCTCACAGAGATGGTTCCATGGCTGAGGCAGCAGAGCAAGGGCTGAGCTAAGACAGGAGCCTGCCCAATGCTAGCATCCAAAGAGACCTGGAGGGACAGTGGGGAGAGACCATTCCTTCCTTGCCTTCCTGCCTGAAAGATGAGAGAAAACTGATGTCTGAGAGATACGGCTAAGGCTGGGGCAAGAAAAGATCAGAATCTCTCCCCCCCCCCCCCCGCCCCCATGTGTGTGTGTGATGTATACATGTATGCATACACATGCATGGACCACAGGATGATCGTATCTTGTTTTGTCAATCTCCACTTTACTCCCTTGAGATGAGGCTCTCGCTGAATCTGGAGCTAGACCAGTGGCCAACAAGCCCCAGTACCCTCCTGCCTCCACTGCACTCCTCATAGCACTGGGGTTACAGGTGCAAACAGTCATATTTGATTTTTTTTACATGGTCACTGGAGATTTGAACTCAGGTCCTCATGCTTGCACAGCCAGCTCTTAACAGATGAGCTATATTCCCAGCCCAGAGATCTGAAAGTTTGCTGAGATTTTTCAGGAAATGCAACAGGTGGGTAACTCATGCCTGTCATCCCAGAACTTGGGAGGCTGAGCAAGGAAGATCATGAATTCTGTGCCAACCCTGATTACACAATGAGACCATGTCTCAAAGTGAGTGAGTGAGAGAGAGAGACAGAGACAGAGAGAGAAACAGAGAGAGAGAGACAGACACAGAGACAGACACAGAGACAAAAACAGAGATGGGGGTATGGGGGACGGAGGACAACAGAGAGACAGAGAAACCCATCCTCACTTGTCCAACATGAGACAGCTCACACAGAATGAGAAGGAACACACTTGCCTATCACCACACCAGAGGTTGCTGGGGACAGGGATGTGTCCACACTGTCCTTGGCTTTTGCACATGCCTGGCATTGCCAGTGATGGGTCAAAATATGTATGTCATGCATTAACTTGAGTTAATACCTGCATCTGTCCCATCCTCTGTCCTGCCTAGAAACAGACCTTTGCATTGTCTGTCTGTTCCAACACAGACAAGCTCTCACTCCTAGCTAGGCCCACCACAGCCTTCATGCATCCCTGCAAAACCCCACAAGGAAGGCAATGCGGGTCCATTTTACAGGTGAACCAACGGAGCCAGAGAGAAGAGGCATCTTCACATGTCGGGGCAGCTGCCCTCTCTCTACCTCCTGTTCACCCTCTGGGAGCCCCATCCTTCCACCCTCTACCAGCCCTGGTTCCCTGTGGCCACTCACAGGCTAGGACAGCACCTCAAGATCCCTGCTGGTTTTTCACTCAGGATTCCAGAGCTCAGGAATTGGCTTGCTGATGGCCCTGTTCCCTCCGTCTTGCTCAGGGCAGCTCTCTGGGGCTTTTGAAGGTGCTAAATACAGGTTATGGGGGTCATGGGTCAGAGCCCTTCCTTCAGGGAAGTTTGGCTTGAATCATCCGTGAAATAGTTATCTTTTGCTGGAGTGGGTGGACAGGGGTGAGAGGCAAATTTCTTAAATTACAGTGGCTGTACCATTACCTTCCCCCACCTGGTGTGTGCATGCGTGTACACACACACAGACACACACACACAGACACACACACACAGACACACACACAGAGACACACACACACACACACACACACACACACATCTGGATTTCCTGTTTTCCTTTCTCTCAAGTCTATCCTTAAAGCAGAAGACATGAAGGGGGGCTGGGGCAAGAGAAGACAGGGCTGGCCTGGGTGTCTGAACTTTTGGGGGGGCAGAGGGGGTGGGTAGCATTTCCTTCTTGCTATCTACAAAGACTTAGGTCATGATGGTTCAGTTGGCAAGCAGCAGGGGCAGGATTTGAACCTGCGCTAGTCTACACCAAAGGTGGGGTGAGGCTAAGGCTGCCCTGCTAGAAGAATGAGCCAATCCACCTGAGACCTCTGGGCCGTGTTCAGGCCTAAGACAGCCTGGGGTTGGGGTGGGGTGGGGGGTTCCATTGCAGAACTAAAGGGAAAGTGAGAGAGAGAAGGTCCCCATCAGCGAGGGCCATTAGGATCAGAGGGCTCCTGGCCCAGGTCCTTTTCTCCCCTTCATGCTAACCCTATCCTCAAGGGGTGAACCCTCCCCAGATGAGAAGAATCGATTCCCTAGCCGTTGCCAGGAGGGGACCGTTCAGAAGGGGAAGGGAGCTGTCTCTGAGGTTGGGAGGGGAGGACTTCAGTGCCCACAAGAAGCAGCTGACCCTCTAGTTCACAGGAAGGTTCTAGAATCAAGGAGCATCCATTGAGCACCTGTCTGTCATACTGTCCTGACCCTAGAGCTAGGGAATTCAGACAGTACAAGACACAGGTGACAGTAGAATGAAATTCACTAGAAAGGCAATTCGCTGCGTCTGCCCAGGGACACACACTTGCATGTACACACACGTGTGTGCATTGCCCAGCCCTGGTGAAGAGGGCAGATCTGACCCTTGCTGAGTGTCTCTGTCAAGTGTTCACCCTATTAGCATCCAAGGTTCCTCTCTAGGCAACTTCTCCTCCCTTCCTGTCCTTCTCCTATGGATCCCCCACAGTCCTGCTCACACTGTTTCCTAGGGTCAGGCATCCAGCAGTCCCTGCCCCTCAGAATGGCTGCCCTGCCCTCACCAGCTTCCACTTGCCCCATGGGAAACCCACCAGATCTAAGACACTGAATTGGCCAGGTCTGCAGAATGCCCCAGACTTCGGCTTCCCATTCATCCACAAATGGGACAGAAGATTCCCAACTTAACGTCCAAGGCTACAGGACTGATAATGTAGCTCAAGTCCCACCTACCATCCCCTGGGGCACAAAAGCATCCGTGAGGGTAGACCAAAAGAGACTGAGGCTCTGGAACTCTCCTCTCTTCTTCCTCTCCAGAAATAGCCACCCAGGGACACTCAGACACAGACAGCAGAGCTGGGTAACATATGCCTCCAGGACAGCTGTGGGGAGGGATGGGGATGGCTAGGGGGAGGGGCAGGCATGGGGGGCAGGGTGGGGGAGGGTCGGGCGGGAGCAGGGCAGAGGAGGAGGAGGAGGAGGAGGAGGAGGAGGAGGAGGGTGTATTTAAGAGAAAAGAAAAACCCACACAAAACCAACAGAATTCCAGGCGATTATTCCCGAGAGTGCAGATGTACATTAATGCAGGAGCGAAGTGGGGGGACGCAGCTTTGGCCGGCCAGAGAGAAACGGCTAGCAGTTCCTTTTAACAAGCCGTTGTCTGGCTTGATCTTGTCACTCTGAAGAGGGCCATTGAGGGGTATTCAAGCGTCGGCCCTGGGGGGACAAAAGGGCCCAGTATATATACTGACTGCTCAGTTGCCTGCAGGCCCCGGGGGCTTTTGTCTAACCTTTCCTTAATAAACTTTTTGGAAGAGTTCATCAATCCACTTCAATGGCTGATGTTCTCATTTTCAAGGAGAGGGGAAAATAGCAGAAGGCTGGCGTCTTTTTTTTTTTTTTTTAAGAGGCCATTCTCTATAAGAGGGGGAAGGGGGTAAGAGAGAGAGAAAGAGCCAGAGACTTGCAGACACCCCACTTTAAAGGGAAAAAGAAAACATCATAGGTCCTAAAAGGGGACCCAGACAAAACAGCTATTCATGGCTGGATGCTGTTTCCTCGGTCCTAGCGTAGGCCCAGGGAGGCAGGGAGGCTGACTCCGGACTCTGTAGACTGGGGCCCAGGAGGAGACTCTAAACAGGGCAGCAAGCTTCTGCTAGCTGCGATTTGCAGACCTGAGAGATCTGGGATCCTCTACAACAGGCAGTGTTTAAAACTGGGGTGTGGGAGTGTGCACAGCAATTAGCTGTTCTTTACTGTGACCCCCTGCCTCCCCCCACCAAGAGTCATCAAACTCTGGGTATCCTGCATGCTATACAAGAACTCTGTGACTCACTATACCCCTACACCCTGCAATCCAGTTTCCCCTTGCTGGATGTGCTTTCTCATGCTAAGATGAACCCCATCCAGACCCTCTTCTGGAAGCCTCCATTTCCCCAACTCCACTTCCCCAACACATATACTTGTTACTAAAGGACTGGGATCTGCACACACACACACACACACACACACACACACACACACACACACGCGCGCGTAGGATGTCATAGTGTGTGGCAAGGGACTGAGGACCAAGAGCAGGTAGAAGGGGTCGGGGCACAAAAAAGAAAGTCTCCTCCTGAGATCCCTGTAGGACCACAGGCTTGCTCCTATGCCAATCTACTTCCTCACTGCAACCCTGTTTCTTCATTATGCTTTTTATTTGGGGGAGGACTAAGGCTCAGGAAAAAGTGTCATACTGCAGAGACCGACCCACAGCAGGAAGTTGAAGTTCAGACTACAGGTGCTGGGTAAAAACTCCTTGCCATCATAGCAGCTACCAGTGCCAGATTCTAAGATGCAGCAGGCTCAGGTTCAGGGTGCTTGCCCAGTGAGCCAAGTCCCACTATGATAGACCAGACAGCCAAAGGCAAACTCCAGTTGAAATTTGACTCTGGAGCTCTTGGTGGGGCAGGGTGTCTAACTCCCCGCCTTGTTCTGCCTTTGATAACTGGCAGATGCAAGAAAACAAACCGTAGTGACTTCTGGTCCTGTGGCCAAGCCTGAGCTGAGTCTCCCAGGGCCTGGCTCAGTTCTGGAGTGCACGCTCCCAGATGCTCACACAGCCAACACATAACCCTCTCCGAGTCCCCCCAGTGGCTCCAGTTCAATGTTTTACAGGCCTAATGAGTGTTGACAAGTTTAATGAGTTTGTTTTAAAGAGGGGAGGGGGAACCTGGTCAAGTTGAGATTTCCGAGTCAAATGAATTAGCAGAGGCCGCCAGACTTCAGCTGACAGGCCTCAGAAGCCTCCTGAAGATGGCAGCCTGGAGGCACAGACCCTAGCTCCTCTAACGGGATGCAGGGCCCCATGCCAGACTCTGAAGACGGGGGGGGGGGGGGGGGGGGGGGGGGGGGTGTCGGGTGTCCAAATGGCCCTGGGGTGCCTGGATCTCACAGACACCCTTTTCTCTCTCAGCCAGCCCCCTCCTTTCTGTCCACCCTGGTAGGTCCCCCTTCTGCCTAACTGTCCTCCCCCACTGAGTCCCCAATGAGAAATTTGATTCAAACCCAGTTTGGCACTTGTTTGCATATTGATTGCGTGGTAATTAAGTGGCTTCATCTGCGGAGGGGACTCGCCACCTGCATTTCTGAGCTCGGCAGTCACGGGCTGGGACCTGCCACAGCCCTTGTTTTCTGGTCCAAGGAGACTCACATCTGGCTACTAGAAGGGAGGCGCATTGTTTTTCCACCCAGGACAGTGGTCTTCATTTTTTATTTTTTGGTGTGCTATGGAAAGGACTAGAAAGGAGCTTACAGGCACTTGAGAAGCCCTGAGAAAGAATGGAGCTGAATTTACCAGTAATGCCCAAATTCAAGGAACACACAGAGGGGCTCTGGATAGGGAGCTGAAATCTCCATTGCACTGTAGGTGCCAGCCAGGCAAGCCAAGCAAGGTCAGTTCTCTTGTTGATGGGCTCCTGCTTACAGACAGACAGACAGACAGACAGACACACACACACACACACACACACGAGCAATATCAATTTTTTAAAAAATTTTTGGGTTTTTATTTGTTTGTTTGCTCATTTTTTTTGTTTGTTTGTTTGCTTGTTTTTGTTTTCAAGACAAGGCTTCTCTGTGTAGCCCTGGCTGTCCTGGAAATCACTCTGTAAAACAGGCTGGCCTCAAACTCAGAGATTCACCTGCCTCTCTGAGGACTAAGGATGAGTACCACCGTGCCTGAAGGGATATCAATCTTGAACTCAAAGCCAGAGAGACTAGGATCCAATGACTCCTGTGCCTCTTTCTCTGGTCCTGTGATGGGCCCAGTGACCAGATCTCTTTGCCGCCCTTCTGTGATCTGCAGGTGTGCGCCCAGAACTTCATGCCAGCCAGAAGCCAGTGGGCTCTGCTTATCTTATGCTCTGTCCCCTGTCATCTACTTTGGCGCTGGGGCACTGAGCTCCATCGCCTAGCCCCAACTCTCAGGGTCTCTCTTTATTAGCCTTGGCTATCCTGGACTCGCTTTGTAGACCAGGCTGGCCTCGAACTCACAGCGATCTGCCTGCCTCTGCCTGGATTAAAGGCGTGCACCACCATGCTGGGCCCAACTCTCATTCTTATTGCCTTGAAAATTAGTGCAGATGACCATCTGGCCTTTCTTTCTCTCTGGTAGCTCAGAATGATGGCTCAGGATGACTTTTTTGTTTGTTTGTTTGTTTTTGCTTTTGTTTTCTCAAGTAGCCAGGGCTGTTTCAGCTGATACAGGAGGGAGGAAGTGGAGATATGAGGAGGAGAAAGGCTGTACACCTGGCTGGGTAGGTGTCTCTTCCTACAGCGCCCTCCTCCCACCCTCTGGATCTTGCTAGTAGCCCAGGCTGGCCTCAAACACCCTGTCCAGTCTCCTACCTCAGCCTGAAACGTGCTGGGATTAGTCAGTTTGTCTAGTTGTTGTAGAACAAGGTGAGCGGCAGCACCCAGCTAGAATTCTGGTATCAGGCCCCAGCTGGAGGGGTGCTCTCCTTCTCTAACTGCGCTGCCCCCCCATCTGCCCCCCATCTCCCCCACCCCCCACCAAATCTCTGGTAGAAAGCTTTGCTTGGGCAAAGCGGTCTGGTCTTTCGAGAGAGAATTTCTATGCAAGCTGTTTCTACTTCCAGCCTGGAGATTGGAGGTGGAGGAGTTGGGGGAAGGGCAGGCAGACGGGGGTCACTTGGAGTCAAGCGGGCAGACCGTGACCCACCCGCCTCACTGGACAGGGCTCTGTACTCCTCCCGGCAATTCCTTCACTTCCTAGGTCTTGCCATTGTTTGAGGCTACAGCCAGCTGCAGGCGTTAATCTTTGGCGCGTTTGCAAGCCCCAGAAAGAAAAGGCCCTCGTGTGACGGGGCTGGGCTAGGGGCCCAGGAACGGGTAGGAGCTGAGAGGCCAGAGTGAGGAGGGCCATGCATGTGATCACACACACGTCCCCGTCCTGTCCGCCAGACCTCTTGATGACAGTGGGGCGACTGCGCGCTGCCATCGCCTTTTCAACTTTTTGTTGTCACTTAAATCTTCCCTGGGGAGCAGAGGAGAGAGGCTGGGCTCTGAAGCCAGCCTTGGTTGCTTGTCTCCACTCAGCTACTCACAGCTAGATGCCCATCACAAAACCGACTCGGCTCCTCAAAATCCCCTTTTCTATCTATGAATGGGGCGATGGGCAAATCTACAAGCCTGTACCAAACAGAGTGGGTTCCACAAAGTCACTTCATCACATGCCTCTTTTGTTCTATAGCTACACAGGGGATAAACCCTCTGCGTGGCAACAGCAGCCACATACCTTCGTGCATACAGCACACAGCTGGCACATGTTCTACCATGAGGCTATGTCTGTCTGTCTGTCTGTCTGTCTCTCTCTCACACACACACACATATAAAACCAGAGACCCCTGCTGTGCTATCATCATCCAAGACACAACCCGGCAAAGGCCAGGCATACACAGGATAAAGATAAGGGCAACAAAATCCACACAAGAGAGAGAGAGAAAAAAAATGCCCTTAACAAGGTTTGCTCCACCTACCCATCCAGCACCCCTCTCCTTCCTACCCACCAACCAGGCCACTGAGGTTTCTTGATTTAGAAGCACAAACAGCAAATTGGCAACACGGCCACCTGCAACTCCATTAAAAAAAGGCCACTGCTCGCCAGGAGTCTTTCCTAAAAAAGGGCAAACCTCTTCTCTGGAGGAGACAGGGAAGCCACTCTCTAAGGACCCAGTGAACTTCCGAAGAACGTTCCAAAGTTGCATGCCTGTGGAAAAGCCAATGTCACAATAGAAAGATCTATGTTGCTTACTAGCTCTGCCTTGTTTCTGGCTGTGTGACTGCAGGTGACTGATTAAACCTCTTTTGGCCATTTGTTGTTGTTTTCTGTTTGGTTTGGTTTTTCGAGACAGGGTTTCTCTGTATAGCTTTGGCTGTCCTGATTCGTTTTGTAGACCAGGCTGGCCTCGAACTCACATCAATCTGCCTGTGTCTGCCTCCCGAGTGCTGGGATTAAAGGCATGCCTGGCCTCTTTTTTTTTTTTTTTCCCTCTCCTTTTTTAAAAAAACCAGCCAACTGATAACAGGCTGGCTGGTTGAAAGAGATGCATGCACTGCTGTCCCTCCCTTTGGATAAAGGTGGTCCAGTTGAACACAGATGTCCACTGGGATGGCACTGCCCCAGTGTGACCACTGTGTCTCATTTTTTTCTACGTATAAATGGGCTTTGTGATAAGGACCTGCAAAATTCACTCCCGTAAGGTCAGAGTAAGTAGATATTTTTACTGTTTTGCTTTCTTAAGACAGGGTCAGGGCCAGGCGTGGTGGTGCACACCTTTAATCCCAGCACGCGGGAGGCAGAGGCAGGCGGATAGCTGTGAGTTGGAGGCCAGCCTGGTCTACAAAGTGAGTTCAGGATAGCCAAGGCCACACAGAGAAACCCTATCTTGAAAAACCAAAAAAAAAAAAAAAAAAAAAAGGGGTCAGGATCTTACTATACAGTTCAGGCTGATCTCCAACCTGTGATCCTCCAGCCTTAGCCTCAGCAGTGCCGGGTCTGGGATTACAGAGGCATCACCCTACTTGCTTGGTTGGTAGCTTCAGTAGATGTCTGCTGCCCTACCAATTCCCATGCCCCCCCCCATCCTCTGCTTCCCAGCAGGGTTCAGTCCATCCCAGCCTTCTGAGAGTCTCCCCTAGTTTGTGAACCCCCGTGGAGAAGCCTGCAGTGGGGTCCTGCCCCTCCATAACTATGCTCTCAGCCCTGAGCCACCCAGAGTTGGTACTCCCCACATCTCTAGCCCCAATAAAATAGACAACTCTGAACTTCAACTTTCTCAGGCAAAGGAAGTGAGTGAAGGGAGAAAGATAACAGATTGACAGCTGCGGGGAGTGGGGGGTGGTGGCTGTTCTCTCAACACACTTCCCAGTGACCCCTAACCCCTGCCAGTATGGTTCCTGGAATGCCCTCTCAGGGGACCCAGCCTTTGTGCTGCCTAGGAGTCTCCTCCTGCCTGCTGCCTGCTTCCAGGGGGCCAGCAAGCCTTGATACTTTGATACGGTTACTTGGGTGTTAATCCCAACAACCTCTTCTGGCCTGACCAGAGCACCAGCCTCCATTCTTGTCCTGGGTCTAATTAAGTGCCTAAAAATACCACTTCCCCTTTGAGGCCTGGTTGCTTTTCTCAGAGGTGGGCAGGTAAAGCCCAGCCTGCTGTTTTGAAACGGAGGAGGGCCGGAAGCTGAGGCAGGTGCAGGAGGGGGAAGGGAGGGGAGGCATTTAGGTGGTGGCGATGGTGGGGGTTGTGCTTTGAGAGGACAAACACCTGCAAATGTTCTGAAGCTTAACTTGTTAGGGATGCTGAGCTCTGACAGAGCTGAAGGTACAGCTTGATGTCAAAGCGAGCTTCCTAAGCATCATAGGCATCCCGGGAGGGGGAAAGAAAACAAACCAAAAAAAAAAACCCAAAAAACACAACAACAACAACAACAAAAGCAAAATAACAACAAACCCAAACCCAAGCATCCTCCCTAGGGGCACAGCACACAAGGAAAAGTTGGAAACTCAACCTGGGGTTCAAGGTCATGTTCACCCCTTTGACACCTCTACAGTCATAGAGTGAGTTGACATGGTCCACGTAACACCCCCATCCAGCTCCTTGAGGTCTGTGAGGGACACTAAGATACATGGCCACTGCCATGGCCATGGCCACACAGAGGAAAAACCAAGTTCTGTCCTGACCCTGAAAGGTTCCCCATGGATCTGTACGTGAATCCTTAGACAATAATTTCTATGCTTTTTTTCTTTTTCAAATTAATGCATTTTGCTTTACGCACATGCATATTTTGCTGCATGTGTAAACCACACACGTGCCTGGAGGCTGTGGAGGTGGGAAGAGAGCATCCGGTTCCCTGAAATTGGAATTCTAGGTGGTTATAAGCCACTATGTGGGTCCTCTCCAGCCCCAGTTAATACTTTTTATTATTTGAAACTTCCTAAGGGCTGCGGATGCAGCTCAGTTCAAAGAGGGGTTGCCTAGCAAGAACGAGGCCCCAGGTTCAGTCACTAGTACTGTGTGATCCAGGCGTGGTATGATCCCGGAATCTCCCCTTAGGAGGTGGAGGCAGGAGGACCCTCTAGAGGTTCAAGGCCATCCGTGTAGTTTGTGGCTAACCTGAGATACATGAGCCTCTGTCTCAAAATAATAATAATAATAATAATATATTATTATTATTATTATTATTATTATTATTATTATTATTATTATTATTATTATTATTATTATTATTAAATTTCACAAGCATGTATCACCCTTGCAGTAATCTTGAAATTCACAAGAGGGGAAGTTCTATTTGAGTTTATTTCAAAGCCCCTGGTGAATACAGTACACCTGGCTCGGGACCCCCCCCCAGCCCCCCCCCCCCCCCTGCTCCTAACCCGGCGCATCTAACCAGCCTCAGCATCTGCTCCATCCCACACAGGCCATTCTCCGGTATTTTTCCTCATTTTTAACCAGGGACTCCTAAAGGCCTGATGCCTCTTCTCCTACATCAGCTTGCTCTGTGTGTGTGTGTGTGTGTGTGTGTGTGTGTGTGTGTGTGTGTGTGTGTGTGTGACTTTTATCATCAGTGGCTGGGTGGGAAAGCGTAGGCAGAGGGCATGAAAGCTGCAGTCCCGGGTGAGCCCAGGCTTCGGACGGACGGAGACACAATTGCTTCGGAGGCCATCCCATGGATCAAACAAGAGCCAGGAGCAGCAGCACTGGGCCGGGTGTGGTACCCTGCCAGAGCAGATCCTCAGCGGGACCAGTGCTGCATAAATGACTAGGAACCCAGCAGCTCTGGGAGAACATTCCACTGAAGGAACATTTAAGACAAGGTTTCTCTGTGTAGCCCTGGCTGTCCTGGTATTCTCTCTTTAGACGAGGCTGGCCTCGAACTCAGAGACCTGCTTGCTTCTGCCTCCCTGGTGCTGGGATTAAAGGCATGTGCTACCACCTGGCATAGGCCTAGGACCAGAGTTCAGGCTGCTCTTGACTTGCCCTGTGACAATTCCCAAGTTCCATCCCCTCGCTGGGCCTCTCTTTTTTTATTCTAGGCTAGTGACTCTCAGTCTTGGTGACCATCAAATGACTGAAGACTCTGGGACACACTTGTTTGCCTTTGCTGGCTGAGGAACCTCCACTCTTCACATTCAGCCACATTCTCCTTCTGGCACCTCTCAAGAGACATTGTTCTGTTTTTGGTTTTGTAGACAGGGTTTCTCTGTGTAGCCTTGGCTGTCCTGGACTCCCATTATAGACCAGGCTGGCCCCAAACTCACAGGGATCCACCTGCCTCTGCCTCCTGAGTGCTGGGATTAAAGGTGTGTGCCACGCCCCCCCCCCCAACAAGACATTGTTCTATTGTGTCACATGGTCAGCACCTACCCCTCCCCACCCTGGCCAGTGAAGCGGGGGCGCGTGTTTGTGTGTGTGTGTGTGTGTGTGTGTGTGTGTGTGTGTGTGGTGTGACTGTTGGTCCTGGCCTGTCCACACAGCAAGCTGGGCAAACCTGGGAGGCAGACACCAGTGTTCCTAAAACAGCCCTGCCTATTTGAAGGGGTGTCAGCCAGGAGAGAAAGTTCCCTAATCAGGGAGCTAGAAAAGCAGAGGAATCACTTGTCACCAGATAAGCATTATCGTCTTATCTCTGAGGACCAATAACCACAGCCCCAGGCTCTGATTCCAATAGAAACAGCTTCTCCTCCACCCCCTCCTGAGAAGCCTCTGAGACAGACTGCTCCTCCCTGGGACAAAGCCCAGCCTCACTGGAATGCCTTCCATCAACCTCCATCAGCCTTGTGTCCTGCAGGAGCTGCCGGTGTCTGTCCACCACAACTTGAAAACCTGCTGGGCTGAGCCCAGTCGTGGTTTAGACAAAGAGACAGAGGACTAGCGACCTACCCTGACCCCTCCTGCCAACCTGTGACCACCTGGCCTCTGTGCTTCAGTCCCTTGTCGTCCCCTGTCCTTTACTGGGATTTTCTTGGAGTGACGACACAAACTTTTTAGAGGCCAGGTTTGAGACATCTGTCCAGTCTGAGTTATCCTAGATTCTTGGAGATGCAGACACCCTAAGTGGCTAATAGGGATGCCTGTTGGAGCCAGAGTCTCGCAAGGGCCTGAAGAAGGTTCCAGGATTTATGAGAGACAGCAGAGGATGGTGGGCCTCAGTTGTCTAACCTAAACAACCAGAAGAGCAGGGCTGGGTCCCTGCCAGGCCACTAATGGACATTAGTGGTCTAGCAGACTCAGAAGAGAGCTCTCCTCCCTACAAACTACTTCTTCTCAGAGTAACCACCTGTCTCTGCCTCTGTTTCTCTCTCTGTGATGTGTGCTACATTCAACGCAGAGTCTGCAGAGATGAGAAGGGGGCCAGTTTTGCTCATGCTTTCCAAACACCTAGTCCCCTACCTGTTTATCTTGCTCTTCTACCCACAAGACTGTCTGTCTGTCCCTCCTCTACCTCATTCCTGTCACTTGTCCTGAATTTGTCCTGTGAAATGGTGAGCTCAGGGGCCTGTCTGTAGTCTGTGCCCTCCCAGTCTGAAGAGGAACCCCCAGGTGGCAGTTGCTGGCTCCATGCCCTGGAGTCTCAGGTGCAGAGAGGACTTAGGGATTGGGGGCCTCCTTTCTTCATCAGTTAGCAGGGTGGTCCCTCCTAAGCAGCCTCCATCTATCTCCCCTCCCATCTGCCTTTCTCCCGACAACCTCCACACCTTCCACAGCATTCTCTGCTCAGTTCATCAGTCCCCAGCTGAAATCCCTCCATCGCGTGCGTGCGCGTTCTCTCTCTCTCTCTCTCTCTCTCTCTCTCTCTCTCTCTCTCTCTCACACACACACACACACACACACATACACACCCTTGGAATAAGCCCTAAATTGAAGAATTTAGCTCAGCTTTTTAGGAGCCTATAACCAGGACCCCAGGAGGCACCTCCCCAGTATAGTCCACCATGACAAGCTTAGCCACTATGGAAGAAGAGTGGCATGCCTCAGCTATGCAGGGGCCACATAAACCCTGTCTCAAGGGGAGCCTGGGGTAACCCTCCTTCAAACCTACCTGGAGGGGGGGTCTCTACTGTTTTTGGTCCCCTGTGTTCAAGGATCAAAGGAACAGAGCTACATCATCTGTTGGACTCAAGAGCTGGCTCTCTCTTTCTCCTTTGCTCCTCTGCGACTGGGCAGCTCCCTTGAGTCTATCCTGTTTCCTGGCTCAGGGTTGTACACGAGAATGAGAGATGTGGCCACCTATACAGGACCTGCCTCCACCCCACTCACCTTGGGATGACGGTTGTGGAGTGACACCCTCAGGCCCCCTAACCCTAACCCTGAGGCCATAGTGGAGGGCCTCTGCCTTAAAAGAAGCCTGGAAGGAGGAAAGGCTGCAGGAGGAACTGGGGTGATATTTATCTAGCCTTCTGTCTGCTCTGGGTTTGTATAGTGTCACCTTTTTTTTTTCCTTTTCCCAGAATCCTCTGACACCTACGCTCACCTGCCATTTGTCAAGAGTACACGGAGTCTCAGAAAAAACCTCACTCTGAGTTGCCAGGATCTTTCAGGTTCTACCACCCTTGCCCTCCCTGCACCCTCCTAGGCTTCAGTTTCAGCCACCTCCTCATCAGCATCTGAGTGGTGGCCTCTGACAGCCAGGGGTGGGGTTGGGGTTGAGGGGACATTGCTCAGGTGCCTTCTCCGACTCACTGCTCACAAAGGAAGGCCATTCTAGAGACAGAACAGTGGATGCCAACATCACCCACCATCCTAAGCCAAGGTCTAGAGTGGTGGGACTCCGTGTGCTGGGCCCTCCACGGCCAGCCTGGGCAGTCACCCAGAAGCAGCTCAGCAGAGCTACTCCTGTACCAGGGGCTGGCTGCTCCTGGGTTTGGGTTTGGGGGCGGAGGTGGGGGTGGGCTTGTGGGCCTGCCTCCGCCCCTCGAGGCCCCGCGTGCGCGATTCTTGACTTCATCCACTAAGTCAATAGATTGGCTCAGAGGCCGCTCCCCCCCATCCCCCTCGCCGCCTCCACACCACCCCCCCTAGTTTCTTCTCCGGATAATGGGGTCTCTTTGTAGCCTAATCAGCCTCCTGAGGGGCCGCGAGGCCAGGAGCGCTTCCCCGGCAGCCATCGGTGGAAATGAAAGCAAGATTAGGCCAGGGCCTGGCCCACACCACTGCAAAGCGCCACCAGGCATTCGCGGCTTCAAAGCCCCTTGGGGGTTTGGTTACTTTATTTCTAAAGTTGTTTGTATTTCTAAAGTGGCCATTGAGGCGAGAGCGGGCTGCGACTGAGGGGAGGAGGAGCCAGGGCTTCTTTCCAGCCTGGGACTCCCTGCCAGGCTCCAGGGAGCTTCCCTCCCCTGCATCGGCCTTGTCTTTCCTCCTTCCCCACCTCTCCACAGCCCTGATCAGATGAGGAAACTGAGGCAGTGGCTGGTTGGGAGTCACTGTTGTTGCAAGACTCCCCGCCAGGGGCTGGACTTCTGGATCTGTACCCACCAAACAACTGAGAGGGAAAAGTGAGCCGTTTGGGAGTGAGAGGGGCGCTGGGCAGAGGAAAAAAAAAAAAGCCTGGCTGGGGGCACTCTCTGATGGGACTTCAGTGTAGCCCCAACTGGTTATAGGCGGACCGTCTCAACTGCAACACATTGGGACTGAGAGCCTCCTACTGAAAAAAAAAAACAAAACCAAAAACCCTAGAACCTCTTTTCTTAGGGTCCTGCTGGAGCCCTACTAATAAAGGTGTGAAATATGGGGATTCTGTAATAATTTATACTCTTTCCCCATCCCTGATAAAAGAAAAGTGTGCATTCCTCCTACAGGAGGAAAATGAGAGAAAGGGCATTGGCCCCCAGGTAAAGGAAGGTCCAAAGCAGAAGCCAAGGTGCCTTCCAGCTGCCTTTCTTACAGGCATCCCGTAAGAAAGGATTTTTTAGGCCCTGGAAAGGGCAAATCCAGGAAGTTCTGTCGAGGAAGGAAATTGCAAGGATGGGGGATGGGCAGGGGCTTAGAGTTGCAGGCCCGGGAGAGTGCCTCAGTTTACCACTTTCCTGGTTCTGTTCTGTGATCACCAGAGAAGGCAGAAGCTGGAGGTACTTCTGGCAGCTTCCATTAGAAAGTAGAGGACCCAAAACTGTCCTTGAAACTCCTCCTCATCCCTATCAACCCCAAACCTTGCCTAGGAAGTGAGTTTGCGCATATAAAACCAGGGTAGACTTGAACGCAAACTTCCTGACCTTCGGGAAGCTTGGAGCCCCACCCAAGTCCCAACACCACACTCCCCCAAACACCCCTACACTCTTCACGGAACACCTCTGGAAGGTTGGCCTCCACTCTCTCTGTCACCAGAATACCTGCTGCCTGAAATTAAACCCGCATCCGGAGGGCGTGGCTGATCACCTGTCAGCCTTGCGGAGGCTTGGGTTCTTGGGAAGGAATTCCCAGAAAGGCCCCAGCCCACTTGCTGGGGCTTCCCCCAAAAGGACCCCAGAAAAGTTCAGGTTAGAGTTTTCTAAGCTACGTCTCTTGTTCCCACCCCCTTTTCTGGCCTGCCGGGCCTTCTTTGATCTCCCGGTCTTTTGGCCCCTCAGACAAAGAGCTCAGTGAAGGAGAGAGGCTCTGTCCTCCCTCTACCACTGCCTGGAACCCTCAGCGCTGGGAACCGGGCTTGGGATGCCTGTGACTCCAAAGGTCAGTTGGGGGCTGCTTGCCACTTTCACTGGCAACCCCAAGCACGCCCCTAGGGATGTGTGGATGCTCCCAGGCAGACTTAAACACACTCACACACCACTCACAAATACCTACACACACACACCTCACTCTCAAGAGACCCAAGTGAACACAGACACACTCAGGGAAGGAGCAGAACTTCAGGAGAGCAGGGACCATCCTGATATGCGGTGTATGATTTCGTCACTTGACACTGCCTGATACCTCCCATTAAACCCAACAAAAGTTCGAAGAACAGATGAAGAGGTTCACATATATTTACTTCTCAGGGGCAGATTTTCTCTCTTTCCTTTTCTTTTTCTTTTTTTCCTTTAGTGATATGGGACGAAAAGAGGACAACACCTATGACTGATCTGCGAAAGGACCAGTAAAAGTGCTTGCCTTCAAGCCCAATGACCTGAGTTCGATCCCAGGATCGACAAGATGAAAAAAAGAGAACTGGCCCCCTCCAAGTTGTCCTCTGACCTCCACATGTACTTACTCAATCCCAACAGACAAACAAACAAACAAACATGTTTTTAAAAAATGTCTGAAATCAGCTTCCAATCACAAAGCTGGGAACCCTCCTCTGTTTTGGAGTCAGACTAGTGTCTCTGGTCTTTTGATGGCTTTGGAAAGAGAGGGAGCATTGGAGACAGACAGATAGCTCTCACCTCCTATCCGACCCCTTCATTTAAATCTCTTCATTCTGGGCTCTATTCGGGGAAGCTGAGACCCTTTAGAGAATACTGGGGCTATCAAAAAATGCAGCCGTGGGGTTCTGAGCCGGATGCAACTTCAGGAAGTAGATGCATCTCTTTACATTTTTTTTTAAAAATTCTGCCCCTACACGAAGAGTTGGGCATTTGTTTGTTGGTTTTGTTTAGCTTTTACCCGACTTTCAAATGGGTCCAGAATCCCAGCCAAAGGATAGGAATCTTTATATAAATCTCTGTCAATGGGAAGTCGAAGTGCAGAGACACTCCTCGACCGGTCCTAAATTGCAAAGCTAGTGTGCTGGGAAGCCGAGGACTGGTGCATTCTGTCCCCTCCCTGGTCCTCCTGCATCCGTCACCGGAGCTGCTGGGGCCAGGAACACAGGCCCGAGAATGGCCGCGAACCCTCAGCCCCGGAGAACCGGTGGATAGAATAGGACCTGAGGCAGCACTTGCCCTACTCGCGCCCAGCAGTCTCCCTTCTCGCCTTTAAGTGTTCCCCACTCCCATATCCCCTGGCTCTAACGCCAACCTGGAGCTGATGGCTAGGGAGCAGTTGCCTCTCGCGGACCAGGGCACTTCGCGGTGGGACAGCTAAGCGGGAAGGCGCGAATCCCTTACGCGCCTGGAGGGGAGGATAGCGCACCCCTGTGCCGCTGGCCGAGACCCAGGGCTGGGTCACAGTGTGCCTCCCGAGTCTTCGCCCCACCCGCTCGGCGTGCTCGCCTCTAATTAAGCGGCTGTATCCCGAGGAGCCGCCGGGCCGCGCGGTAATATGATGAGCCGCCTTTGTACTGGTGTCACCCAACGCCGAGCATCAAAAGTGCTGCGACCCGTCGCCCGGCCCCGCTCACTCTGCAGCCCGCCGCGCTCGCGGTCCAGGGCAGCTACTCGGCGACTGCGTCCCTTTGTCTTTCCCGCTGCTATCCTGCGCCCCTCCTCCCTTTTGGAGCCGCGTAACGTCCCCACACTCTACTCCCAGCCTTCTCTCCTGTACAGTTTCTCCACGACCGCGCCGTTTCGGCAGACCATCTCTGACTTTATCACTCCCGGTCCCCACCGTCCCACCCCACCGCTGCCTGATTCTCGCCTTGGACTCAGACCTCATGCACTTCCAAGGCCTGGAAACAGAGCCAGCAAGCTGACCCTAGGCCTCGGGCCGCTAGGCCACTAAATGGGAGCAGGGGACCTCCAGAGACCTGCAGCTGCCTCCTAGACCCTGGAAATCCGCCCGAGCTCATCTCAGCTGCATCACTAAAGGACCAGCCACACGCTCTGGGGGCGCTTCGAAACTGGATTTGGGGCTCACACAATTTCCCCTCACCCGTCCCGAGGGTGCAAGGGTCTGTCGGACTCTTTTCCTCCCCACCAGAGCTTAAGTTGTTGACCCCGCCTTCGCGTCTCTCTCCCCTCACCCTTTCCTTTGGCCCCCACCTCCCCTTTGCCCTCGACCCTTTCCCTTCCTCCTGCAGGCCCCTCCCCTGCGCATATTGAGCCGCTCCCCCCCGCCCCCGCTGCCCCCGCCACTCACTCCCTCCCCTAAGCTCTTTTCCCCCTTCGCATCCTGGTCTTGACTCTCCGCAGCTCCACTTTGTTTGAAGTTATGGAAAAGTCTAGGTACGAATGGCGCAGCTTTCCCCCCCTTAGGTCGCCGTTCTGCCTTGATTAGATTTGGGAAGGCGAGTTTCCTCCCTCCCTCGGCTTGACCCCACCGGGGTCAGTCCCAACAGAGGGGGTCAGAAAGTGGTGACCCCATTTCCACCTCCTCCCCGTGTTCAGCAGGAGGAAAAGAGAGGGAGGGCCCAGGGTAACAGAAACTTAGGGGGCATCTCAGTCTTCCAATCACTTTGGGTCCCCAACTGGGTTTCCTAATTACCCCATTAGTGGAGTGGGAGGGGACGCGGCTATTTTTCAGGAATCCTCGGAATGCACGCCCCCCCTTAGTCAGGCCTTCTTCACGGCCCCAAAGAGAACATTCCCTTTGGGGTTTCAAAGCAGAAGCCTTCCTCCCAAACTGATTGTCTTTGAGGCTGTTGGTTTACCGGTTTTTATCCTTAGATGCCCTCACCTGGGGCTGAGGACAGGGGCTTTGTTGATGGCCACGGACTAACCGCAGGCCGCAACTTTACAAAAGACTTAGTTTGCTGGGCCCTCTCTGTGCATTATGTAATACTGATATACAATGTTACGTGTAACAACTGTTTTCAGAAGGAGACTCCTTAATAAAGATAAAAGTTCCCCAAATCACCTCTCTGCCTTCGTGGCTACTGTTATGTGTGCTTTAAAACCTTTCCATGTAAATGCCACTAAAAAATTTGGAAAGCCGTGAAAGGGGAGGGGTGGCGGGTTGGGGGAGGTTAATCCGGGTTTAACGCTCCTGCGTTGCAGACTCAGGACTAGGGTTGGCCGGATTGCCTTATCGCCTCCCAACATTTGAGACGCCCATATTTTTACCCAGCCAAATGGCTTGGAGAGCAACGCAGACGGCTGCCGTGGTCGCGCCTGAGGAAAATGTGTTATTAATATCTAAATAACTTCCCAATACTGTCTGGTAAATCTCCCTTCACCGTTCCAAATGATGAATTCGTTTGAAGTCTTTCCCCAGCCTCATCTTTTCAATGTGTGTGTGTGTGTGTCTGTCTCTCTCCTTCTCTCTTCTCTCTTCTTCTTAGCCAGGCTTATTTCAAACTGGTAAATATCTAATTCCTTTAACTGCAGCTCGGTGCACGCGAATCTTTTAGGTACAGACTCCTTGAAACCGCCGCTGCGCGGCGGGTGCGTGCCCGGAGGTGAATACTGAACGAGCGCGTCCGCTCAGCGGGGGACCCCACTTGCAAGACTCTGCAAGACTCTCCAACTTCTCTAGGCCGGGGCTTCTCCCCTGCACGCCCCCCCCCGGGAGCCCGACTCTTGCATTCTCACTGCCCTCGCGGCAGCCCCATTATCCAGGCTCCGCGGTCGGCTGCGGCCCCGCGCGGCTCCTGCGCTCAGCACTCGCTGTTTCCCTTGTTTATGAAGTTTGTTTTCTGAACGTCTTCTATTAGATTAGGCTCCTTCATCGCCCCTCCCCAACCTTATCTCCTTCTGTCTCTTCTCTCCTGGCTGGTCACACTAGATTTAGGCACCCGTTTATCTGAAGCGCAGTTTGCAGACTTTTATTTACCGCGGGATGCGGGGGATGCGAGCGTGCGAGCGCGTGTTCGCCTTTGTAACAGTTATCGCCTCATTGTAGTGTCGCTTAGTCTCAGCTCCCTCCTCCTCATTCTTTCTCGGGTTCAGGGGGATTGGGGGGGAGGGAGTCTTGTCAGCTCAGTGTGGGCTCGCCCCCTCGCTAGGAGCTCTCCCCCCCCCCCGCGTCCCATCCCCCACCGGACCGTGATGCTTCCAGGGCCCCCTCCCATGTTCGCTGTCCCCCCCTCCCGCCACATCTATAGCGGAGCGCTGCCTAAAGCCGAGGAATTGCCTGACACCCCCTATCTTCCTTGGAGCCCCCATTATGCGAAGCTGATCCTCCTCTGAACAGACTCAAATCCCGCCTGGACTGTGTTTGATTAGATTGCCAACCCGGGGTAATCCTTTGATTTGGTGGAGTGTCAATTACCTTTCTCTAAACACACATTTACAGAGGAGGGAAGTTGTAGGTTTAAATCAATGCAGATCGCCTCCTGATAAACCGACCGTCTTGGTCCTCTCTCAGCCCAGCCTTCTTCTCCAAGACCCCACCCTTCTCACTTATACCCCCCCCCCCAACATCTACCCTTCCAGGTGTGAAGTCTCCGGAGCGGGGGCAACACTAAGAAAAAGTGTGGGCTGTGAGGAGTCCTACCTCCCTCCCTTTCCCTATTCACTCGCTCCCCCGGAGCCTAATTAAATTTGGCAGGTCCTTGTACACACAATCAAAACAGCTTCCTCCGGTGCGGCAAACGACCGAAAACCGCATTAGCAGCCATCGCCGCCGCTGCCAAATTAAATTGTTTCCCACCTCCTTTTTACAAGTGTCTAAAACCGACACTTCAGGCTCTCCCCTCCTCTCCGATCCCTCCTCAGTCATATCCCACTGCACACCTGTAAGTTTACCTTTCTTCAAATAAATTAAGGGGAAAATGCAAAGTAAACAAACCTAGGGCCTAAGTGTATGTAGCTCAGTGGGAGACAGTGCTTGCCTGGCGAGTGCAAGACTCTAGTTCGCTCCTCTCTAAAAAAAATTAAATCCTAGTCGACCCCTTTTCTTCTCCCTAGCCTTCCATGGCCTGCACACCCATGAACACTCTCCTCCTGTTGGACTTGGACACCTATAGGTATTCCTGGCCACACGCGAAAACAACTTTTCCATCTCCTGGTAACCTTTTGTGTGTTTTATATTAATTATAACCCCACTGGGCTTTGTACCCTAGAGAGCAATCCTATGTCTGATGTGTTCAGCCAAGGCGTCACCCTGAGCATAGGCAGATGCCAGAGGCTTTGGCTGCGGGTTGTGTTACTGTAGCTATCGCTATTTCTATTTCTCCATCCTACCTATCTCGCTGACTACAGAAGAACGGCCCAACCCTTCTCTGCATGCCCTTATCAATTTCTTTGGGGAAATCTCTTCCTCTGTCTTTTCTGCTCACATCTCCTGCAGGTCGTCTCCACCCCATCCCCTGACTCTTAAGGACAGGGGTGAAGAGGAGAGGGTCCAAGTTACCAAAGGTGCAAACTGTCCCCTTCCTTCCCCCAGGTAAGCTGAGCTTGACGGCAGCTCCTATACGGCAGCAGTCCCGAGACTTCTCACAAGCAACATCCTAATAACTCAGTCTTAACTAGGATAAGAGGGAAAGAGGAAGGGAAAAAAAAAAAAAAAAAAAAAAGCCCACAGTCTCATGAATATCAGCCCAAGGGAAGCGGGAGTGAGCCGTTCAGAGATGAAAGTGCGGAGAAATAAAAGCTCAATTTAATCTGCTTTAAAACCCTTCAACTTAACGTTTGTGCTTCAAACTCTGAGAGTGAAGACTGATTGCGGATAAATAGTTTCTTACCATGCCTGGAAGCTATTACACCCCTCTCCTACACAGCTTCCTATTCAGCGGCCTCAGTTTTCATTACCAGCTCTAATAAGTCTTAACATTATTAAATGCCAAGCGGACGATAGGAAGAAACGGACTCAGGGAGGGATCTCTCTTTAGTGCTTAAAGAGGAGCGCTCTTAAACCCCTCTTTGGTGGCTCCCCGCCACGAGAGGGGCGACCCTGGGAGAAAGCGGTTGTCAAAAAGCAAGAAGCCAAAACAAAGTTGTGAGTGTGTACCCCTCCCCTTGCTCTCCCCATGGGGGGGTTGGCATCTGGGTCCCAGCACTGGACGGACTCGGAGTGCCGACTGGAGGAGCTTTTCAGCATTCATTTGACTGTGAAACTGATGTCTAGAGTCTAAGAGACAGATGGGGGTCTCCACATGGCTGCCATCCCACAGGCCAGGGTTCACGCCCGGACACCAGATCTGCCCACAAAGAAAATCCTGCCTCATTTGAACCTCCAGCGCCTCTCCACAATTGCCCATGATGAGGCTGCAGACCCCTGCCTGCTAAGACCTGAGGCATCCCTCATCCAAAGGCGCCTCGGTAGGCATACAGCCACCTGAAAGATGCAGGCACTTGCAAGGCCATTCAGTGACCCAGAGTGCCACTCACACCCCCTAGGCAACTCAAACCCTGGGGAATCTGTCAGGAGACCAGCCATTTCAATCTTACAGCAGCTTTGCACAGTCAGCACCTGTGCCCTCAGCTGTCCCCATCTGGACAGCCAGAACTGGTTTCTAAACCCCTGGAGACAGGGAGCATCCTGGGTCTCTGGCAGGGAAAACCTCTCTCCAGCGAAGCCTCTGGTTCACTGGTTTTCTTTCTTTCTTTCTTTCTTTTTTTTTTTTTTTTTTTTTTTTTTTTTTTTTTTTTTTTTAGGCCTATGAGTTCTCTATGTCAGAGGAACCCCTCAAGACGCAAGCCTTTTTCTTTTTTTCTTTCTCTTTCCTCATTCTCTTCCTTTTCTCGGTGGCCACCGACCTCTTGCATTTCACCACACACTGAACTAGACAGGTCCCCCTTCATACACTCTGTGCAAGAAATCGCTAAACAAACTCAGATATCCCGACGGCTTGGGGGCGGGAGGTGGCGGCGGGATGGGAGGGGCACGGTAACTCTTAGAGGTTTTTAGTATGTGGTGTGTACCTTAGAAAGATTATTCAAATTTAGGATCCACCAGTAGTACTTTGTTTTGTTTTGTTTTTAAGAGTCCAATTTGTCTTTCTGATAAGCTGAGATAAACCTTGGGTCCCTAGGAAGGAGTCCCAGGGCTCCGGGCAGAATGACCGAGGCAGCGGCTTACTGGGCAGTGCAGAGACTGCCTCCAGCAGTACAGTCAAGGCCCCTTAGGCAGGCTGGGCACAGCGGGGGGTACCAAGCACTGCACTCTTCTTTTCTTCCCTGACCCTTTTGTCCCTAGAGGGACAGCAGCTCCTCTAGCACTACCCCCCCTTCTGCCCCCATGTCAACAACCTGCCTCCTCCCTTGAAAGAGGCTGCGGGAGAAGGGGGCTGCCTTTTCCCCAATCTTCCCCCCCCCACTTGGACTGAGCTGCAGGGTCTGGCTCTTGGTGTTGTCTTTAGAAGTGGGCTTTTGTTTGTGAAGTTCATCTTCAAGGTTGGAAGACTTTCCTGAGAATCAGAGAGAGAGACCTGCGCTGGAGGTGTTGGGCAGGGTATCTGCTGAAACCTCTGGAAGGATTCTTGGACAACAAGGGGTTCTTAATGAACAGCCTATACTCTCCCCAAAGGCACTTGCCTTTCGGATTCATTCTGCCTCCCTGGCGTGTCTGTTTCTGGCGCCTTCTTTTCCCGGGTCAGTCTTTGTGACTCTGAAGTCTTCATTCTCTGCCCCCCCCCCCATTGGGACCTCACTTTCACAGAGACAAGAAAATTTCCACGGGAGGGGTAATGAAGAAAGACTTCCCCACGCAGAAACAGAAATATGTCTGGGTTCTCCAAGCCGGGGCACAGGCGCTTGAAAGATAAACTTCAGCCTTAGCAGCTTCGGAGAGGAAGCAGAGCTCTGGAGTCCGCGCTGGGAAGGCTAGCTAAGGTTGGACTGAGGGTGTGGAGAGCCTGACTCTATGAATCCCCCGACCCTTGGCATCTGGGGAACTTGGCCTCCAGCCCCCGCCACAACAGTTCTTGCCAAGAGGAAAGCACCCGGTGCCCCTCACTCCTCCTCGGCCGTGGGGGCATGAGAGACAGCCCGCGCGGCTCTCGCTAATTTTTATTGATTGCAGCGGTCAGTCAGCTGTCAGGCGGGGTTTCAAGGGACCGTTTAGAAAGCGTGTGCGGGTCTGGTTAACAAATTCATTTAGGGAGCCCCGGGCGGGCTGCTTCTTCCTCGCCCTCCTCCCTGTCCCCCTCACGCTTGCCCAAGTCTTCTATAAATAAATTGATCGACGCCAAAACGCCAGCTCTAGAGGATGCACAGGCTGTGTGGACCCGTGCGCGCGGGGAGGAGGGGGGGACGGGGTGGTGGTGGTGACAGCTGAGGCGCATGGTTGTGCTACCGGGCAGCGGCGCTTCCCAGGGCTGGCGTGGTGGGGAGGAATAGATTCGCGTACCATAAAGCCTTCAAAACCCTGGCTACCGGCGACCGACGACTTTTCCGGACCGTCCCAGCGGTGGCAGAGGTTAATCCGCACAAGCGTGGGAATACGTGGTCTCCGAGGGCCACCGTAGGGTCTTACCTTTGTCGCCCAGGATGCCGTCGATGCTGTGCTTGGCTTTCTTCTCGCCATCGTCCTCTTTCTTGTCCCCTTCTTCATCGTCCTCTTTCTTCCCGAACTTGATTCTGAGCACTCTGCTAATCGAACTCACTAAACCTCAGAAATTAAAGGCAAGAGAGAGAGAGTATAAGTTGTTGGGGGCAGAGATGCTGGAAGCCCCCAATTCTCAGCTCCCTGGCACCCAAACACTTCAGGCTTGGATTACTTCAGCAGCGGCATTCCTGGGGCAAATATGTCCAGGTAGGCTTGCAGGGACAGCCACCTACTGCTCCTTATTATTACACATCCTGGGTACACTCATCAGATACTTGACCCTACCTGTCTTAGTGCTACCCAGAGTATCCTCCCCCACCCCTGCGCTTGCTGCAGCCATGCAAGTGTGCCCTGGTTTTGCAGGCCTGTGTACAGTCTGACACACAAATCAGGTAGCTCCCCCCCCCCCCCCGTTGTCACAGCATATTCTGGGCAACCCTTTAGGGGCAAGTCTCTTTTTCTCCAGGTCACTTTCCCCAAAGCTCAAGGGCTTTCCACCTTCATGTTTAATTTCCTTTCAGCACCCCACCCCTCTTCGGCTCTCCTTCCTTCCCATTTATTTCCCCTTCATTCTTCAAACCTCTCCTTTTTCTAACTTTCTACCCCCCCGGACCGCCCCCCCTTCTTTGCATCACTCCTGCCTTTCCTCACTTCTATGCCTGACTATTTTTCTCCGGGTGCCTGTCACTCACCTTTCCTCTGTCCACCCTCAGCCCTACACGATGGCTTCCCCAGACGGACTCCTGGCCAGTTCTGGCCCTGGCTCAGCTGCCTTCTCACCTGAGGGCACCGTGCTTCGGTCACAGTGGCCGTCCTTCAGCAGCCGGTCCCGGATCTCCCAGCTGAACATTCCAGGGTTTTCCCTCTTGTACTCCTCAATCTTTTTCTCCACATCTGGAGTCGCCACCTGCTTCATAGGTGGAGGTGGGAGAGTGGGAACGGAGAGATGGAGTGGAAGGGGCGGGGATGGGAAATAGTTTTAGTATCAACCTTCCAAAAGCTCCCAGCCTAGCTGGCCACTGCCCTTCCTCCTAAAATGGGCTTGTAGGGTTTCAAGCTTCCCAGAATGGCGTTGGGGGGGCAGGGCAAGTAATAAAATAAAATGTAATTCGTAACCCTGTTGTTCCCCCATCACCACCACCACCACCTCAGGCAACACCAGGATTGGGGGCAGATGTGGGGACATTCCAGTGAGGGATTATCAGCTTCAAAGTCTTGGACTACCTAGGACTCAGCTAACCCATCCTTCAAATGTTCAAATAATGGGACAGTATCAGAGAGCTAAGGGCACTGCTCCTACTGCCATTTCTATGGGATGCTTCCAGACACCCAGGGCTGCTAGGTGACACGGGATAGCGAGAGAGGTGACAACCAAGGTTTCCACCCTAGGGAAGGCCTGCTACCAGCCTCAAAGGCAAAGACACTCACTCTGGGCTTACTGCCACCGATAGCCCCGGGCCGTATAGACCCAGTCTCCTGGTACCGGCACAGAATCTTGGAGACACAGCCATGGGAAACACGGAGCTGACGGGAGATGACACAGGGCCGGATGCCATGGTGGGCCATTTCCACTATCTTGTGGCGGATATGGTTCGGCAGGGGTCGCCCGTTGATGAAGACCCCACCAAGCTGATTGACCCGGCCTTGGCCAAGAGGTGTGGACACTGGAGGAAGAAGGGAAGGCAGTGGATGAGAACAATACAGAATATGGTTAGTGTGTGTGTGTGTGGGGGGAGTAGTACAGCACCCCCTGACCCAAGACTCCTAACAGATGATCTCCATAATCTTCATGAAGCCATAGGAGCTTTCTACAGAGTGGAAAGAGAAGAGTCGTGGCTCCAGAGCCTTGGCTTGATTGCCCCCTAAAGCCGCTCTTCGTTGGAAGAAATGAAGATACACTTTTGGGTGCTCTGAACGCCTGCAAGGACAGAGAGTGGAGGCTAGCGGAGAATAGAGATCCAGCTGCAAATGGTTCTGGGGTCCTAGTTTGGAGTCACACAGGACCCCTGCCTCTGGAAGAGTGACAGTTAGGGAGGTGTAGCCCACTAGGTCAGCCCCACACCTTTGTGGGTCAGGACTCTGACCAGTTTAGTTAAGATGCTACTTAACTCTCAACATTTACCCCTTTGGCTTGAGCGGCCAGGATTGCGCCAGCTGAGTCTGCATAGCTTAAGGATTGGTGACAGAAAGCCATCCCCATAGCCTGGGAGGTCAGGGGTGGGGGAGGGAGAACACACCATCCCTTAGTGAATTCCCTTTGCTTTCCAAGCACTCTTAAAGTTATCATTTCGCTTGGGGACAAATTGGGGGCACACTCCACAATGACCACAAGCTCCAAGATACCGCAACTTGGTCTCAGAAATGCAATAACCGTGGAAGCAGTCTTTACTGCAATGAAGATGGTTCTCTCTCTCTCTCTCTCTCTCTCTCTCTCTCTCTCTCTCTCTCTCTCTGTGTGTGTGTGTGTGTGTGTGTGTGTGTGTGTGTGTGTGTGTGTGTGTACACACCAGGAAGGTAGGCATACTTGGTGAGTTCTGGGGAGAAAAGAACTTAGGCAAGCCTTAATGCAAAGTCTACACAATTTTCTCACAGAAGGTTGGGGGGGTCACCCGGCGCTCTAATCCGGCCCCGATCCCCCCAATTTGGGGACTCGCGGCTGCAGAGATCTGGAAGATTACAACGATTTCACAGCGGCGCAAGCGGAGGAAGCAGACAGAATAATTGGAAAGGAGGAGGCTAGAAGAGGCTTGGGCGGCTGAGCTGTTCCTACCCCCCTCCTTACTTTCTCGCTCCCCCCTTCCACCACCAATTTTTCTTTGTAAAAGTAGGTATCTGAAGCCACCCTCGGATTTAATCAGAAATCGTGCGTCGCCAAGCCAGAGTCACTCGGTCTCCGTGGCGGGATACGCCATTAGCGCTGGAGAGCTCTCGAACGCCCAACTTTATATTCAAGAGGCTCTTTAGCGACCGGCACTCGGCTCTCCTCAGTATTCTGCGTCATGTTGGGCAAATATTGTCCTAATCCTTCGCGCGTCCTCAGCCGCCTGTTTTGCTTGCATTCGTTCCAGGAGAGGACTCCGGCAAATCCCCGGCTGCCGCGCTCTGCCGCCTGCGTGGCCGCTCGCGCACACTTGATCACGCAGCCCGCTCTCTTCGCCTCTGTCTAATTCGGGGACCCGGCGGCTTCTCGCTGCCCGAGGGGGGTCTCCCTCCCCAGATCGCAGGCTGCCAGACCGCCTTTCTCGCCTTCTCTCCCCATCCTCCCGCATCCGCAAGTGGGGCCCACACAATGACAAGAGGGGAAACTAAAAAAATAAAATTGGCACACCATTGTAACTGTTCCTGTGACACCCTGGGCTGCCTGACCCGAGGAAGCCGGATGACCCGTCCGTGACTGGCTGAAAGCCTTCCATCAGTTTAAATAGGAAGGGGGGGTTGGTGGCGCAAAGGGACCATTTCTCCTCTCCCGGCCGTGTAGCTGCCCGGCGGGTCTCCTCTACAACCCCCTTGTCCCCAGTGCCCCGAGAACCTGAATACGGTTCAACACCATAACAGTCCCCTGGATTGGACGTTGCTGTACCCTTTCTCTTGAGATTCTCCCCGGGACATTTGCAGACTTTAGAAAGGCCGAGTAGTGAAAAGTTGTGTTTTGAGGTTTTTGTTTTTGCGGGAAAATATGGTACTATGCATTATTTCCAATTAGTTTGTTTCCGGGACGGAAAAAACAAGCCAGGTAGTAATTTGCTTTGGAGGAAGCGGACAGTTTTTTGTAAAGTAGGACTAGAGTATCGCTTGTTAGTATTTCGAAATAAAAGGGGTTGGGACTCCAATCCCGAGAGTTGAGGGGCCCGATTCAAAACTGAAGAAGAAAGCCGGTAGGGCTGCGCAGAGACCCAGGAACTCCACGGTGTCAAAGAATAGTGGGAAAAACTAGAATTTACAGGGACCAGATGCGAACTCTCTGGGGAGTCGCACCCTGTGGGGAAAGGCGGGCCGCCAGTGACCCGTGGAGCGCGAGCCGCGGTCCGCGGAGCCCATGCAGAAACCGACAAGTGTCGGCTCTAGAAACTTCCCGAGTCGCCTGCGGAGACTTGGACCCAGCAGAGCTTGGACCCGGTGCTCGCTCGCCTGGAGAGCGCCACCTCGAAGGCCCTCGCGGTGCCCCGCGTAGGCCTACTGCACGCTCTTACCTTCCAGGGGGAAGCCGGTGCGCGGGTAGTTCTGCCCCGGGCCAGGTCTCATCATCCTGGGGACCGCGCCGGGCAGCGCCGCCATTCCTGCGCACTCCGGAGTGGAATCTCGAGTTGGCTGGATAAACCTCGGCGCCTCTTCCTTTCACCCCTGCTGCGATCCTCTTCTCGTCTTCTTCTCTCCCCCCCCCCCCCCGTCTCTTCCCCCTCCCTTCTGCACACTACCCTCCCCCCCCCCCGGTTGCCGACGCGCCCCTTCTAGAAGCAGGGCGGGGGGGGGGGTTTGAGGTAGGGGCGGGGGTGGCGGAGTGAGGTGGGGGCGGGGGGAATGGAAGGTGGCGACAAGGAAGTTCAAACAAACAAACAGTCCAACCCCAAGTCCGCCTCCACCCGCCAGGCCCGGCCAGAAGTTAAGCCGAAGGACACCAGCAGCCGTAGGTCGAGCAGGCCGGGCTCCTAGTCCTCAGCTGCGCCTTGCGGGGGCCACTTGCTCTGGCGCTCCCGGCTGAAGTTCCTGAGCCGAGAGACTGCGGAGTGGATTTCTTTGGGTCTTTATTTATATATTTATTCTCTGGCTCTGCCTCGGACTCCCTCCTCCCCTTGATCCCTCCTCTCCACGCCTCTTTCTCCTCGCCCTCACACCCTGTCCCCCGGAGGACAAACTGAAGCCGGGACGAGCGCTTGCTCGAGTTTTGGACTGGAGGGGAGGCGACCCGAGTGACAGGGTTGGGGGAAGAGAAGAGGCAAAGCGAGGGGGCGCGAGCGATCAGCTGGGTAAGTTGTGCAAAAGTGCTCAACCGCAGGGGAGGGCGGGGGAGCTGGCGGCTGCCAGAGAGATCTGATAGGTTCGGACTTTTCTTTTATTCATGAGGAGGGAAGGGGGCCAGTTCGGGAGGCAGAAGGGACCGATAACGAAAAGAAGTCGCCAACGAATATTTTTTTCCTTCCTTTCTAATCTCCAACTCGACCTCTTTTCTTTCTTTCTTTCTTTTTTCCAGGGGGCATGGTATGGGAGGGTAATAATTTAAAACTCTGATGAAAATAGAGGGGGCCCGAGTACGGAGGTGGGGGTGGGCTAGGGGTGCACGGAGAGAGGGCGGGGACAACTTCTAAGTGTGGTCCAGAGATGAACGGGCGGGCGGGTCCATGCTTCCCCAGCCTAGGTCCCCAGGACTGGTCTCAGCTGTCTCTTTCCTGTGTAGGCGAGCTGGCCATGGGCTGGCGCTTCTCTGTCCTCTCCTGCTGTCACCGGCCACCTGGACTAGAGCTCCCCACACTTATCTCCTGAGCTCTGAACTTCCCTCTCTGGTGGAAGAGACTTGTGTGACGTCCACGGAAGGATTTTAACTTTTTCTCTGATACCAACTCAAGAGTTTTACTGCTCAGCTCGCCCCTGGCCTCCTGCAGCTCAGAGAAGCCCAGGATGACCTATGGCGCCTGAAACTGACCATCTGGTCTGCCAAACCCTTGGGAACAACCTCCCTTTCTTTCTGGCTCCCAGGCCATCCCTAGGACCCTTTTCTATCAGGTGGAAGATGAGTGGGAGACAGTAGGGGCCGAGCTTGGTACAAACTCAACTCCTCCAGTTGTGGGCTGGTGCTCCAATTTGATGGTCTTGAGTGTGTGTGGGGGCAGGGGCGGAGGTTGGTCAGAGATCCCAAAAATTTCTGCTCTCTGCAGCCAGAGTAACCAGTGGTCTCAGTATCGGGACTTAGATTCCTAGAGGGGGAAACGCCCTCCCAGCAGGGTAGGACGCCACCACTACAGACCTTTTGTGTGTCCCCAGCCCCAATCCGGGAAAAGGCCTCACTTGCCCAGCCCTGGAGGTAAAATACAATAAAATAAATCCAACCCTCAAGCTCGCCCCACCCCCCCTCGCGCCGCCGCCCCCCCTCTCCAGGTGGCCAGGGGGTCAGTCTGGTCTTGGCCTGGGGGTGCTCTCTGCAGCCTGGCCCCAGTGTATCCTCTCCCTTCCCCTCCTCCACACCTGTGACCTTTGCCCCTCTCAGCATGCTACTGACCTTTTCTCCTAGCGTGAGGGGCTCATCAGACTTTTTTTTTGGGGGGGGTGAGCCTTTCTGGTGATGGAAGTCCTGTGGAATAGCTTGTTAAATACATGCTTTCAAGATAAAATGGGGAGAGGAGAGAAGCCAAGTAGTTTGAGAGTCATAGGTGCCCTCACCAGCCAGGTCAGGAGAAAGAGTCTTTGGCCTGTAGTTTGTCCAAGAGGAAAAGGGGGGTAACTTGCCAGGGAGCCTAGCCTGCCTCACGTCCTGAGGTGGGTATTTGTTTTTATACAAACATCTGTGTCCATATGTCTGTCTGTCTTTTTTTTTTTTTTTTTTTCCTTTTCTTTTTCTTTCTTCTTTTTTCTTTGATTTTTTGAGACAGGGTTTCTCTGTGTACCCTTGGTTGTCCTGGATTCACTTTGTAGACCAGGTTGGCCTCAAACTTACGGAGATCCGCCTGCCTCTGTCACCCAGAGTGCACCACCGCGCACAGCATCCATATGTCCTCCTATAAAAGACACACACACACACACACACACACACACACACACACACACACACAGCACACACATTTAATGCATTATCATTCAGTCTTCCATTGGCCTGGTCATCCATCCACCCTCTGACATGGCAAGTTTTGAGGTGCTCTCCTTTCTGTGGTGGTGTGGTCTTAGTGTACTCATGGATGAGTGTGACTGACTTTCACTGGCATCTTTTGAGTTTTTCATGAGTAAGTGGGGTCTTTGTAGGCCTCTCTTGGGTAAATCTAGGTAAATTGAGTGTGGGTTCCTCAATGGGGCTGTTATAGTGTAGATCCCATGTATGTCCTAGCATCTGAGAAGAGGTGTCATCTATATTTTGATTGGCTCTCCTCCTTGGAGTGCCTGGCACCTGGCCTGTCAGGTCCAGTCTCTCAGTACCAACCCAACAAGTGGAGCCCAGTTGCAGTGAGACAGAAATCCAGCTGGCCACTTTCATGCAGGGAGGGGCCCCCCAACCCTCAGACAGACCTGTGGTTGGGTGCTACTTTGCCCTTGAGGTGATCTTCCACTCTCTACCCTCCAGGGAGGGAAACACACAGAGGCAGTGGCTCACTACCCTGCACTGGCTATACTGCCTTCCTGCAGCTGGGGATCCCTTGAGCCCAGGCAGGGCGGGCACCATGGGGGGAGGAAGCGGGGTTGTCTGTCAGAATGAGCGTAGCCGTTCTCGCCTGTTGGAGACCAATTTCACAAATGATTTTTGCAACAATTAAGAAGTGTGGCGGGGTGAAATGGCGATTTCACATCCAGCAGGGGAAAGGGGGGTTCACCTGGGGATGGGTGGCTGCAGCTGGGGTGGGGGGGCACACTCTCCTGCTTGGCTGGTCCCCCCTGGCTCACTCCTTGTCCCAATGTGCCCCCTCCCAAGTCATTAATCAACTCCCAAAGCTTCCAGCACCTCAGAGGTTCCCAGGACTCCTGCCCCAGCTGTGTGCTCCAGCTTGCACTTGCTCATCTCCCTTCTCTTCTCTCTCTCTCTCTCTCTCTCTCTCTCCAGCTTCCATCCCTCCCTCCCTCAACCTCAGTTCTCGGCACACTTTTTCTGCCCCTGTCTCCGTTTGCACCCCACCATCTGTCTCCTCTCTCCTCTGTGCATAGGATCCCCCTCTCTTTTTCTCCTTGCCTTTCTGACTCCTCCCCAGCAGATCCCCTCTACTGGACTTTGTGGTCTGGTCCTCCCACCTTCCATCTCCGTGGTTTCCAGAAGTATGACCGGCCTCCACTGCTCTGTGGACTGGAACTCAGACCAGAATCCTCTGGTTCAGATGAGGAAGGGGACTCTTCTCTTCCGCTCCTTCCTACCCGCCCTTTTCTTTCTCCCCTCCTTTTCCTCTTTCCCTTTCTTACTCTTCTTTTTCCTCCTTCCTACCTCCCCTCTCTTTTCCTCTCTTCTTTCTTCATCTCCTCTTTCCCTTCCTCTCTTCCTCCATTCTTCTCCTTTCCCCTCCTCTCTACCTCTCTCTTCCCTTCCCCTTTATTCCTCTGTCTCTCCTCCGCTTCTTTTCCTCCTCCTTGTCTTTCCTTCCCCTTCCTTCCTTCATCCCTCCTCCTCTTTGGTCTCACGGTGTAGTGCATCCCCATCCCCTCCCCCAACCACTTCCGTTCCAGAGCTGTCCCCCTTTGGGCAGTTGCTTCCTAAGTCTACCAGTCCCAGGCTAGTCTGGAATCTCTGAATATACAAGCTCTTTCTCTCTTTTAAGAGGCTGTAGCAGCACCAACAGTCTTCTTTCAAGTTTCTAGTGGAGCCCTCCAAACTGCACTAAGCAGGAGGCTCCCCTAAAGGAGGAGGGGGGCACTCTGGACCATTCAAAGAGCTGGAGGACAACTGGCTGCTCAGGTCTGCACAAGACAGCTCAAAAAATATGAGACTTAAGGCAACCCAGGCCTGCGCCCCTAGCCAGCTCCCAGGAGTAGATACTGTTTATTTCAGCTCGGACGCCGTGAATATTTTTTTGGAAAGTGATTACCCAATGCTTCTTTCTTTAGAGGGTGCTAAAGACACCTTGAAAAATGGAACTTTTGATTTGGAGCCTTAGACATTTCTTCAGGTTGGTGTGTGGAGGGGACAGGCACAGAGTAGCCTGGAACAGAGGACCCCCTAAGCTCCTGAGGCTCCCAGGTGGGAACTCTGGAGTGACAGAAAGGCTCCTCCGTGGGGACACAGCTTTGCCTTCTCTTTTGGGATTATGCCCTTTGGTGGGGGTGGGTGAGGGTTGGGGGGCGGCGCGGGGTGACACTGAAGTGCCAGCCTAGGAAGGAACTACAAGGAGAAAGAAGCCCAGTTGTTTTCGTATTTCACGTTTTAATTTCCCCCAGCAAAATAAAATCAATTTGCATAGAGATTGCTGCTCTCAAGGTGGAGAGCCCGGAGCCTCAGGGTAGTGGTATCTGAGGGCCCCTCATCTGACTTCCTTTTCTTTCCCCCTCTTCCTCTTCTTCCCCTTCTCTCTACCCTCACCCTGTGCTTCTTTTCTGCTTCCACGACTTTCTTCCTCTCCACTCCTCCCTCACCTGTGCTTAGAACTCTTCCCTTCCTTCTCTTCTTTTCCCTCATCA
This sequence comes from Acomys russatus, assembly GCF_903995435.1. Lineage (NCBI taxonomy): Eukaryota > Metazoa > Chordata > Mammalia > Rodentia > Muridae > Acomys > Acomys russatus. Next base: position 34,330,318 of record NC_067165.1, read on the forward strand.
CTTCCTCCTCTTTCTTCTCCCTCCTCCCTATCCTCTCTCCCTCCTCCTCATCCTCTCTCCTTTCTTCTCTGTTTCTTCTGCCTTCTTCTTGAGCTGGTCCTTGGAGCATGCGCCTTGTAAGGGTCTAGAAAAAAAAGAACAGGGCCAACGAAGCCCAGGAGGTGCTGGGATGGCACCAGCTGTCTTTGATGTTGAAGATGGCTGGCTCCCTCTTCCTCTTCCTTGTCCAGATGAAACCCTCCTGCCCTCCGCTTCCCCATTGCCCTGTGGAGACACAGCTATGGCTGCCTTCACAGGGTGGCTGCTAGAATCTATAACAGCCTTTTCTTCTTCTGCCGTCTCATTTCTCTTTCCTTTTGACTCCTGCAGTGGGAAGGTGCCTTGGCAGAAGTGGGAGACTGGGGTGCTCTCATGCAGCTGAGTGGGGATGGGGGTGACTGTGTGTTATGGACATGTACCTGTTCACCGTGTGGGACTGGGAGCATGTGTGTGCACATGTGTACAAATGTCTGTGAGCACAGCTTGGGTTGGTGCACACCTGCCTCCTCTGGACTCCCAGCAGCCAGAACAAAAGACTAAAAGTCAGATAGCACTGGATTCCTGGCTCTGGTCCCTTCAGATCTCTCCTCCAAGTTCAATTTGCACCAAGTCTGGTGCAAGTCTGGTTGTAGACCTTGCCCTTGGACAATTACCTTATCACAGCTGAGCATCTATGGCGCCCGCAAAGTATTTTCATTAAACAAGTCAAAGGAGGAGGGGGACAGTGAGCCCCAATGCAGTCTGGCCTGTAGCTCAGAGGTCAACCTGCAGCCCGAGGCTGTGTGCCAGTGTCAGAGAAGGCCTCAAGCCCAGGAAAACTTTCTCTCATCACCCCCAGGCTTTTGGGGAACGTCAGGAAAGGCAAGAACGGGCATGGAAAGATCAAATACTTCCTGTTCTTTACCTCAGACTGGCCAGTTGCCAAGGGAAAGCTGATGGAATTGGGCTCCCTAGGCCTCTGGGGCTCCTGCTTCCTCCTGTTTTCAGGAGGTTCACTGGAGAGGGAGGTGTCTCTCCACTCCTGTCAGCTGAAGCAAAGGTCTTGGAAACTCCTGGAAGCTTCCGCCAGAGGGAAGGCATTATTCTATGGATTTCTGTCTTCCAGCTGCCTTCATAGATGCTCAGCGTATTCTCACCGGGTGAATGAATGAATGAATGAATGAACGAATGATTCTCACATAAGCAGGCTATCTGGGCCCAAGAAAAAGCTGGGGAGTCCAATCTTGGGGAATCAGTGATTTGCTCTGAGTCTTTGTCTGTGGCCAGGGTCCCTGGTGGAGCACCAGAAAGATATGTGGCCATCTGTGTGTGGTGAAACCTGGACACAGGCTGCCAGTCCTGAGTTTGGTGCCTGGGTTGGGTTAGAACATGGAGCCGGATGCCCCTGCCTACAGTTGGAACTCAGTGCATGCTGGTTCCTGCTAGCTGCTTCCCCTGGCAATTGGGCCCATCTGTACCTCTATGCTTGCACTATGTGAGGTAGAGAACAAAGGATGCTCAATCGAGAGCCAAGCACAATGATTGCGAGTTGTCCCGGACCTTTGCATGTGCCTCTTCTGCCTTGGGCATTCTACACTGAGGAAGCTAAGTGGTAGGAAAATGGTAGGAAAGGACTTTAACTTCGACTTCCCTGATTCTCAAAACCTGTGGCCTCAGTTTCCCCTTCATGTTGATACCCAATGTTAGGCACGGAGTGAGTGAGTGAGTGAATGAGTGAGTGAGTGAATGAATGAATGAAGTTGAAGCATCTTAAGACGTTTTATACTCTGGGGTCCTGGGGGGAGTCGGTGGGCGGGGGACGACTTGAAGACCAGGGCATTAGAACTAGGAGGAAGCTTAAGGAAGAATGACCTTGTCCAAGACATTTGCAGTGTCTGGAGGCGCCGGCTTCCAGGCTTCCAGGGATGCCAGAACGGCTTTGGCCTGATTGGCAGGAGCACAGGAGAGGAAGGAGGTGGCCAGCATGGGTTGTGGGGCTGCCTGGTGCCTGGCCTTCATTGGAATGTGTGGGTGGAAGGGATGCATGGCTTATTTGTCTAGGTGAATTAGAAGCACAATCCCTGTCTCCCAGAGGGAGCCGTTGGTTCATATTTATACATTTGGTCTTACAGGTGTAAAATAGGGTTCCTTTATGCTTATATCGTAATTTTTCATTTGAATTTCAAGGCTTTATTCCCTTCCTTGGATTCAAGCCTTCCACCTGAACTCGATTCTCTCCATAACCATTAATTCCTTCATCACAGAAATGAATTCTATCTAATTTTCTATAGTGGCAGTTAGAGCAGATCAAAAAGTGCCCTGGCAGAGGCTTCTCCTTCCACCGCGGTGGCTGTCAGCTCCCAGCACCCCGCCCCCACTGAGGCTGAGGTTCAGAAACTAGGGCCTGAAAACCTGAAAATGGACCTCTTCCTCTCTTGCTCAAGACCCTGCTGGATTTCCGGGGCACAGCTGTGGGTGCTGGAGAAAG